>NC_134482.1:40091105-40401624 GCF_964194025.1 Convolutriloba macropyga | reverse complement strand
AGAAGTTGATACTTAGCCAAAAGTTGATTCCGTTCACTTTCGCCATTTGAAAATGTGCCGTTTCGTGTTTTAAGCATGGTTACGTGACTCTGCAGAAGTCACTTCGAAATTCTGACTTAATATATCGAACCGCTTCGCGGTTCTCGATACACGCCAGAAGTTTTCAGTGACTTGAAGCAGAGTTAACTAACCATTACTTAAAACACGCAAATCGCACCTTCTAAAATGACAAAAATTTACGGAAGTCAGCTTCTGGCTATTGATATAGCAACTTCTCGCATTTAGACTTCTGACACTGAAGATTCTTTTGGCATTTTGAAACCTACAGGTGGAGTGTTTCAATTAACTCTCTTGACTTTAGTTGCATATTTTCAGTGGAGAAGTTGACATTGGTTCCAAAATCAGATGATTCGATAACTGAGATTGGACTGATGAGAACAGTTGATGGATCTGCTTCTAATGGCAACTGCTGGATTGCCCCCTCTCAAGGGTTCCATGTCCAGTTTTACATTCAAAACGGGCTCTCAGCGATCAGTAAGGTGTCAATTTTGTCGCCTCTTGACTATGGTGAGAGCTTTTCATAGCCCCGGGCTATTGAGTTTGCAGATTTGCAATAAAAAAACTTGTCGAAAAAATTGGCTCTAAGGCCCTGATTAAGGAACTAACTTCGTAAAAAGACGTTTAGGTGGGATTTTTCTCACCCCCCCCCCCCGCCGGTAGATGTTTTCCAGCAGGTTTCTAGATTGGTACACAAAAATTTCCTTGAATAATGAAGGGAAAAATTCAGTTTTGAAATAAAGGAAACTGACTGAGGTAAAGCTTGAATGCAAACATTTCTAGGTGATTCTATGAATTTATATGGATATAAAATAATGAGGGCGTTCTTTCATGTTTTATCATTTCACAACTGCCTGGAAATTTAAAAACTCTAACCGTATAAAAATATATACATTCGGAGGGTGAATTACCCAAGTGTCTCTTGGTTAATATATCTCAACTTTTAAAGGTGTGATTTCTATTTACGTTTTCTTGCTTTTAAATCTGTTAATCTGCTCAAAATTGCCAGCAAATGCATTAGCAAGCTCTTTATTTACAGGGCTTTACAGGTGCACAATTCTCAAAATTTTTAAATACCGTCCATTAATCAGTAATGATTGAAGACTTTCCAAGAATTTCGCAGCAGTAGTTCCATTACGAGCCTATGTCCCTACCAAATAAAGTGATCTATTTTATCTCTAAAATTCCACGAAAAGTATCTTAATACATGTAAAATGGCATGGGGTAAAGTGGCAGGTTAGGTAAGATGACATTGGGTAAAATGAAATTGGGAAGAATGGAAATCGGTTAAATGGAATTGCGCAAAATGGACTCGGGTAAAATGGAACTGGGCAAAATGGCATTGGGTAAAGTGGCAGGTTAGGTAAGACGGCATTGGGTAAAATGAAATTGGGAAGAATGGAATTGGGTTAAATGGAATTGCGTAAAATGGACTCGGGTAAAATGGAACTGGGCAAAATGGCATTGGGTAAAGTGGCAGGTTAGGTAAGATGGCATTGGGTAAAATGAAATTGGGAAAAATGGAATTTGGTAAAATGGAATTGGGTAAAATGGAATTTGGTAAAATGGAATTTGGTAAAATGGAATTGGGTTAAATGAAATTGGTTAAATTGGAATTGGGTAAAATGGAATTGTATAAAATGGAATTGGATAAAATGGAATTGGTAAAATGGAATTGGGCAAAATAGAATTAGGTACAATGGAATTGGGTAAAATGGAATTGGGTAAAACAGAATTGGGTAAAATGGAACTTGGTAAAATGGAATTGGGTAACATGGAAATGGGCAAAAGGGCATTGGGTAAAATGGCAGGTTGGGTAAACTGGCATTGGGAAAAAAGAATGTGGGTAGAATGGAATTGGGTAAAATGGGCTTGGGTAAAATGGAGTTGGGTAAAATGGAATTGCGTAAAGTGGCATGTTGGGTAAAAATGGCATTGGGTAAAATAGAACTGGAAAGTGGAACTCGGCAAAGTGGCATTGGGTAAAGTGGCAGGTTGGGTACGATGGCATTGGGTTACATGAAATTGGGAGAAATGGAATTGGGTAAAATGGAATTTGGTAAAATGGAATTTGGTAAAATGGAATGGGGTTAAATGGAGTTGGCTAAATTGGAATTGGTTAAATTGGAATTGGGTAAAATGGAATCGGATAAAATGGAATTGGATAAAATGGAATTTGGAAAATGAAATTGGGCAAAAATGAATTAGGTAAAATGGAATTGGGTAAAATGGAATTGGGTAAAATGGAATTTGGTAAAATGGAATTGGGTAAAATTGAATTGCGTAAAATGGAATTGGGTAAAGTGGCAGGTTGGGTAAAACGGCATTGGGTAAAATGAAATTGGGAAAAAAGGAATTGGGTAAAAATGAATTGGGCAAAATAGAATTTGGTAAAATGGAATTGGGTTAAATGGAATTGGTTAAATTGGAATTGGGTAAAATGGAATTGGATAAAATGGAATTGGGTAACATGGAATTGGTAAAATGGAATTGGGCAAAAAGGAATTGGGTAAAATGGAATTGGGTAAAATGGAGTTGGGTAAAATGGACTTGGGTAAACTGGAATTGGGTAAAATGCGATTGGGTAAAGTGGCATGTTGGGTAAAGTGACATTGGGTAAAATGGAATTGGAAAAAAAAGATTGGGTAAAATGGAACTGGGCAAAATGGCATTGGGTAAAGTGGCAGGTTAGGTACGATGGCATTGGGTTAAATGAAATGGGGAAAAATGGAATTGGGTAAAATGGAACTGGGTAAAATGGAATTTGGTAAAATCGAATTTGGAAAAATGGAATGGGGTTAAATGGAATTGGCTAAATTGGAATTGGGTAAACTGGAATTGGTAAAATGGAACTGGGCAAAATGGAATCGGATAAAATGGAATTGGATAAAATGGAATTTGGAAAATGAAATTGGGCAAAAATGAATTAGGTAAAATGGAATTGGGTAAAATGGAATTGGGCAAACTGGAATTGGGTAAAATAGAATTGGGTAAAATGGAATTTGGTAAAATGGAATTGGGTAAAATGGAATTGCGTAAAATGGAATTGGGTAAAGTGGCAGGTTGGGTAAAATGGCATTGGGTAAAATGAAATTGGTAAAAAAGGAATTGGGTAAAATGGAATTGGGCAAAATGGAATTGGGTTAAATGGAATTGGGTTAAATGGAATTGGTTAAACTGGAATTGGGTAAAATGGAATTGGATAAAACGGAATTGGGTAATATGGAATTGGTAAAATGGAATTGGGCAAAATGGAATTGGGTAAAATGGAATTGGGTAAAATGGAGTTGGGTAAAATGGACTTGGGTAAACTGGAATTGGGTAAAATGCGATTGGGTAAAGTGGCAGGTTGGGTAAAATGACATTGGGTAAAATGGAATTGGGTAAAAAAAGATTGGGTAAAATGGAACTGGGCAAGATGGCATTGGGTAAAGTGGCAGGTTGGGTACGATGGCATTGGGTTATATGAAATTGGGAAAAATGGAATTCGGTAAAATGGAACTGGGTAAAATGGAATTTGGTAAAATCGAATTTGGTAAAGTGGAATGGGGTTAAATGGAATTGGCTAAATTGGAATTGGGTAAAATGGAATAGGTAAAATGGAATTGGGCAAAATGGAATTGGTAAAATGGAATTGGGCAAAATGGAATTTGGTGAAATGGAATTGGGTTAAATGGAATTGGTTAAATTGGAATTGGGTAAAAGGGAATTGGATAAAATGGAATTGGGTAAAATGGAATTGGTAAAATGGAATTGGGCAAAATGGAATTGGGTAAAATGGAATTGGGTAAAATGGAGTTGGGTAAAATGGACTTGGGTAAACTGGAATTGTGTAAAATGCGATTGGGTAAAGTGGCAGGTTGGGTAAAATGACATTGGGTAAAATGGAATTGGGTAAAAAAAGATTGGGTAAAATGGAACTGGGCAAAATGGCATTGGGTAAAGTGGCAGGTTGGGTACGATGGCATTGGGTTATATGAAATTGGGAAAAATGGAATTGATTAAAATGGAACTGGGTAAAATGGAATTCGGTAAAATAGAATTTGGTAAAATGGAATGGGGTTAAATGGAATTGGCTAAATTGGAATTGGGTAAAATGGAATTCGGAAAATGGAATTGGGCAAAATGGAATCTGATAAAATGGAATTGGATAAAGTGGAGTTTGGAAAATGAAATTGGGCAAAAATGAATTAGGTAAAATGGAATTGGGTAAAATGGAATTGGGTAAAATGGAAGTGGGTAAAATGGAATTTGGTAAAATGGAATTGGGTAAAATGGAATTGCGTAAAATGGAATTGGGTAAAGTGGCAGGTTGGGTAAAATGGCATTGGGTACAATGAAATTGGGAAAAAAGGAATTGGTTAAAATGGAATTGGGCAAAATGGAATTTGGTAAAATGGAATTGGGTTAAATGGAATTGGTTAAATTGGAATTGGGTAAAATGGAATTGGATAAAATGGAATTGGGTAATATGGAATTGGTAAAATGGAATTGGGCAAAATGGAATTGGGTAAAATGGAATTGGGTAAAATGGAGTTGGGTAAAATGGACTTGGGTAAACTGGAATTAGGTAAAATACGATTGGGTAAAGTGGCAGGTTGGATAAAATAACATTGGGTAAAATGGAATTGGGTAAAAAAAGATTGGGTGAAATGGAACTGGGCAAAATGGCATTGGGTAAAGTGGCAGGTTGGGTACGATGGCATTGGGTTATATGAAATTGGGAAAAATGGAATTGGGTAAAATGGAACTGGGTAAAATGGAATTTAGTAAAATCGAATTTGGTAAAATGGAATTGGGTAAAATGGAATTTGTAAAATGGAATTGGGCAAAATGGAATTGGAAAGATGGAATTGGGCAATATTGAACTGGGTGAAATGGAATTCGGTAAATTTGAATTGAATAAAATGGAATTGGGTAAAATGGAATTGGTAAAACGGAATTGTTTAAAATGGAATTGAGTAAAATTGAATTTGGTAAAAAGGAATTTTGTAAAATGGATATTTGTAAAATGGAATTGGGCTAAATGGAATTGGTTAAATTGGAATCGGGCAAAATGAAATTGGGTAAATAGGAATTCGGTAAAATGGAATTGGATAAAATGGAATTGGGTAAAATGGAATTGGTAAAAAGGAATTGAGCAAAATGGAATTCGGTAAAATGGAATTGGATAAAATGGAATTGGGTAAAATGGAATTGGTAAAATGGAATTGGGTAAAGTAAAATGGAATTGGGTAAAATGGAATTTGGTAAAAAGGAATTTGCTAAAATGGAATTTGGTAAAATGGAATGGGGTTAAATGGGATTGGCTAAATTGGAATTGGAATTGGGTAAAGTGGAATTGGTAAAATCGAATTGGGCAAAATGGAATTGGTAAAAAGGACTTGGGTAAAATGGAATTGGATGAAACAGAATTAGGTAAAATGGAATTGGTAAAAAGGAATTTGGTAAAATGGAATTTGGTAAAATGGAATGGGATTGAATGGAATTGGCTAAATTGGAATTGGGTAAAGTGGAATTGGTAAAATATAATTGGGCAAAATGGAATTGGTAAAATGGAATTGGGCAAAATGGAATTGGGTAAAATGGAATTCGGTAAAATGGAATTGGATAAAATGGAATTGGGTAAAATGGAATTGGGTAAAATGGAATTGGGTAAAATGGAATTGGGTAAAGTGGAATTTGGTAAAATGGAATTTGGCAAAATGGAATTTGGTAAAATGGAATTTGGTAAAATGGAATTTGGTAAAATGGAATTTGGTAAAAGGGAATTGGGTTAAGTGGAATTGGTTAAATTGGAATTGGGTAAAATGGAATTGGATAAAAAGGAATTGGGTAAAATGGAATTGGGCAAAATGGAATTGGGTAAAATGGAATTCGGCAAAGTGGAATTGGGTTAAATTGAATGGAATTGTTTAAATTGTCCCGACATCACTATTGATTGCTACAATTTGTCTATAAATTTCAGTAAATTATACTACAATGAATTATTCTAATTGCTATTATCCTTTACATGCCTTTTTTCAAAATGTACCATTAATTAGCGCAATATTTATTAAAATCTCTAGGTACGGGCGCTGGCTCCTAATATAACTTCTGCAGAACTTGGAATTAATTCTATATTAGTTTTTTCTATCTAGTTAAATAAGAAAAATGTTGAAATTTTTTTAACTTTCACGCCTCAACTGTGGTGTTTCAGACTTCACAAAATCGTACGAAGTAACTCTCTGCATTGAAAAAGACTACTGTGCGAACAAGTGCAGAACGTTGATAGTTGACCAGACTCTCAGGTTTGGACACAGTGTCTGTGGTGACGTCATGGCTCAGTGGATTTCAATTGAGGCGGAATATTCAGACTCGTATCTCTCTCTGTGCCAAGTGGAAGTTTACGGAATTGTATTATGAACTCGAACTGTTTCAACACCCCTACCCCCCCCCCCTCCACTTGAACTTTTGCCAAAAAATATCAGAAATTACTTGTTTTTGATCGGTATTTTTAGAAGACCGTTTTGGTTTATATAGTGGGATACAGTAATAGTAATGGATATTCCCACGCCTCTTTCACTCTTGGACAAAACTAAACGTTCAAATCTTAGAGTTACATTGTAAACTCTCTGATTTTGAAGAATTTTAGCTGCTATTATGATTCCCATTTTCATTCATTTTTAGATAAGTCGACTGAAAACTGATAGAATTTTATTAATGGTTCAAAAATTCCAGAAAAAATGACGAAAGTTCTTACCTAGAAAGTTCAGACAAAGTTTTTCCATCTTTCCGTGAAAAGCAGTAAGTTGAACTCCAACTGAAATCAACTTGATCATTCCATCACTTTTAAACAAGCATTGCCGAGGGCGCAGGGTATTAGGTGAACGAATGATTGGGAAAAGTCAAATTTTGTAGATAGGCAAAAAAAGTTAACAACAGTTTTGAGGACGTTTTGGTGCATGCCAATTATAGATACTTTAAAAGACGGTATTTTAATTATTATGCGCTTTCAGATATTCATTTTAGGTCCATCGCCAATTTACGGAAAAAATAATCCCGAACTTTTGCGAACCTCATGGATAAATCAATTAACAATGAGGCCATTGAAATTTTTTTAAATGAATTCTCTTTTATTGAAGCCTTGAAAACTCTTTTCGTTCCGAACCACTTTAGTGGTGTGGGGGGGGGGGGAAGATCTATATACTTAAATGGGTTTTTTTGCTCAGTTAATTTTGGCCGACCGTTATAATCATCGTAGAGAGTTGTGAGTGGTATCACGGGGCGAGATCTTAACTTAATTATTCTACGTTCACTTGCGGAGAGAGTTTGCAAAGTAGGAGATTCAACTGAAATTGAATTGAAAATTTGAAAGTTTGAACTCCAGAGCTTTAAGCAAATCGACAAGGTGATATCAGACATGTAAAGAATGAAAGAAAGAAAGAAAGAATAATTTTCTCCAAATATTAGATAGCAAATTAAATCAAATTAATTTAAAAAACTATTTAATCATATAACATAACAACAAAACGTATCTCGGAGAGGACAGATAGACGGGGTTATTAAACCCACCTGGTACCTGCCCTGGGTGACCACGAAGCGGGAAACCAAGATAGGAAGTACTAAATAATCACGAGACAAGAGTTGAACAAATCATGAGATGAAATTGAAGGACAAACAAAATAAACTAAACAGATACATCATGTGGAAATTTACTGCATCAAATAAATAAATGGGATATAGTATTTCCCCGTGTATATCCCAGTTCATATATTGCAACAAAAAAAATTGTTAACAATTTTTCTTGATGATATTATTAATAACAATATTTACAAATTAGTACTTGGTCCCCGGTTAAATAAATAATAACAATATATTTGCTGGTTATCATAATTAATAATAATCTAATATTACAAATACGAAATGAAATCAGCAGTTTCTACAGTTTTAATGGTGATCAGAGTTATTCCTTCAGATCTTGATTTTCCTTATTTTCCGCCTCCAGAACTGTCATTGATCGCACCAGAGTCGGGGTGTCTTGATCAATTAGTGGTTGCACTCACCGATTATCGGAGAAATGTTGCACTCCTCAGGTTGTTGTATAGCCATGTTGAACAGTCTCTACAACTGATGTGGTCGGTGGTTGAAAATTTTCTATGTCCCCCTCTCGGCTTGGGCGCCTGGGAGGAGCTGCCATTGCTGAGTCCGAGGAGGAGTCGAACCCGTAGTATGAGTGGCTTCGTCTATTTCGATCCGATGTTCGTTAGCCTTGTGGTGCTGGGGGTCAACTTGCTGTAATGCCTAAAAGAAGCCGATTGTGCTGGTAGAATTAACTCGCTTGGCAAATCAATTTGAGGCTCCGCTGTTTGATTTCGTACGGCGGCAAAATCGGAAATTTGCGGTATGCGCCCTCGCATCGCGTTTGACATATTGGAGCGTGATGACGACACTCCACTGCCCGGATCTCGTTTACGATGTTTCGTTTTCTTGTCGCCTTTAAGTTTTCGCGTGAATTGTTTTTCATGTGACTGGATTTGTTCCTCCACTAATTTTTCTCACGTTCGGGGTCCTCTTCGATCTGCATATGCCATTAGTGGAGTTTGTCTCTCCTGCGCCGTTCCAAATTTTGCAATATCGCTATTGCGAACCATTACATTTTGTTTGCCGGGCTCTTTGATGGCCGTGGTCGTAGGAGAGATTAGACAATTTAGGTTTTGTAGCGAGTATTAGGCTTACGACCAAATTGTGCTTCGAATGGCGAGATCTTTGTTGTTTTCTGTTTGCAAGTTCTCAACTGATTAATGACTCTCTATAATGCATATCTTACATGAAATGGGTTATTTACTGAATTTTTTCTTTTACACATGCCAATCTATTCTTAATCGTTTGAATTAATTTTTCCACTAAACCAATAGCACAACCGTCATTAACTGGAGCTTCAAAAATTTGAATGTTTTTTTTATTGCAGAAAGTCTTTACTTGATTTCCAACTAAACATGATTCCATGATCGCGGAATTACAAGGTTTTCATTATACATGTCCAAAACATTCGGCCCATTGGTCTTTTCATATAAACATGCAGTTGGATATTTAGAAAAACGGTCTATAGCAGTTAAGAAATATACTTCATCGCCTGTTTCGCCGAAGATAGGTCCCCCCAAATCAATTTGCAATTCTTGATATGGTTCGACGCATGGTATATGGGGTTTAGATTGAGTGGCGGGGATTACAGATTTTAAGTTCTTACCGATAGCAGTGGAGGGATTGCACTTTGTCGCTTTGACAATAGGTTCCCGGTTCATATATGGCCACTAGCAGTGCTTGGCCATACAGATCATCCCCCACGTACCCGGGTGGCTCGCGTGAAAATCGTCAATCAAAGCCTCTCGCAGTACGTTTGGTATCGCCACCTTTTCATCGATGCAAACGCAGCCTGATCGTACGTAGAGATCTCTCCAGTATGAGTGTATATAAGGTTTTAGGGCTTTTAAACGACTTTCGTTATTAGTAAGAATGCAATCGCGTATTTGTTTTAATACAGAGTCCTCACTAGTTAGCGAGGCGATCAATGATTTGCTAATAATTTTGTTGATAATGTGGTGAAAGGTAGGGACTTGGGGACTTGGTGTGAGAGGTGCGCTTAGATTGAGAGATAATGCTGGGGATGTCGGAGATGAAATTAATCGCGAATTTGCGGCGCGAGTTGCATTTGGGGGAGTTGACGGTTGATTCGCAGCGCGAGTTGCATTTGTGGGATTTGTCGCTTGATTTGCGGCGCGAGAGGAGGCCGCTAACGTTGAGGGTGAGTTTGCGCTTTGAGGGGCATCATTAAAACGAACTCTAGTGATACGTTTCTTTGAAGGCATCTTGTATGTTGTTCTGTTGATATGATTGATATTTACTTTATGGTTCAGTTTTGAGAGATTATTTGAAGGAAAGCTAATCAACTGATTTTCAGAGTGATTTAAGGCAAAAAGCACTGATGCTAACTTTGGGTTCTGACTTTTAGAACTATTTGTAGAATGGTGCTTAATTGGCTGGAAATTAGGCTTATTGAATTGAATCTCGCGCTTTGCGAGATAGCTATCGTAACAATTTAGGAATGGTTGTTTACAATAAGTTGTATTTCGCCTAGCGAGTGAAGTGTTAATTGACATTCGGGATGCAGGATATTCAAACTTTGAAATACTCAAATTACGATTAGTATTTGTAGCTTGGTTTCGCGATGCGAGAGATGTAATAATCATGCTTGTGTACGCGAGATGCGTGTGTGCTAATTAAATTTATCGCCTTATCTATAGCCTCAATTTTACGTGTGATTTGATGTGCGGGACCATGTAATTGTATTAATTTATGTAATTGGGATGCAGGTTTTGAGGTGTTTAAATCAAGTGAATTAACATATACAGAGATTAGCTTTAATTTTGCAACAATAAATTCCTCATCGTAGGCAGGAACTTTTTTTAGCTTTGGTTCGGGTGTCTTGGAACATAGTCAACCAAACCCATTTTAGCACCTGGTAATTGTTCAATATCGAATTGAAATGGAAGTAAACAACCAAACCAGCGAGTTAATTGGCTGTTGTAAGACTTTTTTTAACGATTTTCTTTCAAAATAGAAAGCAATGCTCTATAATCTGTAATGACCGTAAAGTGTTTACCATATAGTCAATTTTTAAAATATTCGATAGACCAGACTACCCCGAGAAATTCAAGTTCATTTACGCTATATCGTTCTTCGCAGGAGTTTAAAAATCTGGATGAAAACGCGATTGGTTTCCACCCATCGACTGTCAATTGTTCGAGTGCTGCCCCTAGACCGGAGCGAGATGCGTCACATTTTACGCGTGTTTGGAGTTGCGGGTTACAATGACTATTTTCCAATGCGTAGCGTTCGCAATGCGATTCTTTATTTCGATAAAGAATTTTCATGCACATGGGTCCAGATAAACTTAGATGTCTTTTCAGCAATGGGCGGAGGGGATGACTAATTTGAGCTAGGTTCGGATTGAAATTTCGAATATAATGTACTGAACCCAAAAAAGAACGGAGTTTGTTTAAGGTCTTTGGAGCTTCGAGAGCTAAGATAGCAGACGTTTTACTCTCGATAGGTGAGATTCCCGATTGAGAAATATGATATCCTAGCCAATCGATTTCTTCTTTTGCGAAGTGACATTTTGAGAGATTTATTCGAAGATTTTCGTCATCTAATCGCTTAAGAAAATTAATGACATAACTTTTATGACCCCTTACTACAAACAAAATATTCATCGAGAAAACAATATGTGTTCTTTAAACCAATTAGGGTATAATCCATTGCTTTTTTTGAAATTCTGCCGGCATATCTGTTAACCCATAGAATCCCGTTTGAAATCTGTATGTGCCGGTCATATCACCGCTAACGATTCAAAATTACAATGATTTGCCGTGTTAGAATCCAAGTTCAGATGACTGTACGCATACTTCAAATCTAGCGTAGAGATGTATGTTGTGTTTTGCGACGCAGGGGCACTAATGTGTTGAGAGATAGATTCAATAAGCTTGTCCCATATTAGGCATTTGATATTTGTTCTTATGAAAAATTTTATTTAACATTTTGGAAATCCAATGTGAGTTTAATTGTTTGGTCTTTCTTTATAGTGACAACTATTGGGGATACAAAATACTTATCGGGACAACTAGAAAGTTTTATTATATGTTTTTCGTATAGCAATTTTTTAGTTCATTATTGACTTTGTCTTGTAGGCTGATTGGTATACGTCTACCTTTCTGATGTCTAGGTTGAATGTCTTTGTGAAAGTTAGATTTAGCTAAATGATTTCTAGATCTTCCAATACGGGATATTAAATTCAGAAAAGTTTTTTCAATTTTTTCTTTGAAATCTGACGAAGAGGAAATGTTGTTGACGAGATTACTTTTAGGTGATGAAGATTGTGTCACAGCTAGGCCAAGCTGGTCGAACAAGTCTCCGCCAATTATGGATTTGAGACCGTCTGCGACGACGGTGAATGATGCTGAGTCAAAAGTCCACCCGTTGCTTGTGATTGGGGAATGTATCTTGCCTTCAATGTGATTTGGCTCATTCGAGAAGGTCATAAAATGTGGAGAAGTCTTTTCGTGGATCCAGAAGGCGCGTGGACTGCTTTTTAACACTTGCGACGCGAGTGAACGATTGAAAATACTGCATGCGCTCCCGGATTCCACGAGCAGTGTAGTAGTGATTTTACCGATTTTGATGGGCATGTTGAGAGGTTCAATTTTCTCTATGTCATTTTCAATTAGGGCAACAGTATTATCCTCCCCGTTACTGTAATCTGATTCATAGAGTTTTGTCGGCTAAAGGCAATTCACTGAATCTTCCGGGTGTGGCTCTTCGTCCACAGGGTTCAATTTCCTTTTCTTAGGGTTTTGCGGTTTCGCTTTCTTTGGTTTCCGACAAACTTTTACAAAATGGTTTAGGAGTCCTTAATTATTGCAAATTTTACCTTTTGCAAAACATTTTTTTTCGGGGTGATTTTGGGAGCCAGATCCCACCGCAATTTGAACATTAGAGTTTGGAGCGGTTGTTTGGTCTCTGAAAATTATTCGAATTGGACCAATTCGATCTTCGGGAGTTGTTTGGAAACTGTATTGCATTTACAGTAGATGGAATGAGAGTCTCGTTATATTGTTGAATTTGGTGTTGATTACGCATCCCATGTTCCATATTAATTGCTATCTCTAGTGCTTGACGCGGTTCCACTGTCTTTTTGAGAAGTTCTTTTTGAATCTCCGGATCAATCAAGTTGTTGATGAAGACATCACGTATCAGATTCCTCTTTATTTTCAAAGTCACAATTCTTTGCTAACTCTTTTACCTTAGCGTAGAAATGTTCTACTGTTTCTCCCCGGAGCTGTTTTGTTATGAGAAAGACGTGTCGATCAAATGTGATGTTCCGAGGACGGATGCATTCCTCTTCCACGATCTTCCAAAAGTCTGCAGTGGATAGTATATCGATCATGATGTGGGGGTTCTTACACTTTAAGATCCGACGTCCTTTCACGCCGATACTCAAGTAGAGAAGCGACACTGTTTTGCGGTCCGCAAAAGACCATTGTTTGTCTCCACACATTATGCCGATTTCAATTAGACGTTGGCACTTGTTTTGCAAATTCATCTTTTGCTGGGCGTTGCGACCATTCCTTTCCCTTTCCGATTGTGCAGAAGAACCGATTTTGGTTTCCTCATATATAGGTTCGAGCAGAAGGTCCACGATCTCGGGTTTAGGTACAAGTAGGGAGTCGAGAATTATATTCTCCTTTGCCAGTAGTGCCAATTTGTATTGCACTCTCCATTTCTCCCAACGAAGAGGGGGGTCGGGTGTTGGTTTATCCCAGAAAGCGTCTATTCCGAGCGGTGTACGCTTGTTTGCTGACTGCGCCTTGTCGAACTTTATTAAAAATCAATAGTCTCTCGTGCGCTTTCTACTTTCCAGATTGTGATTCACGGGGCAAGATCTTAACTTAATTAGTCTACGTTTACTTGCGGAGCGAGTTTGCAAAGAAAGAGACTCAACTGAATTTGAATTGCAATAATGAAAGTCTGAACTCAAGAGCTTATAAGCAAAACGAGAAGGTGTGATCAGACATGTCTGATCACGAAGCAGGAAACCAAGAATGGAAGTACTAAATAATCACGAGACAAGAATTGAACAAATCATGAAATGAAATTGAAGGCAAACAAAAAGATGAACTAAATTAATACATCATTTGGAATTTTACTGCATCAAATAAATAGATGGGATATAGTGTATCCCCGTGTATCACAGTCTCCTATAACTTTGATGATATTTGTTTTAAAAAATGCTGTTAATTTTTTGCCTTTGACACTATTTTAAATAAAATCTCTCAATTTCAAACAAAATACCAATAAAAACTGACAGAAACCCTTTTTATGAGAGTCATAACTTGATGAATGTAACGGTTTTATATTTAACTAAAGTTTTCGTGGTTTCGATACAAGTTTTCAATTTTTTTGAGCAAAAATTGCTCATTTTATAGTTTCATTTTGTTTCCTTGACGAATAACCACCTCATTGAATTGTCTAATTGAAAAAAGGCATAATTGGAAAAATGCACTGCCTTGCAAATTAGCGTATCTGAAGATTTCAATGGCTTTTTTTGATTATTTTATGCTTTTGGCTGAAGACACATTTCTCTAGCCATTTAATGGATTTTTTTCATTTTCTACGTTCGCCTTTTTTGTTGTTGTACAACATATACCTGATAATGATATGTCTCAATTGCTTCCCCAGGACATATAATTGAACGTATTTAGAAATTTAGTTTATAGCGATTTGTTTTAACGACTTTCAAATTTACTTTTTAAAAATAATTTCAACTGTCTCCTTTTTGCTCGCGTTTTCGTCACCATGTAACTCAATATCAAGAAGCCTCAAATACTTTTGTTGACTCAAATACTTTTAATCTGTTAGTTAAATGTTTTCACTGATGGCTGCGACCGTTTATTTTCAAAAAGACTTTCGAGATTTCTACTGCTCTAAACTTGGGTTAATTTTGTTCTTCGTAGTCCTTTTATAAGGAAGATTAGATGATGTTCAGATTTACACGTTCTGCAATCGTATATTTATAGTGTAAATCGTATAATTATAGTGCCTAGAATAATGGGGTATCATACATTTTTTTGTGAAGATTTGGCTTCTGTCAGTAATTATTGCTTTTTTGTAGTCTCGTTACTTATTTTTACTCTATTAACAGGCCCAATTTAATCTATATATCCGTTTGTAATTTCAACTATTTGCTTCTCTGCTTTGTTAATACTGTTACTACGAGATTTCTTTAAATGTTTCAGATTTTTATATAATTGTACAAGATATGATTTATACAATTTAATGAATTTTTGTTTTCTTTGTAAATAATAAAGTTATTGATAGACCCCATTGGCTTTGAATCGCTAGTCGAACATTTTTAAGGTTTTTAGATAAAATTTTATGGGTTTAACGGCTTCAACGCCATCTTAGCGCGAAGCTGAGTCAAACTTGTTTATTTTGCAGTTGTATGACGTACACTGGATAATGGCAGGTCTCAAATGCTTCCTATGGAGATATAAATGAAAATTTTATTGAGTTCAGTTAACATCTAATGATAATATTCACTTTGAATTTAATTACTCTCAAAAATAGAGTGTTTTCGTAAACTTCGCACGTTTTTGCTCTTTTTGTCGACTTGTTACCCAGTCGATTGAAGGCAGATCCCAAATCTTTCCAAATGGAGTATAGACTAATCTGTTTTGTACGAGGTTTATCTGCCACTAGTTTGATTTTGTTATGATTTTTTGTTGTGGTTCATGGGGTCTCTAACTTGGCATTATTTTACTCCATTAGTGATTTATTGAAAGCTATGTATGTTTTTGAAAGCTTTCTATCTCTTCTTTATTTGATAGCAAAATTGAGCCAAGAACGTGGATTAGCAGGATCGGAACATTATGTGCGTACCGAGCCTCCTTGTTTGATATATTCTCCTATTTTTCGCCCATAACTTAAGCCAAAATCATTTAGCATTCTTTCTTTCCATTTCCATTGTGAATTCAAAAAAGCTGTTTGGTAAAGTCGATCAGTTTTCTTGAAAACTGAATACAAAAAACTCTCCAACTTCTATCTGGCTTTTTTCCGTAACTACTCTAGTCAATTTTCTAGAACAAAAGGCACTTAAAAATCTCGCTTGGCAGTTCATTCATATAGAATTAGGCTAAACATGTAGAGGATTGGCAGCTAAAATGCCCCTCAAAGAAGCAGTTTACTGTAATTTTGCTTTTTGAACGTTTGTTAACGACCCTATTGGGCAATTTAAAGTAACCTCAGCCAAAAACAGGCATTCATATTTTTCGTAAAGATTTTTTTCACGGAGCGCTAACTTCGAAGTCTCACCATAGTAGTTAGATTTGTGAGGCAAACTTAATTTATCTACTTTATTTTTCGGGCAAACTTCTTGCCTGTGGTTGTGGGTTGAACCGCCTCACCTAAATTAGCAACCAATCAGTAGTATAGAGATTTTTTCAGAATAAAAACTAATTAATTGTCAAATAAGTCGTGTCCTGATCTTTTACCCCTATTGTTTTAACCCCCTATAATTTAATTCCAATGTTTTAACCCCTATATCATTTAACCGCTAATTAATTTACCCACTAAATTGTTTCAACCCAATTTTAAACGTCCTATATTTCAGGATAATTAGGTCTCGATCAATTCTAATTTGTCTAATGGAGACTGAAATTGGGTGAAATGACTGAATATACTTTTTTACACCTCAGTCAATTCACCCTGATTTTAATCTGTAAATTAATGGCTCCTAATTGTCAGGATTCTCAAGCCTGAGACTCAATAGTTAAAAGCAAATTTATACATAGCGAACTAGTTACCTCACCTCAACCTAATGGGGCAATTAAAAGCAAGTGAAAAGTGGATGAAAATCTAGAATATTTCTTGTTTCAATGCATTTTGAGATCAGCATGATAAATGCCGACTGAGCTTACCACTTCTTTCAAAATCAAAGATATATTGGTTGTGGAAAACCTTGATCTTTATGTTAAAAGAGTAAAAAAAATTCACACTGCCTCGAATTGATCGCCGTTAAGTTCCACAACTATAACAGACACAGACGTTCTCTCGACACAGAATGCGTTGCCGTCGAAATGCAATTTATTACAAACAGCGCAGCGCTTAAGAAAAAATAAGCAAAGTGTTGATTCGCGAACCGGCGGAACGGCATTTTGGTATACCCATTACTCTCAAAGAATTTTGGCAGTATGGCAGCGAAAGAGAAGATCACGAGCGTGCTTACATTCTTGATCTTCCGTATACGATATCGATTCGCAAAGGCTCTGAGCTTTGGCTTGCGGACGGAGCGTTTAATTGTCACATAGAAAATTCAATCAGAATTAAACTCTTGATATATTTTCGGTATTGCTTCTGCTTGTTCGTATGCTATCCTTCCAAACAGAACGGAAAAACGTACAACCGATTAGTCGAGGCTGTAGAAGTATTTGCTCAAAATTGTAAGCCCGATAAGGTTTTGCTAGATTTTGAACATGCTCCAATTAATGCTTTCCAAAAACACCAACCAGCTTCAAGGCTATCGGCTGCTATTTCCATTTAAAGCAAAAGTTCGTAACAAAAATTGGAGAAATTGGATGGCAAAAGCTGGTGTCAGAAAACCATGAAGAGGAACAAAATCTTTTGAATTGATTGCCGAGTAAACTTCTAATGAGACAGATCAACAGCATTTAGATAGCTTCGTTACTGTACCAATAGACAAGCTATCTATGCTTATATTTTCAATCAAATTATATCAAGTGTCCGCTATTGAATTGTGCTCCTATATTCCCGTCACAAGTCTGGAATCAAAGAGACGAAACCAAAGAGGGCTTTCAAGAACAAATACTGTTGACGGTGGGCATTATAGAATACAAGCATTGTTCTGCAGCACGCAACCCGGAATTTTGAAAGTTTTGGATAACTTGCAAAAGACGCTGCAGTGCAAAAATTGCACCTTCTAATCGCCTCATCCGGCCAAAAATACCCAAAGAGAAAATTGATGAGCTTGAAATGAGAGAAACCTGATGGAGATTATATATATATATATATATATATATATATATATATATAAATATAAATATATATATATATATATATATATATATATATATATATATCTATATATATACATATATATATATATATATATATATATATGAAATTGTTATTCATTTTTAGGGGCTATTGCCAGATTTTCTTAGTGATGCTTTTGAAATATTTTGGTGGTTATTGGTTTGTTTTTGTGTTATCTTAAAATGGAAATATATCTTCAAATTTTTAAGTTGGCGTCCTCGCGGAACTATGTCGAAGCCGCATATCGGGACTCATTAGGGAATTTGATCTTGGGCGTTGATCTTGGGAATTTGATCTAATTGAGAACAGTTTTGCAACTGCACTGAATAGCTGCTAGCAAAAATATCAATCTGGATTCCATTGAAAATACTGTTGAACACGCGGTTAAATCTAGTTTTGATGTGCCCATTCCTGCCTGCTCAAAAAGAAGGAGTTAAATTTTAGCTTACATTCTTTCTTTTGAAAACTGCTGGTTGTTCCGTGTTCTAGACTGTGTAAAAAATGAACTGAATAAATACATCATTTGGAATTTTACTGCATCAAATAAATAGATGGGATATAGTGTATCCTCGTGTATCACAGTCTCCTATAACTTTGATGATATTTGTTTTAAAAAATGCTGTTAATTTTTTGCCTTTGACACTATTTTAAATAAAATCTCTCAATTTTAAACAAAATACCAATAAAAACTGACAGAAACCCTTTTTATGAGAGTCATAACTTGATGAATGTAACGGTTTTATATTTAACTAAAGTTTTCGTGGTTTCGATACGAGTTTTCAATTTTTTTGAGCAAAAATTGCTCATTTTATAGTTTCATTTTGTTTCCTTGACGAATAACCACCTCATTGAATTGTCTAATTGAAAAAAGGCATAATTGGAAAAATGCACTGCCTTGCAAATTAGCGTATCTGAATATTTCAATGGCTTTTTTTGATTATTTTATGCTTTTGGCTTAAGACACATTTCTCTAGACATTTAATGGATTTTTTTCATTTTCTATGCTCGCCTTTTTTTGTTGTTGTACAACATATACCTGATAATGATATGTCTCAATTGCTTCCCCAGGACATATAATTGAACGTATTTGACATATAATTGACAAATAATTGAACGTATTTGATAAGTTATTGATAGAACCCATTGGCTTTGAATCGCTAATCGAACATTTTTAAGGTTTTTAGATAAAATTTTATGGGTTTAACGGCTTCAACGCCATCTTAGCGCGAAGCTGAGTCAAACTGGTTTATTTTGCAGTTGTATGACGTACACTGGATAATGGCAGGTCTCAACTGCTTCCTATGGAGATATAAATGAAAATTTTATTGAGTTCAGTTAACATCTAATGATAATATTCACTTTGAATTTAATTACTCTCAAAAATAGAGTATTTTCGTAAACTTCGCACGTTTTTGCTCTTTTTGTCGACTTGTTACCCAGTCGATTGAAGGCAGATCCCAAATCTTTCCAAATGGAGTATAGACTAATCTGTTTTGTACGAGGTTTATCTGCCACTAGTTTGATTTTGTTATGATTTTTTGTTGTGGTTCATGGGGTCTCTAACTTGGCATTATTTTACTCCATTAGTGATTTATTGAAAGCTATGTATGTTTTTGAAAGCTTTCTATCTCTTCTTTATTTGATAGCAAAATTGAGCCAAGAACGTGGATTAGCAGGATCGGAACATTATGTGCGTACCGAGCCTCCTTGTTTGATATATTCTCCTATTTTTCGCCCATAACTTAAGCCAAAATCATTTAGCATTTTAGCATTCTTTCTTCCCATTTCCATTGTGAATTCAAAAAAGCTGTTTGGTAAAGTCGATCAGTTTTCTTGAAAACTGAATACGAAAAACTCTCCAACTTCTATCTGGCTTTTTTCCGTAACTACTCTAGTCATTTTTCTAGAACAAAAGGCACTTAAAAATCTCGCTTGGCAGTTCATTCATATAGAATTAGGCTAAACATGTAGATGATTGGCAGTTAAAATGCCCCCGAAAGAGGCAGTTTACTGTAATTTTGCTTTTTGAACGTTTGTTAACGACCCTATTGGGCAATTTAAAATAACCTCAGCCAAAAACAGGCATTCATATCTTTCGTAAAAATTTTTTTCACGGAGCGCTAACTTCGAAGTCTCACCATAGTAGTTAGATTTGTGAGGCAAACTTAATTTATCTACTTTATTTATCGGGCAAACTTCTTGCCTGTGGTTGTGGGTTGAACCGCCTCACCTAAATTAGCAACCAATCAGTAGTATAGAGATTTTTTCAGAATAAACACTAATTAATTTTCAAATAAGTCGTGTCCTGATCTTTTACCCCTATTGTTTTAACCCCCTATAATTTAACTCCAATGTTTTAACCCCTATATCATTTAACCGCTAATTAATTTACCCACTAAATTGTTTCAACCCAATTTTAAACGTCCTATATTTCAGGATAATTAGGTCTCGATCAATTCTAATTTGTCTAATGGAGATTGAAATTGGGTGAAATGACTGAATATACTTTTTTACACCTCAGTCAATTCACCCTGATTTTAATCTGTAAATTAATGGCTCCTAATTGTCAGGATTCTCAAGCCTGAGACTCAATAGTTAAAAGCAAATTTATACATAGCGAACTAGTTACCTCACCTCGTCCTAATGGGGCAATTAAAAGCAAGTGAAAAGTGGATGAAAATCTAGAATATTTCTTGTTTCAATGCATTTTGAGATCAACATGATAAATGCCGACTGAGCTTACCACTTCTTCCAAAAACAAAGATATATTGGTTGTGGAAAACCTTGATCTTTATGTTAAAAGAGTAAAAAAAATTCACACTGCCTCGAATTGATCGCCGTTAAGTTCCTCAACTATAACAGACACAGACGTTCTCTCGACACAGAATGCGTTGCCGTCGAAATGCAATTTATTACAAACAGCGCAGCGCTTAAGAAAAAATAAGCAAAGTGTTCATTCGCGAACCGGCGGAACGGCATTTTGGTATACCCATTACTCTCAAAGAATTTTGGCAGTATAGCAGCGGAAGAGAAGATCACGAGCGTGCTTACATTCTTGATCTTCCGTATACGATATCGGTTCGCGAAGGCTCTGAGCTTTGGCTTGCGGACGGAACGTTTAATTGTCACATAGAAAATTCAATCAGAATTTAACTCTTGATATATTTTCGGTATTGCTTCTGCTTGTTCGTATGCTATCCTTCCAAACAGAACGGAAAAACGTACAACCGATTAGTCGAGGCTGTAGAAGTATTTGCTCAAAATTGTAAGCCCGATAAGGTTTTGCTAGATTTTGAACATGCTCCAATTAATGCTTTCCAAAAACACCAACCAGCTTCAAGGCTATCGGCTGCTATTTCCATTTAAAGCAAAAGTTCGTAACAAAAATCGGAGAAATTGGATGGCAAAAGCTGGTGTCAGCAAACCATGAAGAGGAACAAAATCTTTTGAATTGATTGCCGAGTAAATTTCTAATGAGACAGATCAACAGCATTTAGATAGCTTCGTTATTGTACCATAAGACAAGCTATCTATGCTTATATTTTCAATCAAATTATATCAAGTGTCCGCTATTGAATTGTGCTCCTATATTCCCGTCACAAGTCTGGAATCAAAGAGACGAAACCAAAGAGGGCATTCAAGAACAAATACTGTTGACGGTGGGCATTATAGAATACAAGCCTTGTTCTGCAGCACGCAACCCGGAATTTTGAAAGTTTAGGATAACTTGCAAAAGACGCTGCAGTGCAAATGTTGCACCTTCTAATCGCCTCATCCGGCCAAAAATACCCAAAGAAAAAAATGATGAGCTTGAAATGAGAGAAACTTGATGGAGATTATATATATATATATATATATATATATAAATATATATATATATATATATATATATATATATATATATATGAAATTGTTATTCATTTTTAGGGGCTATTGCCAGATTTTCTTAGTGATGCTTTTGAAATTTTTTGGTGGTTATTTGTTTGTTTTTGTGTTATTTTAAAATGGAAATCTATCTTAAAATTTTTAAGTTGGCGTCCTCGCGGAACTATGTCGAAGCCGCATATCGGGACTCATTAGGGAATTTGATCTTGGGCGTTGATCTTGGGAATTTGATCTAATTCTAAGAACAGTTTTGTAACTGCACTGAATAGCTGCTAGCAAAAATATCAATCTGGATTCCATTGAAAATACTGTTGAACACGCGGTTAAATCCAGTTTTGATGTGCCCATTCCTGCCTGCTCAAAAAGAAGGAGTTAAATTTTGGCCTACATTCGTTCTTTTGAAAACTGCTGGTTGTTCCGTGTTCTAGACTGTGTTCTAGGAAGTTTTTGAACTTTTCCGATTCAAATCAATGTGCAACATAAAATAAGTCAGACTTGCCAAAAGTTCTTTTTCAATCAAAGGTAATGCGCTAAAAACGTCGTCTCGTCCGTATTCTTCGATTTCAAACAAACAAAAGCATTCTAATGCCCCACTCTTGAAGGTCAGTAGTTTTGTGTTATTTAGGTCATTTGAACACAAGCTTTGCTAATTGTTCTTTGGAACGCGAAATAGATAAAAATTTTCAGTGTTAAACTGATTTCGTTGTGAATAAATTGCGGGGTAAATTGACTGAGAGCTGAATATATACAGGGTTAAAATATAGGGGATAAAAAAAATCGGGGTGAAGGAAGTAGAGCCAAATATGTGATCACCGCTATTTAATATTTTGGTCTAATTAAAATTTATTGACCAAAATAGCTAACTGCGCTCACTAATTATGTGGTCTATGAATGTCCACAGGCTATTGATAAGCGCAAATAGGTTGCCATTAAGTAATCTTGTTAACTAAAGCTTTGTAGTTCCTTCTGTCACTTATTGTTTTTGGATCAATCGCTATCAGGATATGTACTGAAGTGTGCTACACTCAGTAACACTATTTGATAATCTTAGTGCTATTTTGAGAATTTACGTTATAGTGCGTGAAGCACAAACTTGAAGTGGACAAAGTCCATTTTAACGTGTGAACAAATTATTAAGTAGTTTTGAATAAACTACTATTTTAAGATCACTAACTCAAACTAAAACTACCATGACGTGATATTGTCACGCCACGTAGAAAACACCAACTTAGCCTTGGTAACTCTGTCAACACTGTTAACTTTATCCAATAGGATACTAGATAACCACGTGTCCACAAGCATAAAAGGAGCTTGCACGCTCAGCCAACACACTTTTTGGTCCCTGATAACTTCTGATTTAAATCAAACTCCCGTATTGCTCCCTTGCTCAATCTCAGCTTACTTGAGATATTTTTCTAACTTAGAATATTTTGTGACTTGTTCTTAACTAAGAACTTTAAGTCATAAAATATTAACTTAGCACAATTTTGGAAATCAGGTAAGTTAAACTTAACTTCTCTAAGTTATAATTTAACATCTCTTAAACTCTACCTAAGTTACAAGTTAACTTAGAATAATTCAACCTGTGCTATCTAGTGCTATCTCAACCATAATAATTTTAACTGTTCTGTCCCTTAATGCTCGGTTCATATTTGATGCTGTTTAACATAACTTATTAATTCATATTTGCATTTAACTTTCTTTAATACTTAACCATATACCAATAGTAGAACTAGGGGTTGAACTCTCAAGTTATAAATGTGGTCCCGCGATTAACCCCGTCGTTTAAGTATCTAATGTACGGACCAGCAGTATAAGTGGTGGTCCCAGAGAGGCTACTTCGATTTAACTTGTTCAATTAATACAGAGAGACTACTTTAATTAAACTTGTTCATTTAATACAGAAAAGGCAATCTCAATTTAATTTGTTCATTTAAACTATCAGAGAAGCCTGCCTAAATTTAACTTGTTCACTTATTATAGAGAAGCCATTAAATTAACTTGTGTAATTTAACTATTCAAAAGGCTTCTCACTTAACTTCTTATTTGAAATAGAAGTAAACTATTCCTCTGTCCTAAATAGTTTTAATACATTAACTTCAGTCCTTTAAACAATGACCAGTCCTGGTGGTAGTACTCCTCCACCTGCCGTTACTCCCCCAACTGAAACTCCCATAGCACATCCAAATCTTTCACTTGTATCTTTTCCAGGCAATGATCCTAATCAAGATGCCACTTCTTTTTGGAACTCTGTAGAAAACAAAATACTCTTTTCACTAGGAACTAGGCCTACAGCACCCGCTGCACAAACTAGCTATGATAAAAGGCAACAATCCTTATTCGGCTCAATTTTAACTGATACAGCACTAGAATGGTTTGAAAGTGAAGTCACAGATGCTACAGATTGGAATACTTTAAAAGATGAATTTATAAAAAGATTCAAAGACGGTAGAGACCAATTTAGATTTAGACTTGAGGTTGAGAACACATTCAGGCAAGAAGGAGAATCAATAAAGAATTATCCACATAGAATAAAGAGTGGAGTTGATAAAGTTTGGCCAGAAAAGATACCAACAAGTATTGAAGGTGATGACAATATAAGAAGGGGAAAAGAAATCCAACAAAGATAACGAAGTCAGAAATACAAAGATTTTGCTATAAGAGGACTAAGACCACAAGGTTTAAAACGCAAAGCGCACGAGAAACTTATTGAGATTCCTTCAATAACTTGGACACAGTTTGTTCTTCACTTAGTTGTAAAGGACTTAACATTTTCTGTAACAATAAAACCTAATGGAGCTACAGGACTAGATAAACTTAAAACACTGGAGAGCAAAATTAATGATTTAACTTGTCTTTTCAAAAGCAACGAAGTAAACGCTATAGATACTTCTAGGCCAATAGACCCTAATATAAAAGGCAGACCTACAGTACTAGATTTTTGTGATTATTGCAGAAGCAATGGTCATTCAATCTCTAGATACACAAAGAAACAGATAGATGATAGTGTTAACAAATTGAGAAAGGAACTAGTTGAACCAAGAAGGCCAAATATAACATTCTCTAATGACTATAGAAAGAATAACCGAGGCAATACAAGATTCAATGGTCCTAGAAACCAAGGCTATCAACCAAGAGGTGGCTACTCAAACTATAATCCTAGGTTCAACAAGCCTTACTATCAACAACAAACTACATCTTTTAGCAGTTATGGCAATAGATTCACTCAACCATACGAACAAACCTTCCCTCATCAAAACACATATAGAAATAATGAACCAAATCTTGAACAACAATCACCATCAACACAACATCCACAAGGTGCTAGCTTCTATACACCAAGTAGAAATAACAATCTACAACAAAGACAATCAAAACCTAACAATATTCAGCAACAACCAAATCAAATAAGTTTCGTTGAAGGTGACGATGATTACGTAAATGCTATAACAGACTTCCTTCCTTTAAACTTTTGAAGTCTCCGAACGCTACTATAGAAAGTAGTACTAAGTCAAGAATTTACATCAACTTATATCACTTTGCCACCGGAGACATTAAAAATAATAGTGGTTTAGAAGTAGATTTCATGATTGACCCAGGATCAACTTGCACTATCATCAATCATCTTACATACCTTGCTAGTAAACCTTGGACAAAAATTGCATCTACAAAATACTAATTGCGTTTCAAAAACATATACTGGTTCATCAATCAGAATGCTTGGCTACACAACTATCCAATCTAGTTTCGAAACTTACGGAAAGTATACAGTCCCTCATAAAGTGTTTGTCGCTAAGAAACAGAGACAGAACATAATAGGTATTGATTTTTGCCATTTGTTTCTAAAAGCACTTCACTTTGATATACCCGCAGTAGAATTAAGAACTGAAAGGAATTTAATTTGCTACGGCTCACTCAACAATGAGAAAGATTATCCATACATAACTAAAATGACTGCTTTAAACATAACTCTACCGATCTTTCTGCAACAGAAAAGTACTCAACTGTACAAGCAAAAGCACCCCAGTCAAGCCTTATTTCCACCAGGAACATATTTCATGCCCCATATTAATGTTGCAAAAACTGACCTAGTCTTTGTGAACACACTTTGTCCACAACCTGAAGAATTTCTACCCATATTCATGGAGAACCAAAAGAACCACCCAATACAGATAAATAGAGGAATAATAGGTTATGCTATGTGTGATATAACCGACAAACCTATACAAAGATACAATATCAGAAACTGTACCGAATTTACAAGTACAATACCAAACGAAAGCGAGGACTATAACGGTTGCTTCATACTGAACACAGTAGTAAACAATTTACAAGAAGGACAGCAAATTCAAACTAATTCTTGGATTAGATATGTAGATTTTCGTACCCAATCTATATTTGACTCTAATATGCCTATAGCGCACACGATATCCTCAGATGCAGAAATGAGAAAAGGTTTTGCTAACACAATCTCCAGAAGAATACCCTTATTAAAGGACTACTGTAAAAGTAGAAACTGTGATATAGGTGACATAAAAACTTTCAGAGAAGATAATAACTTAGTATATAATCTCATCACTAAGGCTAATCAATATGAAAAGCCAACAATTGATACAATCAAAATAACGCTACTTGCTATGAGAGATCATGCACTAGGACTAAATTTACGCTGTATATCGATGCCAAAAATAGCTTGTGGTTTAGACGGATTGGATTGGAGAGAGATATCTCCTCTAATTGAACAAACATTTAAGAATTCAGGAATAACTATCTATGTGTATACAAGCAAAGATGATATTGATAAACTACAAAAAGTAGAAACTAATACACTAGAACAGGAAGAGGTGCTCGAGATTATTGAAAGTGAGTTAATAGAAAAATGCAAAGAAGATGAAAAAGAATTAGCAACAGACTTCTCTACCGAAGCCAAGGAGTTATGTAGACCTGAACTCAAAGACCAGTTTCCTAAGTTTAGAGATAAACTACAAAGCAACCGAATCATAAATAAAGCAGTTAGTGATTTTTTAATTAAGCAAAATAAAATACAGTTCAAGACATAGAGTATCTAGAAAGGTTCTTTGATAATTTTGATTTCACGCAAAGTGATTTGACTGATGATGAATTGTTTGAGTTGATAGAAATAATACTTCAGGATAATGATGTCTATTCACATCATAAGTATGATATTGGCAGAACTAAGCATAAGTTCCATTTACCCCTAAAGAAAGACGCAACCTTTAAAAAGCAACGACCAAGCAAAATACCCGTTCATCTCAGAGATAAATTAGAAAAACTAATGCATGAATTAATTCAAGCAGGGATAATCAGAGAGCTCAATGAGAACGATGATCTGAATAGTTGGTTTGTGGACAAAGTGGACATAATACTTCTTAGGTAATACAACAATCATATTACCTAAGAAGTATTATGTAAAACTAGTCAGTGATGCTAGATACCTAAACTCTATAACTGATACAAGTAATTCTAGTTCGCCACTCGAACCACTAAACGTTCTAATGACAAGAATAACCGGAACTATATTTACAAGTAGTGATTTATCATCGGCTTATAATCAAGTACCACTAACTGAAGATACACAGAAGGTTACAAGTTTTATTGTAGGAGGCAGACAGTACACCTATCAAGTAGGATTTTATGGTCTTAAACCATTACCCAGTTTCTTTAGCAAACTAATGCGTTATGCATTTGGACCTCTTATAAAACGAAAACAAGCAATAACATACATAGACGATACTTTATTACAAGCTAAAGACAAACAAGAAAGGTTCACAATAGTAAAAGAGTATCACTCTTTGCTTCGAAAGGCAAACCTTAAAGCAGCCCCCGATAAAACAATGTTTTTCGTACGAAAAGTGAGATTTCTAGGACATGTTATATATAAAGACGGACCATCGCCTATTGCTTCGCGCATAGATGATATTAGAAACTTAAAAACGCCAGAATCGAAAACAGAAGTTTTAAGAGTTTTAGGAATGATGGGTTTCTATCACACCTATATTTTGAACGTTCACATAGATGCAAAACCTCTATATGACTTAACTAAAGATACAACACTATTCAAGTGGTTACCAGAACACGAAAAGGTATTCACAGACCTTAAACAAAGATTCTGTCACGACATTTCTAACGCATTTCCTTCTAATAACTATCCCCTTCATATACATGCTGATTCATCTAATTTAGGAACAGGCTGTGTTCTTATACAAGATTTTCCTGATAGAAAACGTATGATTTCAGCAAACTCGAGAGTATTTGATAAAGCTGAAAAAAAGATGTCCCCTCAACATAGAGAACTTTGCGGAATAATATCTGCATTACAAACATATGAATTTTATGTTATTGGATCCCCTTTTCCAATTTACCTATATTGTGAGCACAGGCCAATTCTATTTCTTTGGTCACGACAAGGACAAATGTCACATCGTTTCTTTAAGTATCAAGTTGTAAGAACTAAGTTCCAAAACTTGCGAAATATATACACTGAAGGCAAAAACTTAGCGTTCCCTGACATTATCAGCCGACACATTTCTTTAGCAGATGCTAAACTTTATCAACTAGAACACAAGGTAATATCTAAAGATATAAAGTTTCATATTAACGGAAAAGAAGTTAATTATTCTGTATTGCATCAAGACGATAAGGACGCAACAGCTAAAGACTGTTATCCAATTGTTGCTCAAGTCAAAGGCGAAAGAAAGAACTTTATTAATATAAATGATGAAGGTGACTTTAGCGTAGATGATGCACCAGACTACATAAATGAACACTGTAATGCTTTACACAGTTTCTCTGATTGTTTTCGCTACGGCACACAAATAAATCAAATAAAGAAATGACTTCAGAACTAACTAGCGAGTATGATCATCACTACTATTCCGAGATAGAAGAAATAGCTGAAATAAGTGATGACCGAGAAGGCTATGATGACCAAGATTGGTTAGATCTAGTAGAAGGAAATATTGAAAATTCACTTATTGAACAATTAGAATCTGCTAAAGCCGATTAAATTAGACGTACGAAATTTAAGAAAATTCTCGAACCAGAAGCTTCTCAGAACATTTCAGAAAAAGACGTACACACCGATACATTAGATTTAATAGTTAAAGTTAGATTTTGCAAAAAACGCGAATCTTGACACTGATAATTTTCTTGAAAAACAAGTAAACGACTCCGTGATAAATAAAGTTAGAGATATGCTAAAAGTAGGCAAAGCTTCAGAAAAGGACTACATTATTAAACAATCTAAAGCACTACAAACTTATAGAAATAAGTTCAACTTGTTGTTTCTAGAGAGTCAATATGACTTACTCTGTTATTCCGAACCTTGTGAAGACGGCTCTTTTGACGTTAGGACCACTTTCACCATTTATAAAAATATTCGAAGTCGCACATACGCATGAACTTAGTGGTCATAGAGCAGAAAGCACTACTTACAATAGAGTTAAGCGATATTTCTATTGGCCCGGTATGTTTAAATGGATTGAAATGTTAATGTTAGATTGCTTAAGTTGCCAAACTAATAAGTCAGCACGCAAAGACTTGAAAGAAGCACCCTTAGAACCATGGGGACAATTAGAAGCTATACTCCTACATACACTTCATATTAATCATAAAGGTCCACTACGACCACTTAGTAAAGGAAATAGATTTTGTGTTGTAATAGTAGACGCTTTCACTAGATTTATACAAGTATAACCTAGCAAGAATGATGAAGCTCTCGAAACAGTAAATCAACTAGAGAAATTTATAACTACATTTGGTATACCGCAACAAATAGTACATGATAACGGCAATGCTTTTATTAGTAATGATTTCGTTCTTTACACAAACGAAATGGGAATTACACTATGCCCCCGAACTGCATATTCACCGTGAACTAACGGCAAAGTAGAAGTACAAAATAAACATTTGACTAATTACCTAAGACATTTTATTAGTAAAAGTGGATCTAATTGGTCCGAGTACACTAGTAAATTTGCATTTTCACACAATACTGCAGTAAACTACAGTACAGGATATACCCCTTATGAAATACTATTCGGAACAAAACCGCAAATACCCCTATCATTAAAGTTAGGACTACTACGAGATAATCAAAAGAAATGCAGAGTATTGTAGCAATCTACCGCCACAATCACATAGTGAAGAAACTTGTAATAACAAAAAGATAGAGAAATTGTTACAAAACAGATTATCTAACGAAATGTTAAAACGAGAGAATACATTTAAAACAATATACTCGAATACCTACACTAAATGTAGACAAACTACGAATAAAGCGCACAAGTATAGAAATAGAATTAAACTCGGAAATCCTATACCTGAAGGTAGAAAAGTATTATTAGAAAATCACTCTAAAGGACTACTAAAGTCGAAAAAGCTGCAAGAGCTACGCTCAGAGCCTTACACTGTGCAACGAATGTTAACTAATACTACATATGAAATACAGCATGATAAAACAAATGAAAAGAAAACAGTGCATAGAAATCATATAGTACCTTATTACCCGATAGAAGAGAAAATACAAGAATTAGTTGAGAACTATGTAGTTCCCGACGACACTGAGGATTATTATTCTGAATAAAATAAGCATAATATAGCCAAATCTAACGCTCGTAGCGGCGCAAAACACATTGTTATTTCGCAGTGGCCTTTAGTAGAAACACAACCTACTTTAGACCCTAATACTACACAACAGCCAACTCATAATGTTGAGGCTACCCCAACAAAGGATTCAGGCTTAGAATCGCTACAAACACGAGTAGATAATACTACGCACATACAAGGCGCAAGCTCTTCTAATTTTCTACCCCCACGCATTTCAACCCCCTACCCTATACAAAATATATATTCACCTAATAGCCCACAGCAAGAAAATTTTTCTTCTCCACCTAATAACGCTAGTAAAGTTAAAGCTACACGTCAACTATTCCCCCTAGCAGCGCGTAATAGCCCTATATCATCACCTAATTCTACACCTACAGCATCACCTAATATATCTAATTTACCTGACGCAAATGAAGTATTGAGTAGACCTCAGCGTAATAGAAAAGCACCTACATTCTTTGGTGAACCTATTCCTTCTGACTTGATACATAAACTCAAAAAGAAATAGAGACACAAAATCTCTTTTCAAAAAATAACTTTTATATTAAAAGCGTTTTTACGCACAAAAACCAGATAAAAACAGAAAACAGCTATTATAAAAGCTAACCAAAATACACATGAAAGTTAATCCTTTATAAATGGCAGCACAAGGTTTCGCACCAACACCGCCTGTAAGTTGTTTGGTTCGAAGGGCAGACACTCTTCGTAATTCCACTCCCTCAAATGTAAATACAATTTTTGCAAATTCGGCCCCGTTGTTACGTCCCACCAAGCTTCACGAAGAGCCCACAACAGTTTTTCTAACATCTCTTGTATATCACACTCTTCGACAGTTATCTCTTTTTTGGCAAATAAGCGATTGAAGAACTATAACAAAAATTTTCTTACTTACCCCTTAGTTCTTTATATTTCAAAACTGCGATTCCTAACACCCTTTATTTTTTTTCTCTCTATAATTTATAATCCTATTTATTTTCTCTACAAAGACCGTCGCAAGCCTCAGACTAACTGAGTAATTGAAAATAACTTACGTCCTTTCCCAAGAAGAAGTTGATGATATCAACTGTTTCACTTGAAACACACTCTGTTTCTCGCCTTTCCCAGGGACTGAAATACCTCTTTGCCGTTGTTATTCCGAAGATCTCTTCCTCACCCAACACCAGTCTAGAGTAGTAATGAGAAGTGGACATGTGCAAGAAAAATTCTTTGGCACAAAGACCCACTACATCTCCGGAGAGGTATTTACGGTAGAAATATCGACGCATAATATTTCGAAAGCCAGATGTAGGCTCTAGCTCTACACCATTCTGCGACAAATCAAACTCAGCATGGCCAAGGTCAACCTCCATCTGCTGGTTTGGGTAAAAATAATTCAGAGTATAAATAGCCATGGTAACAGACTAACAGAATCAACTAAATTAAGATATAGAAGAAGAAAATATGGAAATGAACAAAATAGAAGTTATAGATTGAAATACAGAAAGAAAGTTAAGAAGAGGCTAAAGGGTTGAAATTTAATAGTCAAGAGAGATCAACTGAGTCAAAGAAACGTTTAAGGCAAAAAGCAAATAGCCCACTCAACACAAATCGTACATAAAGTACAAAACTAATCACCACTGCATGCTGTTACACACACATAACTTCTATACATGTTCAACACTCATACGCTTTCAACATTTACGCATACCTTTTATTGCAAACTAATGCTGAAAACACATGTTACCCAAAGCAAAGCTAAGTAGACACAAGTCCCCCATGAGCAAATACCTAATCTAAGTTAAATACCCTAAGTAGAGAAATTTGTCCCTTGCAAACTATTTAACCCAGACTTAATCGCATTTAGTCAGGAAACGCACCTTAAGGCAGCCCAAATATTCAACAGATAAGAGCTAACCTTACTAGCTTAAAGACCCAAGCAATGTTTAAATTAATCATTAGAATACTTATGAACAAATAACTAACCGCAAACTCCCACGTAAGAATTATTTTACCTAAGCGCAAACCTTACATACTGGTCCGAAAGAGCTATAACTTGATGAGTCTATTCGCTCAACAATTCAGACCACATAGTTGCTCAAATGCATGCCTATTCCAATAGTTCACAAAAGTTTACGACACACAAAATATAAATATCGCAGTATAAGTTCCAAAAAAGTTCAAGTTATTGAATTTATTTCTGTTTGCACTTTTTATTAGCAATTACGATTTTGTTCAAACTTTAACGTTTCGAAAGTAAAATCTGTGATTAGTAGATATACTCTGAAATACCAACTGACTTTTGAAAAGAAAGAGAGTTAGCAAAAGTTTTAAAGAAAAAATGAAACTTTTCTATATCGTTACCTTACAATATTAAAGTGTTCCCCTTTAAAGGTTTTACGCGATAGACAAGTGAACGTTCGCTGTAGAACATACAAAGTAATAGTAGTTAATGTGTTCAGAGTGGAATTTTATTTTTCGTCCAAAAAGTTGTCACAATTTCATAACAAGGACATGAAATTGGTGAAATTATAATTTTTGCGTAGAAAAACCCAGATAAAATGAGTTAAACTGAAAACAAATTGTTTTCCGCTGTCTCATACACGTAATATAAACTCATAATTGTAATACAATTGCCCATACAAAGTTCAGTTAAGCGATTAGTAAATCTGAAGCTTTAGCTTTAGAACAACAACAATTTTTAATTTTTCTCCCATGTATTAAGATTGGGTATAGAATAAAAAGACAGCCCTAAAAAGTCTCAAGTGTTTTCCCGCTTTTTTTGGTTCAAACAACGTGTCTGCACAACAGCTATTGCACTGCCAAGTTTGCTCAATTTTGAATATCGTGTCAGAAAATACTGACCAAATCAAATTTTCTCCCATGTATTAAGATTGGCTATATACAAAAAAAGGAAGCCCTAGAAAGTCTGTAAACTTTTTGCTAATTATTTTTATATCAGACGACGATATGATGCAGAAACTATTTTCACCCCAAAAATCATCAACTTTGCCATCTTAGTTAAGGAGAAATTCAACGTTCACGATTCACCCATGTATTAAGATTGGTTATAGGCTAAATACGCAACTTCACGAAATAAATGACAAAATAAGATATATTCAATTCAATATTATGCCACCTTTTAAGCTAGCTACTGTTGACAGACAACACGTGATACACTGTTTGTTTTCATTTTACAGGAATGGTCAAAAACACACATAAATTGTGCCCAAAAACCTGATAATAAACGCAATTCTCTGATAAAAATAGAGAATTTTGCGCAACATCTTAGCCATATCATATGTTTAGGACCATGCTATATGGCTTTAGCCAATGCTAGTTATTAGCCAGTCAGATTTGAGCACACAGATTTTGGTAATTTAACCCTGAGAACCACTATTTCCCTTACCCAAATTCAAAATCACTTTTCTCAGTTACCTTCTGAAATCAATTACTTCTTTCGCTCTCAAAATCACAAATTCAGCTCTAACTTAACCATCGCTCTCTCTCTCTCTCTCTTTTTTTCTCTCTCCCAAATTATATCTTTCACATTTTGCCTCTTTCAACTAATAAACATAGAAAACTTAGCAAAGTTTTCAAGCATTTCAATTTGTGACCAGCAACCTGACTTGTCACAACACATCCCCACAACACATATACCAGGTATGTCAGTTCAATATTAATTCTCAATTCAATTCTCAGTCAGTAACTATAGCAGGAGTTTATCACTCTTTAGAGACTGACAATTCAGAAAGTTTCTAAATCCCAAAAAACACTACCTACACTAAACACTTTCATCACCAGTTAAACACACAATACACCAACACCGTACAGACAATCAATCTCAATATATGACCGAAGTCTCATTCGACCAAAACGATTTTCTTATTTCTCTTTCTATCAACCCTGATACATTTGTGAAAGTTTCCATTAAGGCGAATCAGAAGCTGAAATTCAATAGTGAACTTAACACCTTAATTAGTTGTCAAATTTCTAACGAAGTAAGAACTCTAGTATTCTTTGCTACTAACTCTAACGAAGACCCTATTGCTGTCTTCTGGGTAAAGTATAATCCTCAACAACTTAACAGTTTATTAATTCAAATTCATTCTTCACGTCTAGTTGACTTAGACATTTTAAATGTCCCTTGTTTGGTTTTAGAACCACCAACTGATCAATGAATATTCAGCTAAACGATTATTGGATTATAGCTTCAAGAACAACCTTCTCAACTTCTTACAGTCATTATAACATCCCGCATAAAATCCTGAAACATAATAACAAGTCAGCCAAAATTGATCGATCGTATATTTCATATAAAGAAAACATTGTTATTTTCTTCATTAAAGACCAATTTGTAAACATAGAAATAATTGTTTGTTGGACCTCTAACAAACCAGAACATATTGAACGCTTCCATTTCCAATTGAACAACAGAGACGAAACGGACCTTGATATCATCGAAGCTCCCTTTACTGTAGACCCTTAATCTATGTTACCACTTTCCCTTGAAGCACAAGTTCTTACTGCCCTTGCATTTGAACCGCTATCGTATATTAGAATATCCCTCCTGCAGGAAGCGTTAAAATTCGGAAATAAAGCTGTAACACTTGACAAGTGTTTTGTTTCTAATCAACAGAGAACAGTTGCATTCTTCGTAACATCAAAAAATAACGCAAAATTTGTCATATTTTGGACACCCTATAATCCCGCTCACGTTCACGATCTAAAATATTAGATTACCTTCACGGATAATATTAACTTGAATTTGTTAGACTCACCTTATACTGTCTTCGTTTATTAAATGGAAGACGGAGAAATCAAAAAGTCACCAGCAATAGACGAAGTAATAAACGTAAGTTACAAAATGTTTCTTTTCATATTACTTTGCTTAACTCTGTTCTTACCTGTAGCAACTGATATTGAGTCTGAAATTGTTCAACATTTTGCAAATTTAGAAATACTCTTTGAATATAACGATTCTCACACACACTTCAGAAAATGTGTCGTAAATAGAAATGATTGTCTACCTGAAGAAATTCCGTACCTTAAATTACTAGAGCCTCCTGAAAAGCAATCAATTTGGTCAAAACGCAACGTCCATTTGCCACTATCACTGAATAAAGATCAGTTCTTTGAAGAAAAACTTACTGATAAGAAAGCGCTTCTTTCAAAAGTAGAATATTTTATAACCTACATAGGAAACCAAATTCGTTCTGTTCAGGTTCTGAAACTTATTGCTATAATACATCTTGCCCTTCTCTGTGTTATAACTTCTTGCTATGCAAAATAATTGATATTTATTATATTTCTTGCATTATTACTCTTAACGTCGTTCACTGACGCCAGACCAATTGAAAAGATGAGTATCTATGAAAACACAGCTTCTAACCTTCATGTTAACCAATTTGACTGCTCAAAAATGATCTCAAACCAGATGTATTCTCTCAACAAAGTAGCCGCCTGCGAAATTCGCCCTGATAAAATTAGCACTAATCAAGCACGAGTCACTCTCTACCAAAGAAATTATAAATTTAAGCTAGAAGCAACTATGTGTAAAGCAACCCAACAGCAATTGCGTTGGTTTTGCGATTCTTTTGACTCTAGCGGCGTAGATGTCAGACATAATACTATTACTACTTCAGTTAAGCTTGATGCTCAGAAATGCAAACTTGCAAAGGAAAGAAAAAAGATAAAGCTTTCCACTTCTTCTAATTCAGTAGAATTTGATTTTGACAATTCCTTGTTCTCAAACTTTAATTCAAGCGATGTTGGAACTGGAAACAATGAATGTAACTCCCCAGGTTGGATTACACACTACACTTATGAAACATATATGCAAAATGTTAGCCTGAGTGTAAACCTTAGAGATGGCACAGTTAATAACTGGCAAAAGATACCTCTACCTTGTCCTTTATCAGCAGGAGGCTGCGATTCTACATCTACTGATCCATTTGCATACACTTGGGATGAACCCAATAATTGTCTTTTCACTATGATTCGCGCTTTTGACGCTCAAATGATTAAAGCTAATGACAAATACTATATAGTAAAGGATCCTAAACTTACTTCAGCTCAGTCAGATTTCGACTTACAAAGCTTTATGTTCCAAGTTTATAATAAACCACAGTCTTTATGTAGTCGTCCACTTCTATACATGTTCAACATTCATACACTTTCAACATTTACGCATACCTTTTATTGCAAACTAATGCTGAAAACACATGTTACCCAAAGCAAAGCTAAGTAGAAACAAGTCCCCCATGAGCAAATACCTAATCTAAGTTAAATACCCTAAGTAGAGAAATTTGCCCTTGCAAACTATTTAACCCAGACTTAATCGCATTTAGTCAGGAAACGCACCTTAAGGCAGCCCAAATATTCAACAGATAAGAGCTAACCTTACTAGCTTAAAGACCCAAGCAATGTTTAAATTAATCATTAGAACACTTATGAACAAATAACTAACCGCAAACTCCCACGTAAGAATTATTTTACCTAAGCGCAAACCTTACATACTGGTCCGAAAGAGCTATAACTTGATGAGTCTATTCGCTCAACAATTCAGATCACATAATTGCTCAAATGCATGCCTATTCCAATAGTTCACAAAAGTTTACGACACACAAAATATAAATATCGCAGTATAAGTTCCAAAAAAGTTCAAGTTATTGAATTTATTTCTGTTTGCACTTTTTATTAGCAATTACGATTTTGTTCAAACTTTAACGTTTCGAAAGTAAAATCTGTGATTAGTAGATATACTCTGAAATACCAACTGACTTTTGAAAAGAAAGAGAGTTAGCAAAAGTTTTAAAGAAAAAATGAAACTTTTCTATATCGTTACCTTACAAAATTAAAGTGTTCCCCTTTAAAGGTTTTACGCGATAGACAAGTGAACGTTCGCTGTAGAACATACAAAGTAATAGTAGTTAATGTGTTCAGAGTGGAATTTTATTTTTCGTCCAAAAAGTTGTCACAATTTCATATCAAGGACATGAAATTGGTGAAATTATAATTTTTGCGTAGAAAAACCCAGATAAAATGAGTTAAACTGAAAACAAATTGTTTTCCGCTGTCTCATACACGTAATATAAACTCATAATTGTAATACAATTGCCCATACAATGTTCAGTTAAGCGATTAGTAAATCTGAAGCTTTAGCTTTAGAACAACAACAATTTTTAATTTTTCTCCCATGTATTAAGATTGGGTATAGAATAAAAAAGACAGCCCTAAAAAGTCTCAAGTAATTTCCCGCTGTTTTTGGTTCAAACAACGTGTCTGCACAACAGCTATTGCACTGCCAAGTTTGCTCAATTTTGAATATCGTGTCAGAAAATACTGACCAAATCAAATTTTCTTCCATGTATTAAGATTGGCTATATACAAAAAAAGGAAGCCCTAGAAAGTCTGTAAACTTTTTGCTAATTATTTTTATATCAGACGACGATATGATGCAATAACTATTTTCACCCCAAAAATCATCAACTTTGCCATCTTAGTTAAGGAGAAATTCAACGTTCACGATTCACCCATGTATTAAGATTGGTTATAGGCTAAATACGCAACTTCACGAAATAAATGACAAAATAAGATATATTCAATTCAATATTATGCCACCTTTTAAGCTAGCTACTGTTGACAGACAACACGTGATACACTGTTTGTTTTCATTTTACAGGAATGGTCAAAAACACATAAATTGTGCCCAAAAACCTGATAATAAACGCAATTCTCTGATAAAAATAGAGAATTTTGCGCAACATCTTAGCCATATCATATGTTTAGGACCATGCTATATGGCTTTAGCCAATGCTAGTTATTAGCCAGTCAGATTTGAGCACACAGATTTTGGTAATTTAACCCTGAGAACCACTATTTCCCTTACCCAAATTCAAAATCACTTTTCTCAGTTACCTTCTGAAATCAATTACTTCTTTCGCTCTCAAAATCACAAATTCAGCTCTAACTTAACCATCGCTCTCTCTCTCTCTTTTTTTTTCTCTCTCCCAAATTATATCTTTCACATTTTGCCTCTTTCAACTAATAAACTTAGAAAACTTAGCAAAGTTTTCAAGCATTTCAATTTGTGACCAGCAACCTGACTTGTCACAACACATCCCCACAACACATATACCAGGTATGTCAGTTCAATATTAATTCCCAATTCAATTCTCAGTCAGTAACTATAGCAGGAGTTTATAACTCTTTAGAGACTGACAATTCAGAAAGTTTCTAAATCCCAAAAAACACTACCTACACTAAACACTTTCATCACCAGTTAAACACTCAATACACCAACACCGTACAGACAATCAATCTCAATATATGACCGAAGTCTCATTCGACCAAAACGATTTTCTTATTTCTCTTTCTATCAACCCTGATACACTTGTGAAAGTTTCCATTAAGGCGAATCAGAAGCTGAAATTCAATAGTGAACTTAACACCTTAATTAGTTGTCAAATTTCTAACGAAGTAAGAACCCTAGTATTCTTTGCTACTAACTCTAACGAAGACCCTATTGCTGTCTTCTGGGTAAAGTATAATCCTCAACAACTTAACAGTTTATTAATTCAAATTCATTCTTCACGTCTAGTTGACTTAGACATTTTAAATGTCCCTTGTTTGGTTATAGAACCACCAACTGATCAATGAATATTCAGCTAAACGATTATTGGATTATAGCTTCAAGAACAACCTTCTCAACTTCTTACAGTCCTTATAACATCCCGCATAAAATCCTGAAACATAATAACAAGTCAGCCAAAATTGATCGATCGTATATTTCATATAAAGAAAACATTGTTATTTTCTTCGTTAAAGACCAATTTGTAAACATAGAAATAATTGTTTGTTGGACCCCTAACAAACCAAAACATATTGAACGCTTCCATTTCCAATTGAACAACAGAGACGAAACGGACCTTGATATCATCGAAGCTCCCTTTACTGTAGACCCTTAATCTATGTTACCACTTTCCCTTGAAGCACAAGTTCTTACTGCCCTTGCATTTGAACCGCTATCGTATATTAGAATATCCCTCCTGCAGGAAGCGCTAAAATTCGGAAATAAAGCTGTAACATTTGACAAGTGTTTTGTTTCTAATCAACAGAGAACAGTTGCATTCTTCGTAACATCAAAAAATAACGCAAAATTTGTCATATTTTGGGTACCCTATAATCCCGCTCACGTTCACGATCTAAAATATCAGATTACTTTCACGGATAATATTAACTTGAATTTGTTAGACTCACCTTATACTGTCTTCGTTTATTAAATGGAAGACGGAGAAATCAAAAAGTCACCAGCAATAGACGAAGTAATAAACGTAAGTTACAAAATGTCTCTTTTCATATTACTTTGCTTAACTCTGTTCTTACCTGTAGCAACTGATATTGAGTCTGAAATTGTTCAACTTTTTGCAAATTTAGAAATACTCTTTGAATATAACGATTCTCACACACACTTCAGAAAATGTGTCGTAAATAGAAGTAATTGTCTACCTGAAGAAATTCCGTACCTTAAATTACTAGAGCCTCCTGAAAAGCAATCAATTTGGTCAAAACGCAACGTCCATTTGCCACTATCACTGAATAAAGATCAGTTCTTTAAAGAAAAACTTACTGATAAGAAAGCGCTTCTTTCAAAAGTAGAATATTTTATAAACTACATAGGAAACCAAATTCGTTCTGTTCAGGTTCTGAAACTTATTGCTATAATACATCTTGTCCTTCTCTGTGTTATAACTGCTTGCTATGCAAAATAATTGATCTTTATTATATTTCTTGCATTATTACTCTTAACGTCGTTCACTGACGCCAGACCAATTGAAAAGATGAGTATCTATGAAAACACAGCTTCTAACCTTCATGTTAACCAATTTGACTGCTCAAAAATGATCTCAAACCAGATGTATTCTCTCAACAAAGTAGCCGCCTGCGAAATTCGCCCTGATAAAATTAGCATTAATCAAGCACGAGTCACTCTCTACCAAAGAAATTATAAATTTAAGCTAGAAGCAACTATGTGTAAAGCAACCCAACAGCAATTGCGTTGGTTTTGCGATTCCTTTGACTCTAGCGGCGTAGATGTCAGACATAATACTATTACTACTTCAGTTAAGCTTGATGCTCAGAAATGCAAACTTGCAAAGGAAAGAAAAAAGATAAAGCTTTCCACTTCTTCTAATTCAGTAGAATTCGATTTTGACAATTCCTTGTTCTCAAACTTTAATTCAAGCGATGTTGGAACTGGAAACAATGAATGTAACTCCCCAGGTTGGATTACACACTACACTTATGAAACATATATGCAAAATGTTAGCCTGAGTGTAAACCTTAGAGATGGCACAGTTAATAACTGGCAAAAGATACCTCTACCTTGTCCTTTATCAGCAGGAGGCTGCGATTCTACATCTACTGATCCATTTGCATACACTTGGGATGAACCCAATAATTGTCTTTTCACTATGATTCGCGCTTTTGACGCTCAAATGATTAAAGCTAAAGACAAATACTATATAGTAAAGGATCCTAAACTTACTTCAGCTCAGTCAGATTTCGACTTACAAAGCATTATGTTCCAAGTTTATAATAAACCACAGTCTTTATGTAGTCATCCACGAATAGTATATCCTACGCCATATGATTCCCTATATATTAGTCTTCGTGACGGTTTCGATATGAACACTGGACAACCCATTCACAAATACAACTCTGATACCGAAGCTATCACGCTTTAAAATAAATATTATTCCAGTGACAACAAAACAGTTGATACAAAGCATTTTCAAATTTATGAAAATATTGATTTCGAAGCCCATCTTGGAACAAAAATTTACTATTTGCACTTTAACAATCTTCGGCAACTTCAAACTTCTACTCTAGAGCTATTAAGAAATGACTGTGAATTAGAGCGCTCAACTAATCTCAACACTTTAATGATTTCTCATGAAAATCCGCGTTTAGCTGGATATACCTTAACAAGAAACAGATCTCTGTTTATCAAAACAAACGGCAATGTCGCCTGGCTATATAATTGTCCTGAATTTCTTTCACCCTTACAGATTCTTAATAAGTGCTATAACCGATTACTAGTTCTCTATGAAGATGAAATACATTTCGTTGATCCGATTTCTGGACAAACTTTCACTGAAGCCGAAGAACAATTGTGCTCTGATAAACATTCAAACTTACTTCAACAAGATGTTGACGATGACAATTCATGGGTTGAACTAACCCCACAAATAACAAAAGTAAAAGGACCTGCATTCTTTAAACCACACATAGTCATTCAGCAAATTGCAAATATAATTACTGCAAGCATTCAGGCTTCTATCTACACATATAAAGAAATGATGGCATTCTGGAATTCAATAAATTTCAACTCCAATATGAAAGGAGTTCTCAAACACTTTACTAAGTCATTGTTAGATAGCAGAGAATCGTTTTCAAATACTTCAGGCAGGATATACTATAACTCTAGAACTATTTATCTAGATTCATTCATTTCACCGGACTTTTTTAATCAGTTTGTTGAAACCTTTGGTAAAATACAAGTTATAATTGAGCGATGGGGAATATTCGTTGCCGCTTTCTTATTCATTAGGCTACTCATCGACATAGTCTTAAGCTTAATTCGAGCAATGCAAATTAACAAAATTACAGATGCATCTATTCATTTTGGTAAAGCACTCTTTGCTGCCACATTTCATTTAATGTCAGTTCCAATTCTGACTTCTCTCTATCAAGCAACTAATTCAGAGAACAATAACACTGATGAAAATAGAGAACCAACAATGCAAGTTCCAAAACTGATAATGCTATTACTAGAGAACGAGTTATTCAAATTCCACCTTATACAGAGAATACAGGCTAACAAGCTATAAGGTTTGAGAATAAAAGTGGTTATCCAAACCTAACTGGTGAGAATAATAGAGACGAAAACAGGAACGATCATAACGTTCCTACGTCTCCAGTATAGGATTAATTCCTCTATTACCCTAATATCATCAAACTATATGATGATAATATAATACAGACTGACTTCATATTTAGTACTGATTTTCTTTGAAAGAGAATACAAAAAAATAAGAAAAATAGAATAACTTCTACTTGCAAAATAACTTCAAAAATGTACTCTTAGAATAGAAGAAGAGTAGAGAATACTTGATATTTCAGGAACTTTTTTCTATTCCTAACGAATTGATACCAATCTTTCAGAAGGAACGTTCAAGTGGTTGGCCCGAATACAATACACAATCAACTTCTAAACCTCAATCTGGAGTTAAACAACTTGAACGTTACCCACTCTACAACTTTTCTCTCAGCTATCAAGATTTCAGCAGTACAAACTCAAACAACTAGTGCAAATTCATCAACGACGATTACATCATCCAAAAAGAGAACTAAAACAGCAGATACAATTGCAAAGAAACAACCACGTAAACAATTCATTAGAGAGACATTCAGCCCAGCGACACCGCTAGAAGTAAATATACCCAAGACAAACAGTACGGTACCCAACGTCTTAGCAAACACTACAATTACTCAATCGTCACGACCAAACTTTCTCAATCTTCATCATTACACAACTACCCCCAGCAAGACCGCCTACAAAAACAACACCAAGCTGAGATAAAAGCTAAAACCCCCGGTTTTAGTGGACACCGAACTACGATACGAATTTAATCTACCAGTTGCAACCCAACATCAATAGATTCAATCTCATTGGTTATTTGTCAAACAAAAATTCTGATCTACTAACTAATCACAACCTACAAGGACAAACAATACAAGTCCCGTTTGATAATATTACAGCAAACCTCACTCCTCAGCTTGATACCTTCACTTATCAGGTACAGCAAAACTATCTGACAGAAAATCAACGCTCTGAACAGCTCGAACAACTGATTACTGAGCTCCGACTGGAGATCGCAAATCTGAAGCATCAACTCCACATCCTCCGCTCATCACGTTGATCACTCACGGAATGGAATAGATAAATTTGTGGTTATTGATGTTCAGTACTTCCTTCTTCTTCTTACTCCCGCGGTGAGGAAAATTATTCGTTAGTTAAAACGCCTAATTATTAGTCATTTTGATTACCTTACTCTCTTTGATTCCATTACTTACATCAAGTAAAGTAATCCGCATTTCTTCTATCTTCATTGAAATTATCTTCAATGATTACACTCAGCGCAATTTATGGTGAACAAGGAGTCCATTCTTATCTTTAGATTGCAGATTTGATTTGTTCTCGCTTCTCTAATAAAATCTATTCTTTATCTTTACCGATTTATCTTGCTTATAACATCTTTCAATTGTTCCATCGAATTCCATAATTTATTTAATGTCTTACAATCTTTCAGTAGACGTTAAGTATTTCAAAACATATTGTGATCTCGCTGAATTTATTCAATCGCAAGTTATTAAAACTTCGAAAACGTTCTTGGTTGGAAATAAATTCGATACCCCATTGTCAGTTTATTGGACATTTGAGTTACAAGAGATTATCTTATTCTTGCAAGATAACAATTCCAATGAAATTGTGGTTTATTTTCATCAAGTTCCTGAGTACGATTTATTTGAAATTCTAAAGCTTATTCACACAGAAGAAATTCTTAATATCAACAATCTAAACTTTCAACTGCTCACTTATTTCAATTAATATGTTAGTCTTCAATATTTTGGTGATAACGGATAGAAATGTTACAACCTTTCGTTAACAGGTTTTCATTCATCGCCATCCGCCATTTACAGTTTAAGTACTATTTGAATCTTCCTGTCAATTCCTTTCAAAGATTAATTGGTCTTCCATTCTCCGCATTGACACAAAAATTGAATTACTACATTATTCAAAATGAACACATATTTTGAAGGAGGTGTTGATATCGAATGGTTTAAAAATTATTGTCAATTCTCTGATCATGTTGAATCCGCATGGGTTAACTTTTCTAAACAGATTATTTTTAACGATAAAGTTTTAAGAACTTCCGAATTATATTATTCTGAATTCCAATGCGAAGTTATTTTATTTCTTGAAGACTTTGAACAAAAAGAAATTGTTATTTATTTTGAATTAATGACAAAAAGCAAGAATAATTATTTCATGAAGCTAATTCAAAATGATCAACCAAGTCTAAATATTAACTCCTTAAACTATAGCTACAAAGCTTACTTTAATTGATTTATTCTTCAACAATACTCAAATGAATATGAATTACGAAACGGAATTCTTTATTTGGGGAGTTATTTCAGCAAAACTAGCCCTTATGGTGTTGTGCGCCCTCATATTAATCTCTTTATTCATTTATCTTGCTTGTCATTATAGACAATTAAATTAACCATTATATTCTTCATATTATTACTCAACATCAGATGTATTAACAGCACAACTTTTATAGAAAACTACAAAAGGTCTATTATAACGGCCACCCAAAAAAATTGAATCTATTATTTTGTACAGCCTTGCATCTTAGGACATCATAAACCCTTCTTCAAGAGAGAACTCAGAAACAAGAAGCTACGATGAACTTTAGAACTTTAACCAAGTAATCTACCTCAAACTTTAAATGCTTAATTATTATAAAGTTAAGCTAAATAAATTACTCAATTATGTAAAATTTGATGTTTTGATTTAATATCTATGGACCGGGATGGCATGTACTGAAGTGTGCTACACTCAGTAACACTATTTGATAATCTTAGTGCTATTTTGAGAAATTACGTTATATTGCGTGAAGCACAAACTTGAATTGGACAAAGTCCGTTTTAACGTGTGAACAAATTATTAAGTAGTTTTGAATAAACTAGTATTTTAAGATCACTGACTCAAACTAAAACTACCATGACGTGATATTGTCACGCCACGTAGAAAACACCAACTTAACCTTGGTAACTCTGTCGACACTGTTATCTTTATCCAATAAGATACTAGATAACCACGTGTCCGCAAATATAAAAGGAGCTTGCACGCTCAACCAACACACTTTTTGGTCCCTGATAACTTCTGATTTAAATCAAACTCCCGTATTGCTCCCTTGCTCAATCTCAGCTTACTTGAGATATTTTTCTAACTTAGAATATTTTGTGACTTGTTCTTAACTAAGAACTTTAAGTCATAAAATATTAACTTAGCACAATTTTGGAAATCAGGTAAGTTAAACTTAACTTCTCTAAGTTATAATTTAACATCTCTTAAACTCTATCTAAGTTACAAGTTAACTTAGAATAATTCAACCTGTGCTATCTAGTGCTATCTCAACCATAATAATTTTAACTATTCTGTCCCTTAATGCTCGGTTCATATTTGATGCTGTTTAACATAACTTATTAATTCATATTTGCATTTAACTTTCTTTAATACTTAACCATATACCAATAGTAGAACTAGGGGTTGAACTCTCAAGTTCTTTATGTGGTCCCGCGATTAACCCCGTCGTTTAAGTATCTAATGTACGGACCAGCAGTATAGATAGTGCAACTCAATTTTTAGAGTTACAGTACACGTCGTTAATTTTTTTTATTTTAAGTGCTTCTGCAATCAGTTCAGACACGCTTTACAAATGCTCAATGAAGTGTATAAGGAAAGCATACTATTAAGTTTTGCAAAATCTTTTCAATTTGAGCCCCCCTCCCCCAACTACGTTAGGCGCCCCGCAATTACAGAGCACGTGCCATTATATAGTTAATCATTATGTAAAAATATGTCAAGTGCGTCCGTGGGGTGCAAATAAAATGCGCGAGCTAATCGGGGGGGGGGGCACAAACGGAGAAGATCTATTTTAAAATTACCTCACTTGATTTCACAAGTACCATCTGGTATAATATTAGACTGGTCGGAGGTCTCCGCCCTTAAAATGGGGGGCAGGGGTGTCGTACTCTGTTTAGATAGAGTAGCTACTCTTGATGCGGGTGCGTTTACTAATGCTTAAATTGCGATTCGCGGAGCGAAATCCTGACTTGAGTATTTTGTGCTTACTCGGGGAGTGGGATTACAGAGAATTGTTCAACTAGTATTAAATTGCGAAACTTGAAGAATGAACTGAAGTGCTTATAAGCAAATCTAGTATGCGTGAACTATTGAACTGATCATAAGATACGAAGTGAACAAATATGATCTAAATGATGAAGGCCAAATAAATTGAACAAATTTAAGGGCATCATATAAAAATGTACTGCATCAAATAAATAACAAAGGATGATATCCTTGGGTATCACATACCCCTTGGATCGACAAAGAAAATTGCGACAATAACAATTTTCGTATGTATAAAACAATAACAATAATTACAAATTAATAGTTGGTCCCCGGTTAAATAAATAGTAACAATATATGTACTGGTTATCATAGCTAGAAAATAGATACTATTAAATTAGAAAGTTTGTGATTAAATCAGTCTGAATGAGAGTTCAGTTTCTATTCTTGCCACTCATCTATAACTTTACCTTCAGCTTCAAATACTGTCATGGAGTGTACCAGCGTCGGGGTATCGATATCCAAAAATGATGGATCTCGCGGGGCGGGTGGCGAAACTTCTATTCTTGGGGAGATGTTGATTTCGGCCGGCTGCTGGTCTGCAATGTGTTGCACCTTTTCAATAATTGATTCAGGTGGGGGCTGCTAATTCTCAACGTCATCCGCTCTGCGTGGACGTTTGGGAGGTGCTGCGATAGCCGAATCGGGTGATGAATTTTCGAAGCCGTAATAGGAGGGGCTGCGACGATTTCTATCCGACGATTTTGTGGTTGTTTAGCGGTAGTTGTAGTTGCAGACGAAGTTGTTGGTTGTTCGCTATGGGCAACAGTGCTCTCTTCTTGCTGCTGGTTGCGAATAGCAAGTTGGGGATTTCTGGAATCCGCAATGAGAGACTTATTAAAAATCTTTGACACAATGTAGTCGAATGTTGGTACATGTGGGCTGGGCGTAAGAGGGGTACTGACATTAGAAGAGGGAGCCGGCATGTACTGAAGTGTGCTACACTCAGTAACACTATTTGATAATCTTAGTGCTATTTTGAGAAATTACGTTATATTGCGTGAAGCACAAACTTGAATTGGACAAAGTCCGTTTTAACGTGTGAACAAATTATTAAGTAGTTTTGAATAAACTAGTATTTTAAGATCACTGACTCAAACTAAAACTACCATGACGTGATATTGTCACGCCACGTAGAAAACACCAACTTAACCTTGGTAACTCTGTCGACAATGTTATCTTTATCCAATAAGATACTAGATAACCACGTGTCCGCAAATATAAAAGGAGCTTGCACGCTCAACCAACACACTTTTTGGTCCCTGATAACTTCTGATTTAAATCAAACTCCCGTATTGCTCCCTTGCTCAATCTCAGCTTACTTGAGATATTTTTCTAACTTCGAATATTTTGTGACTTGTTCTTAACTAAGAACTTTAAGTCATAAAATATTAACTTAGCACAATTTTGGAAATCAGGTAAGTTAAACTTAACTTCTCTAAGTTATAATTTAACATCTCTTAAACTCTATCTAAGTTACAAGTTAACTTAGAATAATTCAACCTGTGCTATCTAGTGCTATCTCAACCATAATAATTTTAACTATTCTGTCCCTTAATGCTCGGTTCATATTTGATGCTGTTTAACATAACTTATTAATTCATATTTGCATTTAACTTTCTTTAATACTTAACCATATACCAATAGTAGAACTAGGGGTTGAACTCTCAAGTTCTTTATGTGGTCCCGCGATTAACCCCGTCGTTTAAGTATCTAATGTACGGACCAGCAGTATAGATAGTGCAACTCAATTTTTAGAGTTACAGTACACGTCGTTAATTTTTTTTATTTTAAGTGCTTCTGCAATCAGTTCAGACACGCTTTACAAATGCTCAATGAAGTGTATAAGGAAAGCATACTATTAAGTTTTGCAAAATCTTTTCAATTTGAGCCCCCCTCCCCCAACTACGTTAGGCGCCCCGCAATTACAGAGCACGTGCCATTATATAGTTAATCATTATGTAAAAATATGTCAAGTGCGTCCGTGGGGTGCAAATAAAATGCGCGAGCTAATCTGGGGGGGGGGGGCACAAACGGAGAAGATCTACTTTAAAATTACCTCACTTGATTTCACAAGTACCATCTGGTATAATATTAGACTGGTCGGAGGTCTCCGCCCTAAAAATGGGGGGCGGGGGTGTCGTACTCTGTTTAGATAGAGTAGCTACTCTTGATGCGGGTGCGTTTACTAATGCTTAAATTGCGATTCGCGGAGCGAAATCCGGACTTGAGTATTTTGTGCTTACTCGGGGAGTGGGATTACAGAGAATTGTTCAACTAGTATTAAATTGCGAAACTTGAAGAATGAACTGAAGTGCTTATAAGCAAATCTAGTATGCGTGAACTATTGAACTGATCATAAGATACGAAGTGAACAAATATGATCTAAATGATGAAGGCCAAATAAATTGAACAAATTTAAGGGCATCATATAAAAATGTACTGCATCAAATAAATAACAAAGGATGATATCCTTGGGTATCACATACCCCTTGGATCGACAAAGAAAATTGCGACAATAACAATTTTCGTATGTATAAAACAATAACAATAATTACAAATTAATAGTTGGTCCCCGGTTAAATAAATAGTAACAATATATGTACTGGTTATCATAGCTAGAAAATAGATACTATTAAATTAGAAAGTTTGTGATTAAATCAGTCTGAATGAGAGTTCAGTTTCTATTCTTGCCACTCATCTATAACTTTACCTTCAGCTTCAAATACTGTCATGGAGTGTACCAGCGTCGGGGTATCGATATCCAAAAATGATGGATCTCGCGGGGCGGGTGGCGAAACTTCTATTCTTGGGGAGATGTTGATTTCGGCCGGCTGCTGGTCTGCAATGTGTTGCACCTTTTCAATAATTGATTCAGGTGGGGGCTGCTAATTCTCAACGTCATCCGCTCTGCGTGGACGTTTGGGAGGTGCTGCGATAGCCGAATCGGGTGATGAATTTTCGAAGCCGTAATAGGAGGGGCTGCGACGATTTCTATCCGACGATTTTGTGGTTGTTTAGCGGTAGTTGTAGTTGCAGACGAAGTTGTTGGTTGTTCGCTATGGGCAACAGTGCTCTCTTCTTGCTGCTGGTTGCGAATAGCAAGTTGGGGATTTCTGGAATCCGCCCTCGCAACGCGCGTGAAATGTTAGACTTTGAAGATGAGACCCCGCTGCCCGGATCACGTTTGCGATGCTTCATCTTGTCTCCTTTTTGCTTCCTTGTAAACTATTTAATATGGCTTTGGATTAATTAATCCACCAATTTTCCCCAGATCGTGGTCCTCTACGGTCCGCGTATGCTTTTAATGGAGTTTGCCGCTCCAGTTGTGTCCCGAATTTAGCTATGTCGCTATTTGTGACTGTCACCACGGGTTTTCCAGGCTCTTTAAATGTTGATGTTGTCGGGCTAACCTTGAGGATGTGAGAGCCAGGAGCAAGCACCTCGTATAATCCCTTTAAGTTCTTCTTAGAGCGCCGCTTGCCGTGAATTTTCCTTGTCAAATTCAACTCAACCGCTCGCTCCTTTAGAGGAATTGGTCGAGTGGCCTTCGTGTGTAAGAAGCGAGATTCACCATCCATGCTTGCCCTCTCTCTGTTTTTGACTTCTTGCGAAGCGCGTGTTATTCGGATCTCGAACTCGATGTCACTGCGGTAGCCATTCACCCACTTGTCATCGGGGAGTATTTCTTCTGGCATCACTGTGTCTTCATCTAAATAGTAGTTTACAATCCTTTCATATGTGAGATAAGACAATTTAGGCTTGGTTGATATCACGCTCAGCGGGGTATTAGGTTTTCTTCTGAAATGTGCTTCGAAGGGCGAGATCTTTGTTGTTTTCTGCTTACATATTCGCAATTGGATTATTATTACCTTCAATGCATGCTTCACATAAAGGCGTTAGTAGACGATTTTTCCTCTTTGATACATGCAAGTCTATTTTTAACCGTTTGAATGAGTCTCTCTACGAATCCAATAGCGCGATGAGCGTTTACTGGAGCTTCATTTATATCCATATTATTTTTGTTACAGAAGGTCTTTACTTGATTGCCAACCAAACATTTTGCCTGATCCAATCGAATAGATCGTGGAATTCCGTGATTTTCAATATAAATGTTCAAAAATTTTAGAACATTTGATCCGTTTGCTTTGTCATAAATACATGCAGAAGGGTGTCTAGAAAAACGATTAATAGCGGCTAAGGAGTAAATTTCATTACCCTTTTCATCAAAATAGGACCTCCAAAATCGATTCGAATTTCTTGATTTGGTTCAACACACGGTATATGGTGATGAAATTGCTTAGCGGGAATAACAGATTTACGGTTCTTACCAATCGCTGTGCAGGGCTTGCACTATGTAGCTTTTACAATAAGCTAGAGATGCATAAATGGCCACCAGCAATGCGTGGCCATGCATATCATACCCCATGTGCCCGGATGGCTGGAGTGAATGTCGTCAATCAAGGCCTCTCGCAGGGCATTTGGTATAGCGACTTTTTCATCTATGCACACACAGCCAGAGCGTACATGGAGATCTCTCCAACAAGAATGAATATACGGGATTAGAGCTTAAAGACGACTTTCGCTATTCGTTAATATGCAGTCCCGTACCTCTTTTAACACTGTGTCCTTGCTTGTTAACGACGCAATGAGAGACTTATTAAAAATCTTTGACACAATGTAGTCGAATGTTGGTACATGTGGGCTGGGCGTAAGAGGGGTACTGACATTAGAAGAGGGAGCCGGAGATGTCAGTGTTGTTATTTGTAGGAGATTTGCGGCGCGGGTATTGTTTGGCGAATTCGAGCGCTGATTTGCGGTGCGGGTATTGCTTGGCAAATTTGAGCGCTGACTTGCAGTGCGGGTAATGCTTGGCGAATTGGAACGCTTACTTGCGGGGCGAGTTGTATTTTGAATTGAAGTTCGCTGATTGGCTGTGCGGGAAGCGTCGTGAAAACGAACGCGAGTGATGCGTCTTTAGAAGGCATATTGTTACTTTTCTTGCCTATATAGTTTATTTCTGAGGAAAATTTAGAGGACAATGAATTTTTTGAGTTAGAAGTGAACGACTGATTTGTAAGATGATTTTAGGCAAAAAGCACTGGTTTTATGTGGGTGGTGATTTTTAAAGATAGTTGTGGAATGTCTCCTACTTGGCTGGATTTTAGATTGAGTAATTTGAGTCTCGCGCGGCGCGAGAGCTAATTCATTCCGATTTTGGAATAATTGTTTACACTTATTTGTATTTCGCCGAGCGAGAGAAGTGTTAAGTGGTAATTGTGACGCGGGATCTACATATTTCAAATTGTTTAAAATACAATTAGTATTTGAGGCTAGCTTTCGCGGAGCGGGGGAATTGTAATAACCATGCTTGTGTACTCGTGCTGCATGTGTGCTTATTAAGTTTATCGCCTTATTGTTGGCCTCAAGTTTAGGTGTGAGTTGCGATGCGGGATCGTGTGCTTTTAATAATTGGTGTAAATGAGGTACAGGTTTTGTATTGTTCAATTCCAAGGAATTAATAGATGCAGAAATTAACTTTAATTTGGCTACAATAAATTCCTCGTCATACGCAGAGACTTTTTAAGCTTTTTGATACGGGTGTCTAGAAATGTAGTCAACTAAACTCATTTTCGCACCTGGTAGATGTTCAATATCAAATTGAAATTGGAGTAAACGATCGATCCAGCGAGTTAATCTACTGTTGTATGATTTATTTGATCTATTTTCTTTCATGATAGACAGAAGAACTCGCTGATCCGTAATAACTGTAAAATTTTTTCCGTAAAGATAATTTTTAAAATATTCAATAGACCAAACTACTCAGAGTAGTTCAAGTTCATTTACGCTATAGAGCTTTTCGCAAGGATTTAAAAAACGAGACGTAAATGCAATTGGCTTCCACCCATCAACTATCAGCTGTTCAAGTGCCGCTCCGAGACCGGAACGGGACGCATCACATTTTACGCGTGTTTCGAGTTGCGGGTTATAATGACAATTTGCAGTTGCGTTCGCAATGCGATTCTTTATTTCGTTAAAGCAATTTTAGTGTTCCTCCAACCAGATAAACTTCGATGTTTTTTTCAGTAAAGGGCGGAGGGGATGACTAATTTGAGCAAGGTTTGGAATAAATATACCAATGTAATGAACCGACCCCAGAAAAGAACGGAGATTGTTTAGAGTTTTCGGAGCTTCAAGGGCTAAATTCGAAGATTTTTTACTCTCGAGGGGCGAGATAGCCGATTGTGAAATATGATGCCCTAGCCAATCGATTTCTAACTTTCCAAAGTGACATTTAGGAAGGTTTATCCTAAGATATTCATCCTCTAATCGTTTAAGGCAGTTCATGACAAAGCATTTATGTTCTTCCAGAGACCCCTTGCTTACGATCAAAATGTCGTCTAAAAAACAATAGGTATTCTTTAAACTAATTAAGGTATAGTCCATTGCTTTTTGAAATTCTGCTGGCATATTTGTTAGCCCGTAAAATCCTGTTTGAAATCTGTCCGTACCGGTCATATCACCACTAATTATGTTAAAGTTACAATGATTTGCCATGTTAGTATCCAAATTTAATTGGCGGTATGCGTACTTCAAATCTAGCGCAGAAAAATATGTTGTGTTTTGCGACGCGGGAGCACTATTTTGCTGAGAAATTGATTCGATAAGCGAAATTTGGCATCTGATATTTGTTCTTGTGAATGGCTTTATTTAATATTTTTATCGTGCAAGCTTTATCGTTTCATCTTTCTTTACGGTGACGACTATTGGTGATGTGAAATATTTATCAGGGCAACTTAAAAGCTTTATTATATGTTTTTCGTCTAACAATTTCTTAAGCTCGTAATTGACTTTTTCTTGTAAGTTAATTGGAATACGTCTACCTTTTTGATGTCTAGGTTGAAACTCTTTATGAAACTTAGATGATGCCACATGATTTTTAGATCTTCCGATGCGACATATCAGTTCTGGCAAAGTTTTTGCGATTTGTTCTTCAAATTCTGGCGAAGAAGAAATGTTGTTGACGCGATTACCTTTATGAACAAGTCACGACCGATTAGAGATTTTAGTCCGTCAGCTACAACAGTAAATGTTGTTGAATCACAAGTCCATCCGTTGCTTGTAATTGGAGATTGTATCTTTCCTTCGACCTGGATTTGTTCATTCGAGAAAGTCCGAAGTTACGAGGACGTCTTTTCGCTGATCCAGAAAGCACGAGGACTACTTTTCACACTTACAATGCGAGTGAACTATTTAGATTACTACATGCGCTACCGGAGTCCACGAGCACTGTAGTATTAACATTGCCGATCTTGATGGGCATGTTGAGGAATTCTACTTTCTCTACTCCATTCTCGGTCACCGCAGCCGTATTATCCTCCCCGCGACTGTAGTCCGATTCATAGAGCTTAGCTGGTTGTAGGAAATTCACTGAATCCTCGGGGTGAGGTTCTTTTTCCACAATGTTTACCGTCTTTTTCTTAGAGTTTTGTGGCTCTGCGTTCTTTTGTTTTCTGCAAAGTGATTTAAAAGTCCACAATTGTTGCAGGTTTTACCTTTTGCGATACATTTATCACGATGATTCGGAAGCCAAATTCCTCCACAGTTTGAACAATAGAGTGTGGAGCGGTTGTTTTGTCTTGGAAAATTATTCGGGTTTTGCCAATTCGGGGTTCGAGAGCTGTTAGGGAACTGGACTGCGTTGACACTAGCCGGGATGACAATCTTGTTATGCTGCTGGATTTGTTGTTGATTGCGCATCCCAAGTTCCATGTTAATTGCTAGCTCTAATGTCTGACCCGGTTCAATTGTTTGCTCTAGGAGTTCCTTTTGAATTTCAGTGTCTATTAGGTTAGTAATGAAGACATCGCGTATCAAAGTCTCTTCTTTATTTTCGAAATCGCAGTTTTCTGCCAATTCCTTTAGTTTACCGTAGAAGTGTTCTACTTTTTCTCCCCGAAGTCGTTTCATAATTAGGAGAACATGACGGTCAAAAGCTATGTTGCGAGGACGGATGATTGCCTCTTCCACGATCTTCCAGAATTCTACGGTAGTAAGGGTATCAATCTTGATAAGCGGGTTTTTGCAGTTGAGAATGCGACGTCCTTCCACCCCAATGCTTAGATAGAGTAGAGACACCCTTTTGCGATCCGCAAGTGGCCACAGTTTGTCGCCACACATTATGCCGACTTCAATTAGACGTTGGCACTTGTTTTGCCAATTCATCTTTTGTTGTGCATTGCGAGCATTCCTCTCCCTCTCCAATTGTGCGGAAGAGCCGACTATAGTTTCCTCGTATATTGGTTCGAGGGGAAGGTCCACCATCTCGGGTTTGGGTCCAAGTAGCGTATCGAGAATGATGTTCTCTTTTGCCAATAGTGCCAATTTATATTGCACTCTCCATTTCTCCCAGCGAAGAAGAGGGTCGGGTGTAGGTTTATCCCAGAAAGCGTCTATTCCGAGAGGTGTACGCTTAGCTGCTGACTGCGCCATGTCGTACTCTGTTTAAATATAGTAGCTACTCGCGATGCGGGTGCGTTTACTTTTGTTTAAATTGCGATTCGCGGAGCGAAATCCTGACTTGAGTATTTTGTGCTTACTCGCGGAGCGGGATTACAAAGAGAAATGTTCAACTAGTATTGAATTGCGAAACTTGAAGAATGAACTGAAGTGCTTATAAGCAAATCTAGTATGCGTGATCAGACATGTCTGATCACGAAGCGGGAAACCAAGAAAGGAAGTATTGAACTGATCATAAGATACGAAGTGAACAAATATTAACTAAATGATGAAGGGCAAATAAATTGAACTAATTTAGGGGCATCATATAAAAATGTACTGCATCAAATAAATAACAAAGGATGATATCCTTGGGTATCACAGGGGGGGGGGGGGGGGGGGAGGGTGGACAGATTTGGAATCACAAATTATTATTTCACTCAATCTATCCCCCTCATACAAAGTTAAGTCCCCCACGCAGACGTGCACTTTTACATAGCAACGTGCTATTTAACTACTCCCACAATTTAACCGGGGCCATAAAAAATACTGGAGGTGGGGGGCTGAATCGATAAAATCAACTTTTGAGCTCCAACGCTAATCTTTCTCTCTGATTGCTTTGCTCATATTATCTACTCTGATTAAAAAAAAAACAGATTCTAATTTTAATGTTGCCATTCAGTAGACAGCATCATCAATAAAAACTTACAAATGAAATATCAAAATTTTTTATCAGCAGTGGATCATTGTTAACCAATTCCAAACTCTGCACTTATAGACTCCTGACAGAGAACTGCATCCAATTAAATATTAGTTTAGTTTACAACTTTAAATGGGTCACTTGTGGCGTATATTTTCATGCCTGTTGTGATTGTTCCACACTGCTGGGGAGCGAGTAGAGATCCGAACAGCGGGTCGCGTCCAAACGCTGAATGTAGTCGGAAGGTCCTGCAACGTTAACATTCAGCAATTAAATTGTGAAAACCCACCTTCTGCTTCATGTCGCCATAACGTTATTACCAGGGTCGAGTTGGCACAATTAAGAATATCGGAATTTACTTACCAAAGTGAATTTTAGTTAGCTCTTAATTGCTCGGATTAGTAACTGAAATCTATCTTGAAATCTTGATAATTGGGAGAGAAGATTTCAAATCGGATTTCGCTGCCGATTATATCGTTGAGGCCTTGAAACAGTTCATACCATATAAGGAAAATGATAATGTTGAGTCGTGTGTATTATTTTCCTTATATGGTATTAACTGTTTCAAGGCCGCAGCGATAAAAGCGGCAGCGAAATCCGATTTGAAATCCTCTCTCCACTTATCAAGATTTCAATACAGATTTCAGTTACTAATCCGAGCAATTAAGAGCTAACTACAATTCACTTTGGTAAATAAATTTCAATATTCTTAAGTGTGCCAACTGGACCCTAAAACTCGACAATAAAAGCGGCAATAGAAGGATGGAAACTTTAGAATTAAGCCGGTTCTAACTAGTAACCACTGGTACCTGAGAGTTCGCAGCGGTTCCTCATCACTCCGAAAAGTTCCAGTCTCCGGGTCCACTCTGGTCACTGAGCACCTGGTACAGGGACGCACCCTGTAGAACTCGACTGTGTCCCCGACTCTAATCTGACTCCAGTCGTCCTCCGCGAAAGGCCTCTGCCTGTCACTCTTCAGAACTGAAAATATACAATAAAAAAATGACGTCAGCAACGAAAGCATTTGGAAAGCGGCGTGAAAATAAGAAAGATGCCTCTGTTCAGCTCTTGTGCGCAGAAATTGCAATAAGATGAAGAAAAAATTAAAACCAAAAGGAGAACTAACCAAAAGGTTAGTTTTTAAAAAAATGAAATTCAAATTTCGGACTATCGAACAGGCTAATAATGAGTGAAGATAACAAAAAAGCAGAACATAGTCGGCAGATTGCCGGAAAACAGCCGCGATAGACGCTTGTGGCGTTACATGAATTGAAACAACTATAGAAATAAAATAGACAGATCGACCACCAGTCCTTTAATACACCACTAGACTTTTTCGGTTAGCTTCGGACTGTCATTTTTATGAGACACAAGCTCTATAAGGGGAAGCCCTAATAGGGCTTTTCAAAATTAGGATCTTTTCCGTTTGTGCCCCCTCAGCTTAGTGGGCGCATATTATTTGCACCCCCCAGATGCACGTGCAATATTTGGGGGGGGGGGGCACAAACGGAAAAAATCCAAAAATTATTATTCGAAATCAAAAACTCAAGACTCAAATATTCAAGAATTAGGGCATATGTTTGGCACTACTTAGATGCACACTATTGACCTTTAATAAGTAAATGTTCATAAAATTTTAAGTTTCTTAAGTGAGCTCAGAAGTCATTTTTTTTGAGTGAGGTAAGTCATTGAAAAAGTCAATTCCAAGAAGTCATGGTAAGGCGAAACAAAACTCTGTTAGACGAAGTAAAGAACATAGCAGGACAAGTCCTGACGTACAATTCAAAGAATTTTCATTGAATAAACAAAAAACTAGACCTGGAATGAACTATGAATGGATTGGGAAAATCATTTAGAAAAAAAAAACCGATACAAAAAATCGAAAAAATAGTAAAAACCAAAGTGAAATTGCCGCATGTGAACAAAAAACCACAAGCGAGAAAGCGAATTTTTGTTCAAACACCGTTTTCTCACTCTAATTTAAATTTGGAGCAAAAAAATTCACGCCGCAAAACCACTCGCTTTTTCGCTCCACTTCCTGTTTCGGCGTGACCAAAAACACTACTCCAATTTGACTTCAAAATCATGAAAATGTGTGAACAGATCTTAAAAAAAGACAGCGCCCCAATACAATTCAAATTCTTTGAATTGTAAAAAATTAGGAGGCTATAATAGCCGCCTAGAATTGAGGACGCGGCTATTAAACAGGGAAAGTTCTACTTTACAACACAAAGACTCGACTATCAAGAAAACACAATCAACCACACCAGATGAACAGCTGTTGATCTTCAGTTAACAAAGCATATAACAGAACACATAAAAAACATAGCTGGCAGATTGCCAGAAAATAGCCAAAATAGCTTCGTAGATCTGCAGTCTCAAAAAACAGTAAAAGAAACACATCAAAAAAACCTCTGAGAGGCGAGATGTTATATTATGATTAGGAATCTGTATAACTTATTGCCGCCTCTAAAAACTGCTCTTAAAATAACCTTCATTTAGAGTGACACACACTCACTTGACCTTATCTCCTTGAATTAATGTTTCAAAAAAATCCATTATAAAGTGAGGGAGTCATTTTTCAGAGCGAAGTAAGTCAAGTGTGACCAAAAATTTAATCACGCGCATGAACAAAAAACTCGCTCCACTGTGAGCGAAAAATGACGTCCCGCACGCAATTCAGATGAAAGTGCATGAACGAATGAACAAAAAGCAGATTGTGACGTCATATGGTCGTAACAAAAATCATGACGACGAAATAAAAAAACATAGCAGGACAAGTCCTGACGTACAATTCAAAGAATTTTCATTGACTAAACAAAAAACTATACCTGGAACGGACTGCAAGTGAATTGGCAAAACCATTTTTAAAAAAAAATCAGATAAACCAAATTAATGAAAAAATGCCGCATATGAACAAAAACCGTTAGCGAAAATGGAAATTTGTTTCAAACAAAAAACTATGTCTAGAACTAACTATGAATGAATTGGGAAGACCATTTAGAAAAAATTCCGATCCAAAAACTCGAAAAAACAGTAAAAATCAACGTGATATTGCCGCATGTGAACAAAAAACCACTATCGAGCATTTTTTTCAAACACTGTTTTCTCACTCTACTTTAGAATTAGAGCAAAAAAATTTCAAATCACTACTCCAATTTGACTTAAAAACCATGAAAAGGTGTAAACAGATCTTAAAAAAATGAGAGCGCCCCAATATAATTCAAATTCTTTGAATTGTAAAAAAACCAAGAGAAGGCCAATAATAGCCACAGCGGCCGATGTGCGGCTATTTATAAACAAACAAAAAAACCCATTTACTTAAGGTGGTACCAATTTCATAAAATTTAGAAAACATCTTAAAGAACAGTTCAATCAATGGGTTTTTAGATACACCAACAACAAAGAAAATCATAGAAGTCAGAAATAAGACATTAATGCAAAAATTTGACAAAACTTGAATTCCGTTAAGTCTTAAACTTAAAACTGAAACCAGATACAAAATTCGCAATTAGAAAACGTATCCAATATTTAGCAAAACGACTGAGGGAAAAACTGACAAAAACAACAAATACAGCCCAGATCAAAAAGTTTACAAATTTACACAAATAGTGTAAAACACAAATAGTGTAAAAACGCAATTGACTATAAACTGAATTTTTTTTTGCAAAATCGCAGTCTGACCTCACTTAAAGCTGATGAGACTTGTCGTTACTGATAATAAGTCTAACGGCAAACAATAACAACAAATGCGGCATCGCTTAAAATCTGACCAACATTTTTGAAAACAAAAAGTAACAGTCATTAAAAAAAATTTAGATCATACCTGAAATTGTGCAGTTAATTCGATGTTCCTAAATTAGGTAGCCAATGTATGCAGCCATTGGTAGCAATGTTAGGCAGCCATTATATGAATACGCGTAATATTTAATTACAGCAGAATGTTTCAAAGTCTAAATGAGCATTGCTATTAAATGAAAACCGCAGTCAAATTCACGTATGATTTGTTATACAGCCGACGCGACAAAAAGACAAACAACAAAAAATCTGTTCAGACAAAAATTTGCTTAGATATCCATTACTATTACTTGCTTAGCAGCTATTTTAGGCGAATTTAAATAGTCGCACTGGTTACTGTTTTCAGCAACCTATGTTAACTATGCAGAAATTGAATGAACGGAAGATAAAATCCATCAAAATCTCTCGGATTACAAATTCTGCGATTGAAAGACTAAATACTGACTAGCTCAGAATCAGCTTTGTGCTCGAGAAAAATTTGTGCATTTCAAAAATATCTTAAGTAATTAATAACAAGTTTCTTCTTTAAGCGCGAAACAGTAAAAGTATTAAATATTTAGCTCCAAAAGTGCTATTTCGTAAAAAATGGAAGCTGGGCAAGAGATTCTTATTTCAGTTCGAAAATTGGTTCAGATTCTACATTTTCTACGTATTCAAACAAGCGATAACAAATCCATTGAAATTTGGCATGAGTTTAACGAAATTTGTCACATGAATTTTCAGCAAAAGCAATCAACAAAAAATTGCCCCGCTATAAAACTGCAGACAAGCAGAAATCATATTTTTTTGGTCTGTTGAAAGCGAAAAAACAAGAGAACAAAAATTTCAGGTCAATTTTTTCAGTAATCATGATTTCAACATCGATAGTCAATCAACCAAAATTGCTCAAAAAGAACTTTAATCTACTAAAACCAATCATAGATCGATACAAACAAAACTTGACAAAATGAAAACAAATCAATAACAATTGTGGCCATTTTTATTTTATAGTAGGAGTGTACAAGTACACAATCGTGCCACAATCGTAATTAAACCACAAACACAAAAAGTACATTGATAGAAACTGAAAACAAAACTAAAAAGACAGCAGAAAATTATTGTCAACACATTGAACATTATTTTGAGGAATAGAAATGTACTAAAAACAAGCAACCCATGTCTCAGTCAAAACAGGCTGTTTCTATTTTACCGGCCTCTTTTGATCAAAAACGTTACAACGCAAAACATCAAACAAAAAAAAAACACTAAGGTAGAAACGTTAAAAAGACTTACTTCACTTTAGACGAAAAAAACACGAAATTTCGCCTCGACTTAAGTGAATTACACGCACATTTTATTCGTTTGAAGACAAGAATCCTCACGTACTACAAAAAGAATGAAAAAAGATTGGATGTATTTTGAACAACAAATACAGCAAGAGATCTTCTGATACACAATCAAAGATATTAAAAAAATACATCTGCCCATTCAAATTAATTTAGGAATTGATTTTCCAAACAAAGAGGAAGTTAAAAAAACCAAACAAAAACAAATACAAGTTACCTCAATCAAAATTTTACAAAATTGTGTCTCTAATGCAGTAAAGAGCTAAATTACAGTATCAAAAAATCTTTGATTCTTGACAGCTAGATAGAGTTTGATTATGTTTGATTCGCATTAACTCAACAACAACTGCATAATCACTTTTTGGAAATTACGCTGGCCAATTTCAATGTCAAGCGCTAAGCGAAAAACAAACAACGAAAGGCGAAACAGAGGAAACAATATTAAAATCAAATGAACTGGATAATTTAAAGATAATTTTTGAAATGAACTTCTAGTCAAATCAAAAACTACTAGCACAGACCAACAAATATGTGAGGAGGTAACAATGACTTTCATTGGATATACAACGCTAAAAAGAAACTGAGCGGGTGGGGTTGAGCGAGCGGGGTTATTGGTGGAATGAGGCGTAGTGGGGGTGAAGTGGTGGCAGAGGGAGTTACGTGTGGGACGGTGTCAACACTAAGAGCAGCCCTTCATACCATGAAATTATGTCTATTAACAGTTTCGGCGAATCTGTAAGGCTATAAGAGAACTTAATACCCGCCAGGCTTTACCATTTTATCCCTTATCTAAGGGAAAAAAGTCATTGGTCGGAAAAAGTGATCAAATGAAAAATATGAAATTGCATTAACGAGGACCAGCTAGTGCAACAAGGACTAATATAATTGCTATAAAATTCGTTTGAGAACAAATGAAAAAGTGTTATGTTTCGGTGGAGAATTTGTAGTTGGGGAGTGGTAGGTAGGAGAGGGTTGAAGATTGAATACAGATGAAGTATTGTTACGGGGGAAAATGTCTGAAAATGACCTTTCACCATATGACCTTTTTACCCCATATATAATAGTTAAAAAAGCTAGTTCAAAATCTATAGTCCATGTCCAAAACCGAGTCAAAATTCGAACACAAAAAAACTGTAAAAAACCATTGCTCCTCTTAAGGTTGTAAAAACAACGATAAGATCAAAAATAGCCTCGCTATAGCTTCAAAGGTAACACACATCTCTATTAGATTCAACTTTATTTTCAAAAATGTCAAACATACAGAAGAAGACAAATACAAAAGACCGGTTTGGGGGAAAAACTTTCAAAACTAAACCATCCAGAATCCAACACATTTCCAACATTTCATTACATTTTATAACAATTTTTCAGCCAATGTCATCACAGACACCAGGCTATAAAAACAGACCAATTTCGTTCGAGAGAAATTAAAAAGAAAACCAACCAGAGACAAAAACAATTCTAAAATTTCATTACCTTTCAAAAATTTTTATGCCAATGCCGTTTACGCCAATATCACGCATTTGTGAAATACTTCAAGCAAAGCACATAGCCGACAACCGACCAACATTCGGCGAATGATCTCAACAACTAGTGTAGGGTTGTTTTGTTATTAGAAAGTTTAAAGTTTGTTAAAGTTCGTTACCTTCCGGGGCAATACGAGGCAAGCCGAAATCAGGAAATAAAGGGGGGTGGGGCGAGGATTCAAACCTCTCAAACATCCTTCACTGCTTACATCGGGAATCCATCGCTCCTCAACAGTTTTTGTGAATTGTCGCCGGCAAGACAACAATTTATACTTGTTCTTTTCAGATCTTTCTAATGGTACATGATTATTTGTAACGGTGAGCTCAACCTATTACTAGACTATACACTACATTTCATTGTTGTTTTATGCTGTCTCTCTAATATAGATACGGTTACCCCCCCCCCCCCCTCCCCCCTCCCCCGTCATCGTAAACCAAAGACGCATACTTACAAAAATTATGAATTAAAAAATTGTCTGAGAGCGGATTTTGAGCTCACGAATATTAAACCTAATAATCGGTTTTGAGTTTTCTGAGAATTCTTTGGATAATCTTGGCAACGATTGCACGTACGGAAAAGATCCAAAATAAAGCATTGCCGAAAACTCAACAACGAGTTCTATGAGAACTATTCTCGAAGCCAGTCGCAAATCTGAAGACGTTTTGTGGAGTTTCCCATTATAGCCCCCCCCCCCCAAATGTCATTGCCATAATTTACCATAACGGGGGGATGGGGTTATTATGGGGTCGTCGATGTTTTATCTACGTACTTACTTATGTTAGGTTTGAATGACTGGACGCTGAGTGAAGGTCGATTCTGTGAAGTTATTCTTTCATTCAAATCATCATAAGACACATCAGATACAAAGAGAAGAGGAGCTGCATCACTGAACAGAATCTGCATATCCGACGGTGCGTACTTGCCGAATTTAGGATCTGCAAAATATAAGTTCGAAGTTTCTGCATACTCTCAAATTCAAGAACGGGCAACTGCAAAATTTCAAAAAAAAGTACAGCCGGTAATCACAGGATTATTATGGTAGTTTATTTGCCAGAAAACGAACAAACAATAAACAGGCGCGCAGAGATTCTGCTAATCTTGTAAAACGCACGATGAGCAATTACAGAAATATGTGCCCTGAAGTGTGTCATAATATACCACAACTAATTATTGACGACTAATTATTGAGGGCGGGTGAGAACCGGGGTGCATCAACAGTAAGGCTTACCAAATGGAAGATATTATTGTGTTAAATTAGCGACAAATATATAATAACACATGAAAATTCTCAATACCCGTGATAATGTATTCCAGCTGACGGGCTGGTGTCCGTGACGTGTAGTTGATTCCTCGTTCATTTGAATGGCCCCAACTGCTAACGGTATTTGCAAAAAATGACAACGTCAATACTACCTAACCAGGAGACATTTCGGAACGTATCCGTTGATCAAAAAAGGTCTCGCTGGTTCAGTTTTCTCATTTTTTCTAATACCTTCAACTGTTTGATTTTACAGTTATAAATGTCTAAATGTTCTGATATCTTATGCACTATAAAATAATTTATCAGAACTATCATTACTATTGTTATTATTACCTTCCTCTTGTGGTTTTCTAGGCCTTAAAATTTTTCCATTGAGGTCAACTCCACAGGCCAGGTGAATGTCGTCCTTTTCCAGGAATGAAGAGAACCATTTGTTCACGTTGTCATCACAGCACAGAAATGCGTCACCGGTGGATCGCCACACGTCAACTGTCACAGAAGCACTAAAAAAACATTAAACGAAGCCTTTTTAAAAAATGAGGGGAATTAAGTCGATAAGTCGCCAGGAAGGGACTTAGCTAAAGTCCTTATCCAGTACAGGCGGCAAAGGGAAAATCAATGCGAAAAATTTCAACAAATAAATACTTAAATATAGCCTAATTGTTGTGATAAACTTATTAAATAGCATTTCCTTATTATATTGGTCAAATATCACCGGCAATTCCCACAGAACAAAACAGAAAGAAGGGTATTGATTACCCGGCTCGGGTTGAAAAAATTTTATCTATCTCAAAATAACCGGTTAGGGTTGAATTTCAATAAGTAAACGATAAACCAGTCAAACAGCAGACATCCGAAGCGAACAATGAATTCGGAAGTTAACTATCGTGGGCACAACAAAGTCCTTGTGTATTATGTGGTGAAGTAGCACAACAAACTGAACTTCTGAACTGTTTCCTGTGCAAAACCCCAGTTCACAAGTTGTGTTGGACTAAAAGAAGCAAACATACCCGGCAGATTGCCGGAAAATAGCCGCCGTTGATTCCAATAAGCATGATTGGGATTGAACGAATAGAATATATTGAAAAAAAAAGATTTTTGAACAAAAATATTTTTTAAGTCCAATTTATTTTGATGGCATTTCGTAGTTGAACATACTTCTGTTTCTTAGAGAGAGAGAGAGAGGCTACAGGGGCTACTATCAACACCAATAAGCATTAGAGGTGGCAACTAAGACTTATAGGAACGACGTTCAAATAGCGGGCATCTAAAATTGGGCTTTATGGGTTTATCCCGTTTCTATTTCTGACTTCAATTTTTTATACCGACTCTGTTCATTTTGAATTGCTTTGCTTAGCAACTGATGTTCAAATTCACTTTTAGCAGAATGAGAGAAGAGAGAAACTAGCCTAGAGAAGTCAAAAAGATTTCACGCAAAATTTCGAAAAAGCGGCAAAATGGTAAAGCGAAAAAAAGTTTGACGAAGTAAAAAAAATACGAGCGCAATAATAGCCGGCTGAGAAGATGAGGGCGGCTATTAATCAAGGGAAATATTTTGTGGTCTTGCAATAACTGCAATTCTTCATCACTAGCAGATTTGCTTTCGAACTATCAGAATTAAAGCTGAAAGTAGCCACACTTGTAAAATTCCTGAATTGAGATGGACATCATTTACAATCAAGAAAACAATTCAAACCGAAATACAGCTCGTTATTTCAGAAACAGAAAGATATGCCAACGTACGGAAACAAAGCAGACGGCACTTATCAAAAGCCGTTGTTTAACATCGGCTCAGGAACATCCAGCCCTCGTCGAACAGCTAACGCTTTTGACAGGGAGCAAATTGATAGTAACAATAGCGCAAAGAGATCGAAACCAAATGATTGGGAAGGCCCAAAAGAAAATGATAATTATGAATTCGATATTAGGAAAATTTAATGTGGTTTAATTATCTAAGGTGGCTGTTAAAAATCGGCAAATGACGACCTTTAACGTCTACAGAAAAAAAGTTCCAACATCGTTTACTTTTCTTCCCCATAGAACAACTAATTGAAATATATCAAATTCCTGGTAATCATAAGCTATGTATTTACAACCCGCTGAAGTTAACTCTGAAGTCTTAAAACAAATTACATTCGTCCACATCTTTTAACTTTTGATAAAGTTCAGAGTGTAGATTCCATACTAAATACACAACAAGATTTCTTTTTGTTCCGAAAAATACCCGCAAACTAGCTCAAAAACGAGCCCAATCGCTAGCTCATATTTTTGTAGACAATATTTTGCGATATGATTCCACTTCAGAGAATATTTGTTTTTACCTTCATTTGAATTTCAGAATCTGCCTTCTGTACCCTATTAGGCGATGCGATCATCTCTTCCATGCCCTGGGGTTAAATCTGGATGCCAATCGTTATATGGCGTGAGGGATCCCTTTTTGTTTTTCTACTATGGATCAAACTTGTAAAAACTTTCAAATTTTTGACATTTTTCTTAACGTATATGAAAAGCGAGCCTGAATTTTAATACATTTCAAACGTCTGCCAGATTTTGTGTTAAAATCTATGCTCCTATGTTGAATTTATTTCAATTTTTTTTCATTAACAGTTTTTTTATTGATTACATCAAGACTGACGCGTTGTAACTTGTGTGTCAATAAAAGAAAGCTAAATGTGGTTGATTGGTATCCTATCTTACCTTGCTGTTAGCAATGCAGGAGAAATCATTTAATTTTAAAAACTCGTTCGTTTACCAAGTTTCCGTACAATTTTGAGCAGATATGTCAACATTATTTAATTAGGGAAATTAAATTGTGAATTTTTCCCACTGAATCCCCTCCCAACCCCAGCCATATTGGGTCAATATTATTTGAAACTGAGACCCGAAAGCACGTTCTAGACTACCACATAATTATTTACTACTATGAAATGGCACGTGCCCCACAACTTGGGTCGCATAAAGTACTAGGTGGTGAAATAAGGGAAAAAGTCCTGAATTGTAGTTTTCAACTAACTTAAGTGATGACGGAAAAGTGACGGTGATCTCTTCCATGCCAGGTGCAGACACAATCACAGCCGAGAAGTCTTCCGTTGGTCTCACTTTCACCAGCATCATTTTGGGAACACTTCTTGGACTGATGAACTCAAATTCGTCCTGTTTGTTGTAGCGCCCGAGCACAAAGCACCTGAAAAAAATTAAGGGATCTAATCTCCTTCGCCCCCACCCCACCAGTGTTTTTTTATGAACCCCAGTTACAAATTATATGTTGTTATATAGAACGTTACTATGTAAGAAAATAGCACTGCAAGTGCGCCTGGGGATCATAAAAGGTTCACTAAGCTGGAGGGGGGGGGGGGGGGGGAACACAATAGATCCATGTCGCTATGCGCATGACTTGGATTTTAGCCACAACGTTGACCACAATTTGTGATCATTAAGAGGTAGAAAGACAAAACAAGCAATAAGGAAAAAAATGAAAAAAAAGATGCACATATTTCCACCCGGTAAACTGGGAAATCTTAATGTAACCGGAACCTTTTGCCTTTCCCGTGTACAAATTTGTTTCCATTAGCATGCATGATCTAATTATTAGCATGAAGTTATTCTAGCCTCATTCTAGGCGTGACTACCCATTATAAAGGTGTAAAACTAGCAATTACAGGCAGTTTTTTGAACTTTTTTTCAAATTTGGTGCTTTATATTATAATAGGCCCTAGGTTACAAAATTGCTGGTTCTATCATTCACAGCACCAATAACTTTCATTGTATCAGTTTAATAAAAAAATTCGGGAAATGGACTCAGATGGCATCAATTCGAGTCACGGGTAATCAAAATTAACCGGGAGGCGGGTCAGTGCTGTGAGGTTCCATTTTACTTCACCTGTCTCGAAGTTTTCCACACTTGAGGCCCAAAGGGGTGACTTCAACAGGCGGACTGGTCCCTTTACCAATACCATCTTCTGGACTCCCACCCACTGGAAACCCAGGAACTCCTTTGATTGGATAGAGAGCAATGCTCTTGACTGTTCCGACATAAAACCAAGTCTTGCGGCTTTTATTCAACGCTAAAAGCAACCGACGTCAAAACACCAAAGAACTGACGCCATTCTAGAAATTAATGGATCTTTTCGCTTTCGGAGTATTTCGTAGGGGGGGGGGTCCAAATAATATGCACTAACTAAGCTCTGTGTGTGTGTGTGTGTGTGTGTGTGTGTGCCGGGGGCATCACAAATAGAAAAGATGCCGTTCAGGAAACAAGGTGAGCACGAAGTGTCATTAGTGATCAACTCCTGATGCGATAGCAGTTGTTTTTACCGATGAAATAAAACTTCGGTACTTGATTAATACAAGAAAAAACTCAAAGTGTCGTAACACTGCTGCTTTAATTAGAGAACAAAATTACGCCATTCTTTTAGTGTCTACGTTATAATACAGGTGGCAAAAAAATCCGCCCAATATTATCACAAGGTTACCCCCCCCCCCCAAAAAAACTCAACAGACTCGACTCCACTTCGGAGTGTGATAAAAATATCGATAAAATAACAACCATGAGATAATTAATCATTATTTTTCGCAGAACAAAAGCATGAGACGCACTTTAACACTAGTGACCTCGACTCTCAGCATAAATTTTGCACATTGTTTAATTTTGCTGAATTCTACGCCAAAATTTTGGCGGTACCTTCTTCGAAGGCATCGCGGGCTTTTTTGCACTCAAAAGTTCAAATTTTTCATGTCTTAACATAGTTTTTGACAATTATTCTTTCCGAAACTGACACTATAGAACAAGTAGCAATATCAGTTGTCAAATGGGGCACTAGAGTAAGTACAGTATCTAGTGCTCTTAGCAGTAGGAGGATGCTAAGATTGGTTTCTATGCTTAAATGTGATAATAGTTTTTTTTTAACTAGAACTATCTGATGGCAAAAGTATGTTTTCACAAATTCGCTGTCTTTTTAGTTTTTGTCTAATAAGTTTATCATTTTAAAAATAATGTAGGGCACGCTGGAAAGCAGGTCTGACGACCTCGTTGCGTGTCCTTTCCTGGCCTTATTTTCAATCATTGTCCTATAATTAATTGACGTTTATGATGTTAAATTGTTGATACTTTGGTTTAATGATTAATTCCGTTGTCTTAAATGATGTTTGATTGATGTTCAAAATGAATTTATATAAATTTTGTCATATTAATTGGGCGAGGATAAATTTATTCTATCTCTCTCTAATTACAGCAAGGGGTTAACATTTCGCTCCAATAAGCAGACGGCGAAATTCTTCAAACAGCCAAGCAGAAAAATAAGCACTTAAAACAATAAGTTAGCCAGAGTATAAGTAACAAAATCGCCGCTACAAAAGAAAACACCTCAAAAATTTAGTGTATGCATTTTAACGCATCGCATGGTTAACGGGTTGAAACGTGGCCGAAGACGAAGTGCAACTATTGAATATAAACGCACTAACGTCGGACGAATTGCTCTCGATCGACGTGCGGGGCAATTTAATTTAGAGGCAATGTAGCTTAGATAATTTTCATGGGTACAGAAAACATCACCCCAAAGAAATTTGAACCTGCGACTTCCAGAATGACAGTCTGATACCTTAACTACAAAGCTTTGCAGGCTTCCTTACTTCGTTTTGAATCGCCTTTTTGTTAGAAAAATTATATTTCAGAATGAAAGCAATTGAGATCACGAAAATAATCAACAAGAAAAAGTCACTTGAGAGTGGAGACTGTTCTAGAACACAAGCGGAAAACGGCGTTTCTTTACACGAAAAAGACACACATGTTTACAATAATTGTTCCAAAATTAATTCGAGAGCAATTAAAAAGATTTTCAAAAAGCAGTTGTCCAATTTACAGTTGCATATGATAAAAGTCAGAAATCAATTGTCCAATAGAACCACGTACAGTCATATCATATCGGCAAGATTTCTTGATTTAGTTTCTCGAAAACAATGTGTGTGATAAAGATCTGTGCAAGTTTAGAAAATGACTTTTGCCCCCTTGGACTAAAAAAAACAGAGACAAACTCCAAAAAACAATAAAACAGCAAACATCAATAAAACTTTACATAAATCTCCCAAAACTACAGACACAATCAAACCAGCTTAAAAATCAGGCTGGAAGAAGCCTCACTACGCATAGAAGACAATCCGCCAAAAAACGTGAAAAAAGGCTTAAAAGCTGGAAAATTTATCAAAAATTACTAATTTATCAAAAATTACTAAGTTGCTAATACTCTAAAAGTTATTACACTCAAAACCACTTGTGTGGTATTAAATATACGCAACAATCATCTTCGAGCATTATTTAAGTTTTAGTGGCCTCAAAATATCACAAAACTTGAAACACTGCAAAAAATTTCAAAAAATTTGAAAATTGCAAGTCCCGCGAAGTTTTTTGATCTGTTTGTGGTTTGTGTTACCAATGCATAAAGCGAAGCAGTCAGCCCAAAAAAAACTACTATTGGAACAAACACACGATCAACTGCGACTTAAACTGTGTTGAAAACTGCACAGCTGGTCTTATAAATTTGAAAAACTTACCTGTAGACCTTGCATGTGAGCCTTCCCAGGAGTCAGCGTAAAGAACACTTGAGCTAAAGCCAATTTAGGGCCTGGTATGAAATTTAGCGCCCACTGAGCGTTGAGTGTTCATCCAGTTTCGAAACCTAAGTCATCGGAAAAAAGTGCGAACACAGCTCAAAAACACAGCAAAGTTCTAAAAAACAATCGAAAGAAACGTAATTAAATAATTGAAAATATCAAACCTGGCCAGCGGAACAGTTAAACATTAAAAAGCCAAAAAGACAGAAAAACAATGACAAATCAAGAGATAATTGAAAAGTAAACCATTTAAGATATAGACGCTTTTTGGTGTTAACGTATGAAACAAAGGAGAACCGAAAAAAGGCTACTGAGAAAAAAAGGCTAAGCTAATGAGAGGCAGGTAGTGTAGGATATTAAGTCGAAAATAACAAGAACCATTGATGAAAACTTAGATAAAAAATTATTATTAACATTAAAAAAACAGGAGAACTGCTTCTTTCAGGGATCAAAACCTGGCCCTTGAATCTTGAATTCAGATCCTCCAACCAATTTCAGCGCACTTAGTACATAGAAGTTAATATTATTATTATCATTATTATTATTGGTTTAAGCACCATTTAAAATCTCAACAGTGCAGGAAAATTTAAAAAGATGAGTTTTGAGTTTTCGCCTGAACAAAATTTCAGATGGTATAGGTTTCAAATCAAATGAGAGTTTATTCCACTCAACAGCGACAGCATGCGAGAACGAACGTCTTCCAAAGTTAGAACAAAATTTGGGAACTAATTTGTAAAAAAAATATTGAGACCTTGAAACCATCGTGTTTCGTTTCATTAGTTCCGATAAAAATAGTGGGAGTTTGCCAGGCTGATGTACAAAGCGATGCACATACAATAGGATTTTGAACACAATTCGTTGCCTCATTGTCAACCAGTGTAGCTGCTTCAGGTACGACGAGGTTGGTGTTGAAGGTGACAATCAAAAAATCAAACGCGGCAGAGTTCATTATTCGCTGAAGTTTTGCTAACAAAAAGTTTCCGAAAACTGCAAAGAGCTCTGAATAAGTCCTAATTAAACGAATAATCTAAATCCTTTTACCTAAATAAATAACTATAAGACAAACAAATCAGTCGAACAAATGCGGACAATTCTCGCGCCACATGTTGACTGAGAAAATAAACTAATGTAACCAAAACTCAAACAAATGCGAAGAATCCTTGCGCCAAAAGTTTGATCTCATGCACGAGGCAAGCACAGTATTAAACAATAAAACTAATTGAAACTAGCAAAAACAGTCCGAATGTTCTTATTGCTTGTCTTCAGAAACAACATTCTTAAGCAATTCTGTGCTGCTGTAATCTAACCATTAACCAACTTACCAATATACTACACGATTTCATATGTCACTAACCGTAGAAGAACTCAAAAAGAGATAAAAACTGGTCAGAAATGAAAAATTGGAAAATATAAAAGTTGTTTAGTTGGCATTACCAATACGTATAACTAGAACAGCGTCAGTTAAAGCAGCATTTAAGCAAAAATAAAATTGAAAACTTTGCGGAAAATTTGCTGTTATTAAAGCTTAAGAAAAGACGTTTTCACATTAAGTTTAGCGCCAGTAACTTTGTCACACTCAGCGCTTCAAAAATTACAAAACCAGCAAAGGATCGCTACTGAATACGTGTTTTCCCTAAAGGCGTCACCTGTTCATCCCGTTTTGAAAGGAAAGTAATCACAAAAAGGTTGATCACATCTTAAAAAAGTGAGCGCACTAGCACAATCCAAATTCTTTGGGTTTTAATAAAAATTGTAAAATAGCAAAACTCATCGCCGAGTCGTAAGAAGCATCCTATTACTACTGAAACAGATATAAGATCCACTTTAGCTTGATTAATGAAATGGAATTGATCAAAAAATAGGGGGAGAGTCTTAAAACTTATAATGAACTTTGAAGCATGGATTTGCAACAACACCGGTCAGTTATGAATTTCCACTCTAAATTTTTAACATGAATTTAAGAGATTTTCATTTTTGAACCCCTGTATTTAAATTATATTTGTTTCCCAACTGTTACAAAATTACGCCATTGCAAAGACAATCATTATACGTTAACATGACACGTGCCCTTCAGCGTTGTAAATAATAAGCACACAAAAGGCTGGAGGAAAAAATAGATACACTCCCAACATCGATGTCCAGCTGCTTGTCACTCAAAAAAGCATATTTCACACAAATCAACAGCTTAGCTTTCAATTTTTATACCAAAACGAACAGATAAAATGAATTATCAACAATGTATTTAAATGCAAAAATGCAGTACAACTAGCTCATTAGTGGTTCAGTACGGTACTTAGCTGACAAAAATAAACGATAATTAACACGCGGAAACAATTGAAACGAAAATCGAATAACATCGGACAAGTGGCTCTCGAACGACAGGCGGTTATTCAAATCACTTAAAAATGTCAAGCGTGAAAAATTCACTCGAGTAGTGAAATCAAAAGAATGATCTGGAAAAAACGGCCAACCAAAGACGAACACTTTTGCAGTAAATGGTTCAGCCTACCTTTGAGAGCAATTGTGCTTTTCGCATTTCGTACTAAAGCACAAAAGCTTATTTTCCTGAGCTAAATTTAAATTTACTCGTCAAAAACTAAAATATTAATGTCGACTTACCCTTGCTTTTTAGGCACCTGTGGCAAAAAATCCAAAATATAATACTGGCTTAAAATATTCACTTACCGTATATTGTCAGTCCGACAATTCCCAGCCCAACTCCAGCAGCACCCACAGCCAACGCAATTGAACACTTGGACAAATTCAGATTCATAGCAGCGTGATCAAACTAGTTATATTTATGCATAAATACGCTGAGGGTTTAATAGAAGATTGCATTATGTAACTTGATTTTCACTTTCGATCATGTCTTATCTTAAACAAAGAACTCCACTTATGTTTCGCTCTCAAAACAAAGTTGCAATCGTTTGAAACAGTAAAACTACTCCAATTGTTGTACTGAATTAGATATAATGTAACAAAGCCTTAATTGCAATTTTTTTAAATTAAAATCCAAGAGAAATCGATACACAAGGTCAATGATGTACAAAAAAAAACTGATGATCAAAGGAGCATGAATATAGCATTGATATCGCGTAAGATCGCCAGTTCAAAGAAAAATTAGTTTAAATGGACAAATTTCTGAGGAAGAAGAATCAAAATATTCCGTTAAACAGAAAGTTGCGACCAATTATGGTTTAAATTATCCAAGTTAAAAACGATCAGCCAAACATGAATTAACATTATAACCTTTCAATTGACACTACGCGATTTGAATATTGATTATTTTTATAATTATCATATGCTTAGCCTTTGTTTATCGTTGTGAAAGAATCATGTCTTAATTTGAAAAACAGTCAAAGTTAATAGTCAGTCTGCATGAAACAAAAGTTAAAAAATAAATATCAATTACCTCATTCGTTCAAGTCTGAATATTTCTGCAGGCTTCCCAACCGATATTATCTACCAATTAGGTGTATGCCAATCACCCAATACAATTCCGATGAAAAGCTCTAAAACGGTTAGTTACATGACAATTTACCCAATTTTGGCACATTGGGTACTTTGGAATTGAGTATTTTCGTATTGGATATTTTGTCGATTTCCTCTAAATAAAATAGGGCGATTCAATGTGAAAACCCGATCGGATTTTTTCGTGTTCACGGTAGGTTTGAGAAACTACGTTTTGTTTAAGTTCATTGCAGACAGAGACACGGCTTTTGATTTTGGCTCTGACCAATTTCAACTGTAACATCGAATAATTCAACAACGATCAAACACATCTTAAATAGTGAACTTAAGAAAATTTAAAAATAGTTTAAAAACTTAACTGAATTGAACATAATTGGATTACATAAAATGCAAGGAACACATTGCACACAAAATTAGAAAACTACTTTCAAATGGCGAACCAAATTTTAAACAGGTTTCCCAAAATCTTGGTTACCAATTTTTGCATTATGATTTTTCTCGTGTTTAGTCCTTGCGTCCCTTTCGTACTGTGTTTTTAATCTGTTCAAGTGATTGAGTAACCGGTTGAAAAAACAGCAGAAACAAATCAAACCGTTTACAGATACAGAAACTTACTTAAATGCCAATATCAACCCCAATAACATCCAAAGTTAACGCAATTGAACAATTTCGTACAAATTCAGATTCATAGCAGCGCGATCGAATACGTTATATTTATGCATAAAAAATGGTGAGGCTTTAAGAGAAGATCGCATTATAAAACTTGATTTTCAGTTTCAATCATCTCTTATCTTAAACAAAGAACACCACTTATGTTTCGCTCTCAAAACAAAGTTGAAATCGATTGAAACAGTAAGACTATTGAATTTGTTTTATTGAATTAGATGTAATGGAACAAAGCCTTACTTGCAACATTTTTTAAATTAAAATCCAAGAAAAATCGATACCCGAGGCAAATGATTAACAAAAAAACTGATGATCGAAGGAGCATGAAGATAGCATTGATATCACATAACATCAACGAGTTGAAAGACAAATTATAACCCTCCAGATAATTAAATTTCTGAGGTAGGGGAATCAAAATATTCCAATAAATAGAAAGTTCGGACTAGTTGTGTTTTAAATTACCCAAGTTAAGAACGACCAGCCAAACATGAATTATCATTTTAATTTCTCAATTGATACTACGGATTATTTTTACAATTATCATAGGTTTAGCCTTGGGTTACCGTCGTGATAGATTCATGTTTTAATTCGAAAAACAGTCAAGGGTAATAGTCAGTCTATATGAAACAAAAGGTACGAGTAAATAAATATCAATTACCTCATTCGTTCAAGTCTGCATACTTCTGCACGCTTCACAACCGATATTATCTACCAATTAGTTGGATATCAATCACCCAATATATTTCCGATCAAAGGCTCTAAAAAGGTTAGTTACATGACAAATTACCCAATTTTGGCAGATTGGGTATTTCGGAATTGAGTATTTTCGTATTGGATATTTTGTCCTGACTTCCTCTGAATAATATAGTGCCAATTAAAAGCAAAAACCCGATCGGGTTTTTAATGTTCACGGTAGGTTTGAAAAACTGCGTTTTGTTTAAGTTCAATGCTGACATATACAGACGGCTTTCAATTCACTATTTTGGCTCTGACAAAATTTGAAGTGGAACATCAAATAATTCAACAATCAAAACCAATCTTAAATAGTAAACTTCAGAAAAATTTACTAATTTAAAAAGTTTAACTGAAATGTATATAATTAGATTACATAAAACGCAAAGAACACATTGCACACCAAATTAGCAAATTACTTTCAAATGGCAAAACAAATTTTGAACAGATTTTCCAAATTCTTGGTTACCAATTTTTGCATTATGATTTTTCTCGTATTTAGTCCTTGGGACCCTTTCGTACTGCGTTTTTAATCTGTTCAAATGATTGAGTGACCGCTATAAAAAACTGCAGAAACAAACCAACCGTTTACAGATACAGAAACTTGCCTAAAGGAAGACTTTTACCACATAAACGCTAATTATTCACTCTTCCATTTCAAGTACAAAACCAGGTATTTTGAAAATGCCTTTTCATAGGTAGCAAATCTCGCAATAATTCCCCTGAAACGTACTTTTTAGAAAAATTGAGCCGTGAAGCGGGATACGTTTAGTATCTACTACCTTATTTCACATTTCTCTCCTCATTTCATTTGAAACACAATCATGAAAGTTCTCTATTAAAAATTCAAGAAATCAGTAGTTTTTGAAATTCGATTATTAACTCTAGACGTGAAACAATTCTGTGTATACATGTGAAGTTAAAATTCAAATATTGCCGTAAGCGATATTCATAATAAGGGTTATAGAACAATCGACTAAAGTCGGGCTAATTGCGCCCAAACGACCGGCGAGAGATCCGCTTTAGTCGCCAGCTGGGATTTTGGGATGCTATCATTAGGCCGTGCATTAGGGGGTCCAAATTTCAAGGTGGAGGACGCTGAGTGGTGAGGAAGGGAGTGACTGATTGGGGGCGGGGGGTTGAGTGGGTGTGTGAGCTCATACTCTTAAGTACCGCCATTTACAACATGAATTTTTGTCTCCTTAACAGTTTCGGTGAATCGCATAATTACAAACCAGCAAGGCGTAAGGATCAAAGAGAGCTGCTCAGCCACTTAATACCCACCGGGCTATGCCTGTTTATCCCGTTTTTTGAGGACAAAAAGTCAAAGGGTCAGACGAAAAATTGGTCGAGCAAAAACTCGCATAAAGACCACAGGACTAAAATAATTGCTACAAACTTCGTTTGAGAGCAATTAATAATCGCTGCGCAAATATTAAAAGACCTACGAAATATAGACTGTCAATTTAAATAATCACTCATGCAAGTGTAAATTAACCAAAATTATCCATTTTATTGAAGAATTTTTTTATCTTTCTTCAAATCTTCAAATATTTCTTCACGATTCTTAGCTTTCCTCCAGTAACTTTGTTTCGACACTCATGCAGTTATTCAACATAGTCTCAAAAAACTTTGGACTGAGTCCGCTAGCAGTTGTTTGGAACCCATAAACACCCATCTCACCCGAATTCCGAGCCAAGTCGATTCCTGCTTCGATTATCATCCGGGATGTCACTAAATATCCCGGATTTCCTTCCAAATGGACATCACAGACCACTATTTTCCCACTTTCGGCACCTTCACCGTACAATTTTGCGGTGAGAAAACCTTTCTTTAACTCTTCCATGGTCGCACCTTGACCTGGATCCGGGGTCATACGGTTTATCAAACTTCTTCCAAGCTTGCTAACAAGCGATTTGCCGATAAGACTATTGGTCCATGTCTTGACTTTAGCTCCTGACCAAGAAGAACTCTTTACATACTGGTCGTAGGTGAATTCTGGACCGTACTTCAGCAAGGCGTTGGAGCGACGCACGATTCTAACGTCAGTGGGCGACCCAATAAAGGGCGCAAGATACGTCTTCAGCACCGGATCCCAAATGTAGTTGTCCGGATCTGGCTTGTCTAGGTTGTTCTTGGAATCCTTCGGGTTCATTGCCTGTTATCACCAAGCTTATGAGAAAATTTTATTGGATAAAAACTGGGATATTTTCCGTTTTTGCCTGCCTGCCTGCCTGCCTGCCTCCCTCTCCCCCCCCCCCCCCCCCCAGAACGTTATGCACCCCCACTTACAGAGCACGTGTCATTAATAGTAAATCATTGTAAAAATATAGCACGTGCGTCTGGGGGATGCAATTAATAAGCGTCCACTAAGCCTCTGGCCGCAAACGGAAAAGATCCAAAATTTTGCCACCGATATGATTTACAAATATTTAAACAGTATTCTGTAAATCTAATTATTTGTAAAGGTTCGGTTGAAAAGTTGGTAATTTAAATCCATAACTTAAGAGTAGAAATGAGACCTTCTTACCGTCAAGCCCCCCCCCCCTCGTAACAAAAATTCCATTACCATCTGTGAACAAACTAAAGCATGTTTTTGTGAACTAATAATGATTAGCATTGCCAGATCAGAGATTGAGCTTTTCATATACATTTATATGTACTATTACAAAAGAGTAAAGTATTGTCAAATCATCAATTATTGAGGACCGTAATTTACCAGGGGCGCAGGGTTAGGGGGGAAGACTTATTTAGACATGAAAATTATCATACCTGAGGGTCTTGTAATATCTCAGCAGCTTTTGCAATATTTTCGGGAGAAGTGATATCTAAAAACGTAGCTGCCGTACCACCAGAAACTGTCGTTTTGAAATCAACAATAACACCACGGGCGTACTTCGTATCTTCATTGAAGTGTTCTCGGATGAACTTGACGATGGCATTGACACCCCAATCATATGGCATAGAAACCACGCCACACGAAGGGACTAGCTTAACCTTATTCGCTTGAGCTGCGTCCTCAAACTCTTCAATCATTTCGGATACCCAGAACAGCTCACCGTTTATGTCCGAATAATGGGCTCCATTTTTGACGCACGATTCGACTAACTTTGAGCCGTACTTGCTGTACGGACCCGCAAACGATATGACAGCTTTCGCAGGCTTTGTCACCAATTCCAAAGCGTCGAGATCACTCGAATCGGCAATAATTATTTGTAAATCAGCGACGTGATCAAACTTCTCTCGCAAGTCGGCTTTGAGTAGCTCTAACTTATGTTCGTTTCGCCCCGCAATCGCCCATTTGAAGGTTTCAAAGAAACTCGGGTCCTTTCCAGCTAAATACTCACATGCAATTTTGCCAGTATAGCTAGTCGCGGCGTAGACAACTAGGTCTATTTTCTTTTCTTCAGCCATTATATTCGAACCAGGTGTAGATCCAAGCTCAAACACAGAACTCTGGTTTTGGTCTGTTCGCTTTTGGTTTAAATTTATAATGACAAAAGTTAGCTGAAGGCCGAAAGAGTAAAAGTTTAAATCAGTCTGCGGCGGTAAAAGTTGATTTTATAATGGTCTATGTAATGCGTGGTTAGTTGTACTTGCACGGGTGTGCAAAATACGTGCCCACTGTTTTCAATTTTGGATCAAATCAGTTAAAATAACAAAGTTAATGTCTGCAGTTCATGTAAAGCTGATAAATTGGTTGCTGAAAAATTAGAAATAATTAAAAGCGTAAGTGCACCAAAGTTCAGAATAACAATTTATAAATTGATACGCCATAATTTGACATGAAAGCTACAAGTGTTGGCCCCATCAATCTATGGTCTCAGCAAAACATGGCAGTTCAATTTCTCTCACCTTTTGAAAATAAGCCATATGAAAACTAGTCATGTATCGGTCAGGTTTTCGGGGACGTCGATATTCTCGAATTCACGGCACCATAAATTTGACTACAAGTTTTAACGATAATCAAATGGATCATATCAATAGAAAAGCTTTGCAATTAAATGCACAGACCTCTATATGACTAACTAATTGCCTTCGTGTAAAGTTATCGCGCCTCAAATGTTCGAAAATGATCAACTTTTGAAGAATGTGAAAATAGACAGGTAAGAACCACAATTTTTAATCTTTCTTGTTTTCATATTTCTAGCCGAGTAAACGTCGAACGAGTAGAGATACTCGTCAACCTTACCTTATGTTAAATATACAGAAGTTTGTTCTCGCTTAACTTTAACAAACTAATCCAAGAAGCTATCTTTAGAGTGAGTTATGTGATTTAAAAAACATTGAGAGATAACCTCACAAATTGATAGATAAACTCAATGAACATTGTCTAAGGAAGTAACTAGGCAAGACAAGAGCTCCGGATCAAATAGCTTCCACTTACTGAGCTGCCAGTCCATACCAAGTAAACCAAAGGCAAATTTCATTTTTCAAAAATAATTCAATCCCGAAAATAATCATATACCCGCATGGAAATCAGGTGGTCGTGTCCTACTGTCTTAAACTGACTGACTTCTCCACCGTAACCCAACATCGTAACTTCGTAACCGCTAGAAAAGTCGAGTTATACAATTGAAGCAGTTCGAGAACGCAAAGAGAATACCCCGACAACAAATTTTGTTTTTATTCCTTGCTATTTCAGTATTAGGCCCTTTTCAAGGTCTCTCAACGCATGCTTTTGGTTTGTGGAGCAACGGCTGTTTGAAAGCACTTTGAGCAGAATGAGAGATGAGTAAAACTAGCCTAGAGAAGTCAAATGATTGTACGCAAAATGTCGAAAAAGCGACCAAATGTGGTAATGCGAACCAAATTTTTGTTCGACGATGTAAAAAACGTAGCAGGACAAGTCCTGAAATATGATGCAAAGAATTGCATGAAAAATTTAGAACTACAGTATTTGACCAGCAGATCAATTGAACAAAGCCAGCCAAGAAGACAAAGAATCAAAATTTTAGGGAAACTAAAATAAAAAATAATCAAACAAAGTTAAAAAATATAATAATTACTCAAACTCACGTACCTTTTACTCTGAAGGCCAAATTTGATCCATTTAAATATACTAATTATAACACGCACAACACTTGAAAGGGATTCATTAACCAATGAAGATAGAACAACTGAAAATATATAAGGCGAATATTTTTAATTTAGTAGTTTCTAAAATTTTGCGATATTACGATATAAACACTCATCTTTTCTCTGTTGAAGCTGCCCAGTAACACATCTGCAAGACCTAAAAAACTTCCATTGGAACTTAAAGATCGACAAACTCTTGAAAAAGACAAAAAAATTCAAAATTAAAAACAATAGCATATTTTACTGAAATGTTGCTATAATTCGTGACAATAGTATTTTTCATAACCATTTCATTGTCTCCAGAAACTATACAGTAAACAAATTTGAGGCCTTAAAAAGTTTCACTAGCCCATAATGATCGATAAACTCGGAAAATGAAACTGACTGACTATCAAAATACTTGCAAAAATTACTAATTTTTGCAAAAATTACTACTTTTTGTAATTAAGTGTGCATTACCTAAACATGTACTTCAAAAAACAAATATGAAGATCATTTCTAGCTTGTATAAGACTTGTAGGAGCTTAATCAGATGTCCACTGAAGCACTGTTTCAGAAAAGTCTCAAAAATGGAAAAAAAACTTTGTGGTCAAAAACTTCAAAAGTGACTTTTTCACCTTAAATTTAGACGTTCCCAGCAACTTCAGTACCTTAAGCACCTCAAAGACTACTAACGCTAGCTGAGGGCCTCTTGCAACTTGATGCCCGTCGAGCGTTAGAAGACAGCACACCAATACAATCCAAATCCTTTGGATTCTAATAAAACAGGAGTATATGGATTCTATGATAGCCGGCTGACAAGATGAGGTGTGCTATTAATAATCCGATTTTCAAAGCAGTTGTTTACAAAGCGTTCAAAAATGTGTCGTATTCCGTCGCATTAAAACCACTTTTATTTAAAATGATTAAAGTTGTCTTTTAACAACTTTTCTATATTATTTCCCTTACCTCGTTAGTAACAAATTCATATTAGATAACCTTAATTAGATGACATGACATGTGTGATGTGGTCGAAAGTGGAGATTTTTCAAGGATGCTTGCGCAGCTTGTTTTGCACGGCTAGTTCCAGACCTTCAAAACTATGCAAAATATTAAGCTCGACACAAAACTTTCATGCGTTAAGTTTAGCAAACAATTCTTGTTGATTAAAGGGTGCGTACAATTCTTCAACTTTCTGACTAGCAAATAACAAAACTTACGAACGTCACTTGAATTGCCCTGGAGCGCCTACCCGAGGTTCAAATGTATCGTAGCCTTTTTCATTCTGGAGAGGGTTCATGTGGCTGTTGCAAATAACAAAGTTTTTGGAAAAAAATTAAGGGCTCTGCAAAACCTCAATGCATGCTTCCTTTTGCGTATACATCAAACACAAAATCAAAACCACTGCAAACTTGTTTGTACAAAACAAAATTCAAAAATTTGAATTGCTAAAATAACACATACAAAGAGAAAGCAGAACGGTAAAAATACGAGTATTTAAGAACAAATGATAAGATAGTTTACAGCTTAGGTGCATGACACAACTTTTTCAATCTATCATCCCACCAGAACTCGTACATCACGTCTTTCAGAGTTCCAGAGGGCTCGGAAGTTTCCGGAGCAATTTGATTAATCACTTGGTTGTTAGTTTTGTCCTGGAAAGGTTGTCCGTTTAAGGTGAAAAGAGATCCTTGTTGCACGTTTTGGGTTTTGCCCGAAAGCGATTTGGAAGTTGACAGAATTGACAAGAGATCTTTACGATTCTCTTTTGATTCGCGTTCACCATCTCTTGGCCTTTTCTGGCCGAATAAAGATAAATCATAAGTAGGCTTGCCATTGATTTTTGTGCTCTTACTGCTACAAGCGCCCTCATTACTAGAAGGTTCGGTCTTGAAAAGACCTCTTCCATATGAGTTCTTCCTGGTGAAAGAACCAGTTCCAATCGCACTTTTTGACGCCAGAGCACTAAGGTCCGGGGTTTCTGTAATGCGAGACATCTTTGGTTTCTGTTTCGGAGTACAATCTGGTAAATCATCATCGTGTGAAGTTTGGTCCAGAAAATCCAAGTCTGGACTTTTTCGATTCTTGGCAAGAAACTCTCTTGGACTTCCTCGAATTTCAAAGCCATCAAATTGATCGCGAAGTCCGGCGGAAGTTTGTTCAAGAGCTGCTTTTTCTGGGTTTGTATTCACGGTTTGGTCGCGGGATGTTTCATCGTGCATAAAGGAAAAGTTCTGGACAGACTGGGAGCTAATCAGGGGGGACGATAAGTTAGGTTCCCGGTACCCAGTTCGAATTCTACCTTCTGAACTTTCAGAAGAAAGATTTTGCGACGTGCTGTCAACGTGAACAGGAATATTAAGTTCATTCCTACTGTTTACGGTGTCCATAACATTTTGATTTCCCGCAGAAGTCGATAAAATATTATTTGTAGTTTGTAAAATTCCACTGTCTGTGGTTGCTAAATGCGAGGAACCCGCATTAACTGGGTTTTGGGACCCAATGTGAGTACTGGAAAGCGCCGGAACAAATTGCTGGACGTTAGAATTGGACCCAGCTGCAAAACCACTGTCCTCAGTCAAAGTCAGAGTATCATTAGGGTTTATGGGAGGAATCGTACTGATCATAGCCGCATCATCAAAGCTTATCTGTCTAGTACTTTCCAATCTTGCAGAGGACCTTCCTCCGGCGCCGCTTGCTGAGAGCCTCGAGTGTGTTCGATTCTCGCTGTCTTCGCTCGGTCGAACAGGCGAGGAATTAAGTATCTCGTTATTGTTGTTTTCCCGTTGTTGGAGGTTAAGCACATCTTCTTCGGAAATGGACGAGAGTGATAAAAATCTCACCATGTGCCCTGGTTGGTCACGTGATGAGTTGCTATTAAAACCCTGATTTTCTGGGAGGTTTTCTTGAGATTCGGTGTTCAAATTGAACTCGTCTGAATTAACCGTTTCAGAATTGCCACACGGTTCGATGGCTGAAATATTGGCTTCCAATGAAAGGCGTCTGGTTTCTTTCGAGGAGGAGTTAGTTCCACATTCTGATCCAGCAGCACCTAGAATGCGAAAAAATCAATACACAGGTAATAAATAAAAGTGGGGCCAAAACTAAAGGCTGAACGATAGCTAGGATTTTCCGCTTCATATTAAATTTATTGCTCGCGCCGTCATTAACTGGTCAATTTGAAACGTTCAAATTATTGCAAACAAACACTTTCCGTCCAGCAAAATTAATTTCAAAGTTCAAGGAGTGAGACACGCAAAGAAATGAACGATCTGTTAACAATTTATAAAAGTCAAAATCAATAAGATATTGCACAAATGAAACTCAAGCTTAGTTGAAACACAGCCAGCACATTGTCGGAAAGTAGCCGCTATTGACCCATTTCATGCACATTGTGATTGAAACTGAAGAAAAAACAGAGAGAAAATGTCAGAATTTTCTAAGTGTAAAAGTGTTGTAATTTGGTGTGCAAATAACAAATTCAGTTAAATTCTAAAATGAAACTTAATTCAGCTTCTAAACTAAATCGTATTATTAAGCTTAATACTAAAGCCAGCTCGAAATGCTTTAATAAACTTTGATAAACGGATGCACCACGACTTAAATGACCAGGCGTTATCGTTTATCCGGTTTCTTTTGACTTTGACCGTACCCACAACAATGCGCAATTCAATGAAAGAAATAATTTAAAATCCAATCTGTCGAAACAGTAAGTGAGGCAAGTCACACATCAAACGCGAACGAAAGGTAAAGCGATTTAAAAAACATAGCTGGGCAGATTGCGGCAATAGCTGCGAAAGAACAGACTTGCAGCCGTATAGTAGAGATAGAAATAGATACAGATCTGAATTAAAAAAATCGACGCCGCTCAAAAAGCTACGTAAAAACATTTAGCAATAAATTAATAAAGCTTGTTAAAATTCATTCCGCAAAAGCCCTTTGTTAGGGACCTTTACTGCACATATAGAGTTCCTTTGACTTTAAACTAATTCAAATTAACCTTAAGTTTTAAAGTGCAAAAGTCAATTCATTGAGTGAGGCAAGTCACGAATGATCAAAATCAAATCACGTAAATGATCTTAAAACCTTTGCGAGAGAGAGAGAGAGAGAGAGAGAGAGAGATATGACGTCACGCGCGCAAATGCCGTTAGTGAGAGGAAGAAGTTATTCAGAAATTTTGACTTTTTCAGCTTTGCTGTGTGAACCAATGAAAAACGAAAAAGAGTGTCAGACGACGGAAAAAAACCAAGAGTACCGCAATATAGCTCTCCTTGAAGTCTAAAAACAAAGCAGAAAAAGTCCTGACATAATTAAAACAAATTTTTATTTCCTAAACAAAAACTATACCTAGAATGGATAAACATAGCCGGCAGATAGCCGGAAAATAGCAGCCGTTGACGCGCTTGATGTACATCGGGATTGAAACAGAAAGAAAATGAGATAAATTGACCAATTTTTTTCAGTGGCGAAAAGTGATCTAATAGGACGTGTATTTTCAGTTGGATTCTAAAGAGATAAATTGACCAACATTTTTTACCGTCAAAAAAGTGTTCTAAATTGGCGTGCAGTTTCAGTTGGACTCCAAAACTATACTTAATTCGGCTTCTAAACGAAGTTATTAAGCATAGTACCAATGTCAGCTAGCAAACACTTTGATAACCTAATGAACTTTGATAACCTAATTCTCAAGGACTTAATGACCGGGCTTTATCGGTTTATCCCGTCTTTTTTGATTTTGCTCCTTTGACCTTGACTATATTCACTATCTTGCGTAATTCATTGAGTGAATGGACTTAAAAACCATTAAGTTGAAACAGTGAGTGCGGTAAGTCAGAACTCAAACGTGAAAGTCGTGACTTACGTAAAACAAAAAACATGGTCAAAAGGGAAAGCGAATTTAAAAAAGGAGGGTGCCGAAATAATAGCCGTTTGAGAGGCTGACGGCGGCTATTAATAAATGGATTGGGAAAACCATTTGGTAGAAAATCCGATACAAAAATTGAAAAAATAGCAAATATCAGAGTCAAAATGCGGCATGTTAACAATCACGATCGAGAAACAAAATTTTTGTTCAAACAACGTTTCTCAACTACTATGAAATTCGAACGAAAATTCACTCGGCAAAACCACTCAAGTTTTTGCTCCACGTCTTGTTTCCGCGTGACCAAAATCACTTCTCCAATTTGAATCCAGAAACCATGAAAATGTGTGAACAGATCTTAAGAAAAAGACAGCGCCCTAATATATTCCAATTCTTTGAATTGTAAAAAGGAGAGCGCCTAAATAATAGCATTTAAAAGGCTGACGGTGGCTATTGATCACGCAAAACGAAGAAGTCAAGACCGCAAAGATCAGTGGAAAAGTCAAAACAGCAACAGATTGTTTTAGCAACAGATTCAAATTCTGAAAGAGCGCAGTTCAAATCACTCAAAAAAAGACAAGGGTGAAAAAGTCACTCGAGAAGTGCAATCGAAAGAATGTTCTAGTACAAACGGTCAGGCAAAAATTTTGCATAAAACACACGTTTACAATGATTGCTTTAAACTTTGTTCGAGAGCAATTAAACATAAACAGGGCCGCAATAATAGCCGACTGAGATGACGTTGCTATTCAAATTAAACACTTTGTACTTACCACTTTTCAGATCAGATCCCAATTCGAATTCATGTCCCAATTGCACTCCGTCCCAATCGCTAACAAGTCTTACAGCTGATGGACCACTGTCACCATTACCACCGAAATCTGACCCCATAGGCATGATCGGCGACACACAAATAGGCGAGTATTCCATTTCCGCCATTGACGAACATCGACTTCTGTTTAGCACGTTTTGGATATCTACGTTTTCACTTTCTGGATTTTCGCCCAGAATTCCCTCTTCGTCCTCGCTATCTAATCTTAGTCGGGACTTCGTGAATGACTGACGTTTGCTTTTCAATTTGCGTGAACGACAGGGACTGGAGCTTGATGGGATCTTATTCTAAAAATTGAAGCCAAAAAGTTGTTCAAATAATTGAGAATCGTCAGAAATGTATCTGCAACTACTTAGAACTAATCTGCAAATTTATAGCCAAGTACTCTCTTTAAATGTCTAAAACTGTCCAACTGTTTTCTAATACCACAGAGTAAGAAAGAACTTTTTAGAAAGAACTTCGCAGTAAGTGCTTGCAGAGAAAACCCAAGTCGACCTTTCCGCCAATAACCAGTTAAGCCAATTATTCAAGAGGCAAAATTAATTTGCGGGGAAAACTCAAATTAAAAAGCGACTTGTGCAGAGTTCTGAACACTTCGAAAACAATAATTCTCGATTTGAGACACTCACCGATAATGGATGACTTTTGCGATCTCCAGTTTGTTCCACGTCATTTTGCCATTGATTCAGATAGTCACCTTAACAGCGAATCATATTATAGCACATCTCAATCATATTCTGGCAAGATTGTCATAAAAAATGACATTTAATTGTTAGAAAAAAAACAGCACAGAAACTCATTTTAGATGACTAAAATAGCACCAGAATGGATAGAGTAGATTCAGCAGTGTAGGCTGACCAATTAACTGATGGTTTTCAGATAACTAAAATACTTAAATGGTTTTCATTCGAGACCATCTGTCGTTTTAAAGGAGAGTTTTGCTAGTAAAGCTCTGTTAACGGACACGAAAACCACGCAAGTCTGTAAGTAAGTTGGAATGTTGATTTTCAACGTGACGAGTTATAAATGGATAAAAAAGCCCGGTAGACTAGAGTCAAACATAAATAATGAGTGTCCGATAGTGGTCTACCTCATTGGCCTAAGTATATGTTAGGATATAGTTCTGGGAAGTCTAAGCAAATTAGAGCTCAGAGTCAAGCGCGGCTGACCGAGGTTACGCTCGAATTGCCGAGCGATTCGCAGAACTATTTTCTTACTTACTTAGACCCATCTTAGCAGATTATTGAGGAGTATTGGACATATAATTGAGACAATTGAGTTAAACATGCTAAAAAGAAAAACGAACACATAATCTTTCTTGTTTGCTCCAGAGTCTTGAGCACTGTTTTAACAAAATTGAGCAGAATTTTCCAGGAACTTTGCTCGGTATTTTGTTGTTCGACACCTCGAAATTTTACGTCAAAGGAAAAAGATTTAATAATTGGGAGTTGCGCAATCGTTTTTAGAATTCAAAAACTCAATTTAAATTTAATCCACTATAGGAAGAAATAGCTAGCATATTGTCAGAAAAGTGCCGCAACAGCTTCCTAGATCTGCAGTCTCCAAAATCAGATAGAAAAGAATCAGACCGGAAGAAGGATTTTTACATTCTTAGATCTTATATTTAAGAATAAATTGTACTTATTGCTGCTTCTATTAGCTGGTCTCAGATGACCTTCAATTAAAGTGAAAAATAACTCGCTTGACCTTATCTCTTTGAATTAAAGCAAATATAAGTCAATTTCAGTGCGAGGAAGTCAATTTTGAGAGTGAAAAACTTAATCACGCGAATGAACAAAAACACTCGCTCCATTAAGAGTAAAAAATAACTTCCCGCAATTTAGTTGAAATTGCATGAACGAATGAACAAAAAGCCGATTTGATAAACTTGTGATGTCATATGGTCGTCACAAAAATCTTGACGAAACAAGAATACATAGGACAAGTCCTGACATAATTCAATGAATTTTCATTGACTAAAGAAAAACTAGACCTACTACGGACTATGAGTGAATTGGGAAACCCATTTCCAAAAAATCGTATAAAAAATAAAAAAACTGAAAATCAACAAAAAACCACTAGCGAGAAAGAGAAATTTTGTTTAAAAAAACTAGGCCTAGAATGAACTATGAATGGATTGAAAGTTTACAAAAAAAACTCCTATCCAAAAAATCGAAAAACCAGTTAAAATCAAAGTTAAATTGCCGCATGTAAACAACAAACCACTAGCAAGAAAGCGAATTTTTGTTCAAACACCGTTTTCTGACTACTTTAATATTAGAGTAATTTACTTTAAAATTTCACGCCGAAAATCATGACTCTAATTTGACTTCAAAAATCATGAAAATATGTGAACAGATCTTCAAAGACAGCGCCCCAATACAATTCAAATTCTTTGAATTGTAAAAAAAGCCCCAAGAGAACGCCAATAATAGCCTCAGCTATCGCTTCGCGGCTATTAAAAACAAGATTTTACAACTCTTTCCTCAATAATTCTTTTTAACTTAAATTCCTTTAAGTTACCAGATATGTCAAATTAACGGCTATTAATTGATACTCGTCGACTTGAAATACAATAGAGTTGTAGCCAAAAAACGCTTTATATTTTTTCGAGAAAATGCGGCACCGTTATGAAAAAACTGTTGCCTTAATTTATAGTCCTCCCAATCTCAATTTTTTCATCGAAGTCATACGTAGAGGCTTTGCGGCCAAAATCAACTGAACAAAACACTAGGGTGACTGACACAAAGTAGATTCGTAGAATGTCTTTGTTATTCAAAGATTTTACGAATCGTTAAAAGCAATACAAAATAGATTGTCTTCTTCGAGACAGTGTGGTTATGCGACATCCAGCGCACATAATTTTTCTTGTCTCTTCAGTACCAAAAAACCACACGTGTTTATACTCCCCTTTTCAGGGCTTCGAAGAAAAAAGTGGTTAAAAAAATACTTAAAATTGAAAAGAAATTACAGGAATGAATAACGGTTAAACTACTTTTTGCATGAGGGAAGAAAAACCTTTTCGACTGTTAAAATGTCATTAAAGAAATAAACAAGGTAATTTCAACAGTTGAATTCTGAAAAAAAATTAAAAACATGGGAATTTTTCTGATACAAATTATTAATCCCTTTGCAAAAACAGTAAGATTTTAACTTAAGTCCCAGTTGTTATATACAATCAAAAAAGCTCCAAAAAAGGAGAAAATGCACGTTGAATACAGCAATTCGACTACTCTGTACTATGAAACGCGAAAAAAGTATAAGCAAACAATACAGCAAAACAAAACGAAAGAAGTCAATTAACGCTCAATTTCTCCCAACTTTTGCAAATTTTTAAGGTAATAAGGTTTGAAAGTTTTAATCTACAACTATTTACTGCAATTTGAAATCTTTTCTGACGTAAAATTAAGACAGAAACCTTTTCCTGGAATTAATATTTTTCCTGAACTAATAGTAACCAAAAACAAGTAATTATGAAAGTAATGACTTGCATTACAATCAAATCTTTATATATATAAAAGGAAAGTATTTAGATGCCTTAATTAAAATTAAGTTCTCTTTAAAAACTGAAGTTGATAGCTCAGCTACACGGATGAATTGAATAAATATGACCTTGTCTAGCTTAGCTCTAATAGGAGTTTACTGTATTTCAACAAATTTTTTTACGTGATCATTTCTTTTTATCAACGTTAGCTAATATTTAAAATAAACATTTCCTGAGGTTATAGATTATTCTGTTCGCTGTGAAGCAGCAATTATAAATTGAGCGAAATCCAATCGAAAAGTGAGTTATTGTTATTAGACACATGTGGAAACGTATACAGCTTTATCGATGACATAAAATAACAGAAACCTAATAACTTTGGACAGATTTCTCTCGAACGACAGGCGGGTCAATTTAATTCAGGGGCTGTAACCTAGAAAATTTTCTAATGGGTGCACAAAAATTCCGACTAGGGAGAGATTTGAACTTCAAGAGTGATCAATAGAAGCATTAACCACTCATTATCAGGCCATTGCAGTTATCTATCTTACAATCATTTTTATTTTGGCTCTAAACTTTATATTGGAATACAATCATTCTTACTTGAGAACTCAACGAATGTTCTAGAACAAACGCGCACAAAGTCACGCAAAAATTTTGCATTAAAAAGACACGACGTAAATAACCAATCCTCCTTGCTCAATTTTTGCACAAATAGAACCTTAAACTTTTTAATTAAAAATATGAAACCAAGCGGAAAATTTGAACAAAACGCGCACGTGGCTTCTCGAGATTTACAAGAAATGATTTAGCAACAGTACAAGCAAAACTCGCCGCTAATACTGACGCTTATTATGCTATCTGTTTATTAATACCACCTTTTGATTGGTTTTGGCGAACAGTTGACGGAATAGAAAGAAATATTGCTCGCAGAATTTCAAAACTAATGGATACAATAATCAATTGGGTCTAAATAAGGAGACAGTTTACCGTTCTCACCTAAAAGTTGCTCCAAGTCGACATCAATTGGAAATGAAAGAGCAGTTTGAGTTTGTCTGTCTTCCTTGTTGTTCTCCAAAGTGTTATCTTGTCTCCATTCTAACACACCCTCTTTTCCCACTTCGTAGTCATCGTCATACTCTCCATCTAAAATTATATTTAGTAGTTCGAAAGATCAAATCTCACCCGCGGCACCATTAGGAATCCGCAAATAGGGACATAACCGATTAACGTCGGGCGAACTGCTCTCAAACGAGCGATTGGCTCTAGGAACAGCCCTTCACACCATAAAACTATCTCCTCAACAGTTTTACTGAATCACATACTTAGACTAGTAAGGCGTACGGCTCAGAGAGCTGATCAGCCAATTAATTCCCTCCGTTTGAGAGCAATTGATAATATTAACAGCTTCTTTTTCACCCATGAACAGACTATTTGTTCTAACCTTTGTAAACATGGCCGACTAACGTCGGAGCGAATTGCTCTCGAACGACCGGCGAGCTTCGTCAGAAGCTAGCTACGGTTTAGTAAGGCTAACTTTAGCTTAATTGAAGGGGTGTGAGATGAAGGGGTGTGAGGCTTCACACCATAAGTATAAGTTTCCAAAACAGTTTCTGTGAATCGCATACTTTAACATTAGTGAGCTGAAAGGCTCTAAGAGAACTTAATGCCCGCTGGGCGCTACCTGTTTATCCCGTTTTGAGGACGAAAGGTCAAATGTGTCAGACAAAAAATTGGTCAAGCAAAAATTCGCATTAAAAATACCAACAGGACTAATATAATTGCTACAAACTTCGTTTGAGAGCAATTAAACATATTTACACTTAATATTAGTGTTAGTATAAGAAAGTAGCGATAATCTCAATGGTTTCACACCTGCAGACAATTATATTTATCCAGAATTAAATCTAACCAGAATCTGAAGCGTCCAGATTTCTTTCCTGATAAACATAGGGCGAGAACTCGCTGATGACACTACTGGTTGAGATCGGACTGATTGGAACCTCCTGGAAGAATCTATCAATACTCGTTTGACTCTTGTTGTCCAGGTCATGGTCCGGTTTCATTCTGCTCTGTCTTCTAACTTGTCTCTCATCAATCTCTATCGTGTTAACTGTGGTAGCCAGAGTGTAGGGCGATAGTAACGAGTTAGCAGCTGGATTTCCCGAGGAGCTCTAAAATATTATTATTTTAAAACATTCACGTGCACATTTGAAAATGCTGAAAGTCTGCAAAGCCAGAAGTTCCTACTTAGCCAGAACTTCTCTTCCGTTGACTATCGTCATTTCAAAACGTGCACGTTTCGTGTTTTAAGCATGGTTACGTCACTTCGAAATTCTGGCATTACATAACGAATTGCTACGCGAGTTCTCGGTTACTTCACGCGGAGTCACGTAACCTAAACTTGAAACACTCGCCTGCAAGCTTTAAAAGTGGAATGCCGGGTTCCAGAATGCAAGATTCTAAAACTTGCAATTTTCGTATTTCAAGCCACGTTACTTGATTGTGCTAAAGCCACCATTCTGGCTTAATTCTCAAACAATTATACTTTCATCGGTCGTTGCCTGAATTTCTGTTATTTCATCAGTGTCACGTAATTTATGCAACCACCATTTGAATTCAATTTGAGCTGTTTTCTCATTACATGCCTAAAAACTCATTATAAATAGCAGACTAGACATTACAGCATTTCTTGAGAGTTAATAAATCTCTGGTAAATTGAGACATATCCTATTACTTTGATTTCAAGTTCGGCAATAAGTGTTTAGCTAAAAAAAACGTTTTGAACTGATCAGGAAATATCCAGTAGAAGCTAGCCATTTAAGCTTCAGTTAACATTTCAGTAGACAAATTTACTCCCAGTTATAAAATAATCATAATTATTAATCTTACAAAAGTGAAGGACTGCTCCGACGAGATAATTAACATAGACGAATTATATTAGTTTAAGTTCGTTAAGTTTATCTCATTCGAGGACCGACATTTTTAGCAGACACAGATGAATGCCATGGAATACAAACTTTTGATATCAAAAAATCTTGAATTATTTCCACATAAGATCTAAGATGCAATTTTTGAGGACCCGACAGGTTGAAAGGAATTTACATTTATATCGAAATCTGCTCTGTAGTAGCTCGATGGAGAAACTTTTTCTGAGGGTAGCATGTCAGATTTCGAAGGCATCAAACAATTAGATCCATATGTTAAGATAAGAGAACTCTTATATAGAGCTTGTTTTACAGTAACCGTCGGATTTTATTTTTAATTCGGTAAAAATTATTAGCTTCACTAATTCGCAGTTCTACATTCTTCCAGAAGAAGCTATCATTCATAGTGCTTCCAAAGTCCTCCACAATTCTCGATTGTTCCAATGCCATTGACCCAAGATCGGAATTAGTCTCTGCTTCATGTTAAACTTTTGTAATGACAATTTGATAAATTGAAGCTTTGTTGAGATCTAAACTCGGTACACTCAAATTTTGTAACACGAAAAAGTTGTTGAAATGTCTGTACAAAAGACCGTAGTCTCCCTTTTTCGTGAAAAAAGTATTTAACGAATAACTTTCTCTGTACTAGCTCACCATCATGATAATCAAATTCCTCATTGACACTTTCAATATTACTATTACAATTATTATCATGGCTTCGTGGATATGCCACTGGGGTATGAGCCCAGTATTTAGGTTCCTGCGTTAGCACGAGTTTTCGCAGATAAAAATGAAAATCAAGGGGTGGGTGGCGCATAAACGGCAAAAATCCTAGAGCTGTTTTACTAAGTATAACACTTGTTTCTTTGACAAAAAACGAATGGCAAAACCTGAACCCCCTGGATGAAATGCGATACTTTGGAGCTCTATGATGAGGTAAAAGCTATAAACTTTAATCTGTCAAATGGGTAAGAGATGGATTCAGCTCTTCGCCAAATCAATAATCTGACGGTGAAAGTAAAATCTGAAACGCCATTAAGCTTCTATCAGTTGAATCGAAAGGAGGAATACTATCTTTAAAAGATACAATAGGAAATGAAAATGTTCTAGAAATCTTTAACGAAAAACATCCGGAAGCATGAGAATTGAATGAACACAATTTGGTCCTGCACATCTCTTCAACCTCGCCTTACAAACCTATCATCATTGATAAAATCAACAGTCAAGTTGATCAAACGAGCAGCTTTTCGAACGCATGGAAGTGATGGCCCTTCTGTCCTTGAAGCCGACGAGTGGGGACGACTCTTTAAAGCCTTTGGGCAAGCATCAGTAAACCTTCGCGAATGCGTTGCCAGGCCCGTGCGCAGAGTCGCTACTGCACCGTATAATGCTTGTAGACTTCCTTTCGATAAATGTTCAGGCGTCACACCTATAAGTGTTTGTGAAGCTCTTAGGCGCGTTATAGGGAATGCAATAGTGGACTGTCTGTCCGCTGATCTAATGCTCCTTAGCAAAAAATAAGCAGCCTTGAATGGGACGAAAATGCGGAAGCAAACCTGCCATACACGAATTGAGAAAGTTTCACACGACAAGAAACAAGCTATACTTCTAACTGATGCGAAAAATGAATTCGAAAATCTGAATAGAAAACTAGCTCTTGGGGAAATCCAGAGAACTTGCCCCTACATCTTCAACGCCAAATATAACTCATATGCCCTACCCAGCTCCCTGTTCGTGAATGGAACAAAATTGTTGTCGAAGGAGGGCACTACTCAAGGTGATCCAATGGCAATGGTGATGTATGAAATTGGCACCCTGCCATTAAAAGAGCAGTTATCGGAAGAATGAGTTATGCAAAAATTGTCTGCTGACGATGTTAATGCAACAGGCTCCATCTCATCGTTTCGTGCACTTTTTGAAAATCTAAATAAACATGGCCCCTCATTTGGTTACCTTGTAAACGCTCCGAAATGCTAGCTGATTACAAGCTCACATCTGAAAGAATAAGCGATGAACTGTTTCAAGACACTAAAGATGAAATCAACGATGGGACACGTGTTTTAGGCTCGGTTCTCGGCTCAGATGAGGCATGCTCAAACTATGTCCACCCATGGGAAACGAAATATCTGACGAATTTTGCAAAACATCACCATAGAATGCATATTCTTGTTTCACAAAAGGAGTTCAAAACAAATTATCGGTCCTATGTGAACCAACACCAACAACCTCGCCTTTTCTTGATAAGGTAGAATCTCAAATATCCGAATAACTTACCATGCATTACTGGAAATCATCTGACCACCGAACATAGACAACTTATTTCATTACCCCTGTGCTTGGGAGGCTTGAATTTTCAACTGCCTATTGATTTCTGTAGCGGTCATCCGTGCTCAATCCAAATGTCAGACTACCTGAACAAGGATGGTCTGAGTGCAATTAAAGGAGGGCAGCAAGAGTTCACAGAGAGCAAAATCGAACAAAAAATCTGGAAAAAGCGTCTGAATCTCAGAAACAACTTCTAACACTAGCTTCTCAAAAAGATTCGTATTGGCTTAACGCTCTTCCGCTTAGATCATTTTCATCTAAGAAAACAAGAGGTGATGGTTTATGTCTGAGATATGGATGAAACATTAAAAATGTAACCTCAAATGTGCCTGCGATAAAACTTTCTCCGTGACACATGCACTTCGTTGCGCATTGGCTATATACATTTGCGTAGCGATCATTACAGAGACACTGTTGCCAGTCTCTTAGACGATATATGGCCTCATCTACAGCCGCTCAAAGGCGAGATGTTCTCGAATAAAAAACACCACTGATGATGATGATGCAAGACTTGACATCAAAGCCACATGTCTATGGGAGAACTCCTTTGTCCGAATATGTTTTTCGATGTTAAGATCTTTAACCCCTGGCAAAATCTCCGAAAATCTTGCCAGATGCTTACAAGTATAATGAGTCAGTAAAAAAAAGCAAAATACGAACAACGCTTGATTGACGTAGAGCATAGCACATTTAACCCGCAAGTTTTTTTCCTTCACTGGCAGCGTGGTACCTACAGCTAGAAGAGCTCAGAAGGTCAGCTAAAAGCGCAAGAAACAGTAATAGTAGTAGAGAATTCGGGTATATTTTCCGGGGCTTCAATTTGTGCCCTTTGTCAGTCCAGTTTCAGTTGTCAAGTTTTTTCCAATTGTTACAATTGTCACATCTGCAAATTATACGCCAAGAGCATTTGTTTGTTAGGCTGAATTGAGTTGTGAAAAAGTGCCAGTATGCTTTTGTGATAGTGTATTTGTTTAATTTGCCTCCAAATTTTTGAATATTTCTATTTACAACGTTCTACAGTTATTTCGTTCGGTGGAAGAAGTTTTCATCGGATTTGACTAGTGGGTTATTTTCAATTTTCAGTTCACCTTTACAGTAATGCCTTGTCCTCTCGTCTTCCAGGGTTTTAAAATTTAACGGAATGTCAAATTCATTACGTATAATAGCTGATGTCATTTCCGAACAAGATCAGTTGCACTCTTCTTCGAAGCTGCTTCCTCTGCTTCAGAGGATGTCGGTCGTTGCGAAAAAAGAGGAAACAACGGAAAATTTTGTCATTGTTCATGAGGGACGGCTGAACAGTTTCTAATGTTTTTTTCTTCTTAAGCTTACGCTCAAGTTTTGAATGACCCCCACTCATTTTTTGATAGTTCTGTATTAACCTATATTCTTTCTTTGCATTGGACAAATACTTGAGCGTAAGTATTTTATGTTTCTCTTCATATTACGTATATATATTGTAATTTACATTTTTTATTTCTTCCTGTGTTCCTGGGAATTGGCTTCCAAGCATCATGCTTTACCCATACATACTAAAAATACAGAAAGAGCGTTTACTTACATTTGCTTCTATTGGTCCCCCACCGCCAAAAGAAGGAGAGAAAACTGAGTGGCGCAACCTGTCAGGTAGATCCTCATCGAAAGGATTCACGACATCGCATTCTGATGCAGAAGTTCTACTTGATGACGGCGGCGTTGAAGTAGTGTATCGCGATCCAGATGGACATGGGGATGTAAAACTATTGATTGGAGCACAGTCATCTGCCATGCTCTAACTGAAATCCACGCTACCATGATGAATAAAAGTCAACTAAGACCTTCGGCCATTTTAGGGGTATTTTATAGGTATTTTATATAAAGGTGGGCAAGCACAATATTAAATTCCTCGTTGTGAAAAGAGTTTGAATAGTAGTACAAGACTTAAATTCCAACAAGAGGTATGCATAGTAATAAAGAAAGACACGACAGTACATTTACACAGCAAAAAGAGTATGTTACGATTTGCAGTTTACACAGCGACATTTAAGAAAATATGTACACAGCTGAAGGTAGCTGAAAGAAAATATTTTGCCTCTAAGAAAACTATCCAAATTCTAAAAAAGTATTAAACGCTGTCTTTAAGACAATGACGTTGATAGCAAACAACCACCAACATTTACTGGGATTACTTCACATAAAGTTTCAATCAACTGAACAAGTGCACATGGCAAATAGTGTGCAAATGTGGAACATGTAACAACTGGAAAAAAGATAAACTGAAATAGACGGATACACACTTGGATTAACAACCCACGGGCGAAAGCCCGAAGCTTGTACTACTACTACTAAGTAGCTGGCGGCGTGGATAGTTCGACTAACGGAAACAGTTGTCAGTTTTAAGATATCACGCTTTTTTTAGTCAGCTGGAAGTGTGATAATTTGTGATAGTCGGCTGTCTCCAGTAAATTTTAGATTTTGGATTAATTATAAATTGAAGACAAAAAACATCACTCATTGCAAGATACAGATAACTCATGAATAATTTCTTTTCACGCGGCTCCTACTTTGTTAACTTCTCAGTACAAAGTGACCAAATCCAAACTACCTCATGCTTCGTACTTAACATTTGTCTTTGCATGATTCCTTTTTGCATAAATCGCTTACATGACTTTCCTTGGAAACCGCCCCTCGTTTGCAGCATTCCCGCTACCATGATGAATAAAAGTCAACTAAGACCTTCCTGCATTTTTACCCTCTTAGTTTCCCAGATTGTGCTGTTTCTGCTAGATTGTAAAAATCGTGAAAGTTAATACGTTAGTTGAGCTTTTCGATCTTTTCGGTTCTTGCCCCCCCCCCCCCCCCCGCCGACTTAAAGTGAATATTATTTTCAGCCCCCAAACATACGTGCCACATTTTTCCATAAAGATTTGCTATGTAACGTAACGTTACGTGCTCTGCAACTAGGGGAGTTTAACGTACTGGGGGGGGGGGGCACAAACGGAAAAGATCCATTTACTATAATAAAAAAAGCTTTCTTATTCGTTAACAATTTCTAAGCTTGTACGTTTTATTTTAACGGTCTCGTAAGAATCTAATCAGAGTTCAGTTTTTTCAGGGACCTCATCTGAAATCAATTAGCAATTGAGAATCCACTTCACATTTCATCAATTTTTTAAATGTGTGTGTGGACTCCATTCACTGATTGGAGGGTTTTGCGGCCACTGCATGGTAGAATTTGAGTACGTCTTCGGGGGTTTGTTTGAATGGTGTCTTCGTTGGGTTGTTGTCCAAAGGTCTCGAATCTTTCCATGTCCCATCGCGGGCATCGGATCAGCCAGTGAAGGCTATTGTCTTCGTCTTCGCCGCAGTGCGGGGATGTGGGTGACTCGTCCCCGCCAAACCTCAGCTTCGTTTGGCGCAGAAAATGAGCTCTTGTTTTGATGGAAGGTTTGTGGTATCCAAAGACGCAATATCCCATTGAATGTTTTCTTCTACTTTAAAGTAGTGAAAAGTGATTATTTAAAAGATTTCCTAAATAATAGTGCTGCCAAAATAACTTTTAGTATAAAAATAATATCATAAAATCTCGTCGGAAATATCAACCTGGCAAAATTAGTAACACATGACGGTTCAAAAACAAGACAGCAGGATCAAAGTGCTTTCGACGAACCAACTAAAACATTTGTGATTTAAAAAAGGATCGTCAATTAAAAACATTTTTAAAAACGTTTTCGAACTCTTGAGTTCAACGTCAGGTTGTAAAGTATACAAAAGTCTAAAATGAAAAGCCAGAAAATATTATGCAAATCACTAAAATCCACTCATTCATGGAAATTAAAAACGAATTTTTACATATCTACAGTCGTATCTACAAAATTCTACATCTCAATATATATTTCTTTTCGATTTGATGTAGCAGATGCATATCGAAATGTTTTTTATTAAAAATCCATGCATAAATTACCGTACACTTACTGCGTTTTGTTCAATTGTAAAGTTGAGATTTTTGTTTTGTAACGTGTGTTTCCTTCAAGTTGAAATTTCATCTCCAAACTCAGCTTTTAGTGTCAGTTCTCGTATTCGGCGTTGACAGCGCGTGTTGATGGCCGGTTTCAGTGGTCTTATATAGAGCGCCTCAAGTGTCACTAGTTAGATTGCTCGCAGCACCGGTTTTATATCTTCCACTGGAAAGCTCTTTCATCACAGTTGCACTCAATTGCATGTATTCCCAGCGGTGAATCCGCCGTGGCATGCTCTGCAACCCTTGAGGTAATATGTCGGCATGTCCGCACTACATAAATGGATTTGCATCCATTACAAGTGAGTTCGTAGACCACTTGGGATTTGAGATCTTTATCAAAGCTAGACTTAAGGGTTGGTAAAAAGATATTAAGTTTCTGAGTGGTGAAAATTGTCTGTACAGGATGAATTTTGTTCGGCTCCTTTACAAATTTTTAGAAATGTTGCCTCTGTACTGCAATACAAATTGTTTTTTAGCAGTATTTTTCTGTTGTTTAATGGCTAAGCCTGCGTTATATCCTTTTCTTTCCTTTTTGATTTGCAGCTGGTTAATTGTATCATGGACATGCTTAGAATATTTTCCTGCCCAATGCCTAGGATATTGATTACGTTCTCAATTGTTTCATTATAGTTGAGCTCAGTAGTTTCTCCAGATAACAACAAATACCCAAAAAAAAACAAAAAGCAGCAGCGAACCACAGTGATTTGTTAACATTGATAAGAAGCTTCATCATTTTTTCCCCTTACCAATAGAAAGAGTTATTATCAGTATCAACAAGATCGAACAAAACACCGAAAATAGCACCTAGAGCTGAAATTAGCAAATATCAATTGGAAACATAACGATTCATGCGAATGTCAGCTGGAACTTTGAGACAAAAAAATTCTTTCCATCACAAGATCGGCTGCAAAATTGAAAAAGACATCAATCAAAGCAACGAAGACATCAATTCGATGAAAAAAAATCATTAGAGAAGACAAACTTGCAAGTGGTAAAGTTGCCAATTCAACTAGAGGAATAGATATGGAACCTTCAGATTGAACTCAAAAGTTTTTTAAATTTCTCATCAAAAAAATAATCTCTCAAGAAGAGAGCTTTTAGGTAATTTGGAGCTTTGCAAGATTATCATTTTGAGATTTTATGAAATCTAGCTCATTTGGAGCTCTTCGATAACAGTTATTTGAAGCTTTCCAAAAATTTCTGGAGCGTTCCAGTATTATTAAACAAAGACTGGAGCAATATGAAATTTTTAAAAAGATATTTTGATTAAAGATTTTTGCCGTAATTTAGAGGTTACAGAAATGACCGCAATAAAGTACTTTCCTTTAATCTTCTTTGACTCAAAAAACTACAATAACAAAAAAGAACACTAACGAAAATATTCAGAGGCACCTTTAGCACGCTTTGTCCAAAGGCAATCTTAGGTCGCCACCGGACTAGGCAATTAGGAGTCGAAAATGGATAAGCTTTGTAGGTCTTGCTAAACGCAAATATCAGCAAACGATAATCCATTCTATTGCGTCTCCTGTAATGCGCTTTTTCATATGATTGCTGAATGCACACTTCTCTCAAACTGCAATCGCTGGTAATTGAGAGCTAGGTGTTAGCGGCATGCTTCTCTGTAACACTTATATTGATAACAAAGAGCGTGATAACGTCACACGCTGCAGAGCACAATCAGTTGTCGAATAGGAGAAGAACTTCAAAAACATGAAGAAAAACTCAAAGAAATAGTTGATCAAAAAGTGAATGATCAGCTCAAGAAAACCTATGAAAAAATAGAGAAAACGTACGCGTCTGCTACGGATTCAAGTACCAACCCCAATAGTTCTACAAAATCTGAGAGGCAAAGAAATCATAGAAAGTCTGGTTACAACATCGCAAAAACTTCTAAATTGCAAGGGGTCAAAGAAGATCTTAGCACGTCAAAGGGAGAAAATGAAAAACAAGAGCTATTCGATCTGATAGAAAGTAACCTCCTAGTTCAAGCCATAGATTTTCCTACCTGCTCGAAAATCATTCTCGTTGCTGCTCTGTATAAAAACTGTCATGTTCATACAGAAAAATTTGAAGCTGTTGAGAAAATTTACAACAGTTAATTATGTTGACAGTTAAGGTTCTGCATTCTGAAAATAAATCACCGCACGAGACTTTTAAAAGCTCCGGAATTGCAAATTTTGATGAAATGTGCAAAATGATCATAACCAAACGTTTACAACCTGTATGCCACACAAATATTAATTAAATGAGTGCAGAACTATACCAGTATTTTGAAGAACTAATAGACCCTAACGTTCCTCGTAGAACACGACATCGTCAGAGTCTCCTACCGTAAATAAAGGATAGTACTTCTAATCTTGTGAAAAGATTACAAACCCAACAGCAACTACTTATCACAAAGCCCACGAGCTACCGCAAAGGACACGTAGAGACCATAGAAGTTGTGGTGACTGAAGCTATGGGGACAGAAAGACTCCTTTATCAAGAAGATCTTATGCGTACTAACTAGAGAAACACAAATGTTTTTTAAGCACTTGAAAAACTTGAACAAGTCATACAGTCTCCCAAAGCCACTTGTGTTTAAATCCAAAAGAAGCATAAATATCTATGGCATGGTCAATATGCTGATTGAGTACTTCCATTCTGTCTTTTCGCCCAAAATTTCGATTGATATCAAAAAAATTGAACCTGAAACCCAGAGTTGACACATTTTAGTGTTTAAATAAACTCTGCAAAATATTCTTCTGACCATAGATCCTTAAAAAACTCGAGGTGCAGACGGCTTACCACCAGTGATCTACCACAAAACCTGTACTGAAATATTCAACTGCCTGAACACAATTTTTAAAAACGTAAAGCGTCTAAGAAAATTAGTTGATAATTGGAAAATTTACAGGTCATTGACAATTAGACGGACATTGCCTTCATGGTTTTGGTGTCAAAACAACACTTACAGAATCCAACAAGAACATATGTACAGAACTTGATAGCAATAAGCCATTAAGGGTGGCCAAGCAAATAAAAATTGAGATGAATCAAATTATCAATGGCATCAGATTCAAATCAAGGAGGAGCCTCTACTTCACAAAATATGAAACATTGAGACAAAAAGTATCTTGTCTACCGCTACGGTCGTTATGGTCGTTGCGGCTGAAAAAATTTAAAAACACACCGATCAAAGCAATCAAAACGTAAATTAGATGAGTAATGCATTAGAAAAGACAAACTGGCAAGTGGCTAATTGGCCAGTTCAACTAGAGGAAGTGATATCAAACCTAGGGATTGAACGCAAAAAATTTTTCAAAATTTCTCATAAAAAAAAATTAAATATATCGAGAAGAGGGCATTTCAGTCATAATTGAGAGCTTCTGGACATCTTCAATGTTATTAATCAAAGACTGAAGACTATGAGTTTAAGATATATAATTTTTAAGATAGATTTAAAGAACATAATTTTTCTAGAGACATTTGGCGGGATTCAGAAATTACAGACATGGCGGCAATAAATCTATTACGGACACATGACTCAAAAAGAAACAATTTCAAAACAGAACACTAACGATAGTATTCCATTCCAGTAGCTTCGTTGGTCAGTCTTTGACTAGTAGAAGAACATTGCCTGCACGTTTATTGTTACAAGACAACACGTACAGAATTCAACGAAAACATATACAGGATTTTACAGCAATAAGCCGTTCAGATAAAATGAAATTGCAAATCTAACCAAAAAATCAATGTCACCATAATCAAATCAGAGAGAAACTTCTCGTTCACAAAATGTGAAGTCAAGAAGATTGGAAATTGCAATCTTAACGGTGGAAAATTTGTACTTCTGCAGTCAGAAAAATCTGTTTAGAGTTAGCTGGTACAATGTTACTAGCAAAGAAGACGGACTTTTGTTTAAAAGGATAAGAATCTTGTCTTACTTTTGTTTCAAGTTCGGCAATTACCTTTGGGCCCCAAAAACAATTACGTTTTGAACTGATAACTAAACCTCCAGTAGAAGCTAGTAATTTGAGCTTCAGTTAAAACTACTGTACGATAATATTTTATACAAGTTTTATACACAAGTTATTTCACAAAAAAAATTATTAATACTATTATTATTATTTACACAAAAGTGAAGGACTGCTTCCGCAAGATAACTAAGTTATATTTATCACTTTAGTTTACATTTTTTGAGTTTATCTCATTACGGAGTTGGAATTTTTCGCAGGAACAGATAAATGCTATGAAATACAAAATTTTGACACTAAAAAGAATCTTGACCTTCTTCCACACAAAGATACAATTTTTGCGGCCCCGACAGGTTGAAAGGAAGTTACGTTTGTATTAGATGCATATGTTAAGATTGGAGTAATCAAAATCTTATAGGGATTTAGTTTTACAGTGACCGTCAGGTGTTCTTTTTAATTCGGTAAAGAAATTTATTGGCTTCACTAATTTGCAGTCTTACATTCTTCCAGATGAGGCTGTCATACATAGTGATTCCAAGCTTCTTCACAGTTCTCGATGGTTTCAGTGTTCATAGACCCAACATTGGTCTCAGCCCTGACGTGATATAAGAATTTTTGTTCTTGCAATTCGATAAACTGAAGCTTTGTTGCAATCTAAGCTCGGTACAGTCAAAATTTGTGTTACTCGCGCAAAATCATGATAATCAACTTGATAAACGCAGTTCTTTATAAACGTCAAAAATTCTCAGTGACTCCGAGCAAAGTCACCTAAATCAATTTTTGAACACTCGCCTGCAAGAATTTCAAGTGCTATACCTTTGCAATGCCGGCTTCCAGAATGCCAGATTTTCTTGAAAATTGAGCCAAATTTTAAAACCAGCGATATTGGTGGTTCAAGCAGAAATATTTGATTGTGCTAAAACAAACATCCTGTCTTAATTCTCAAACATTTATAGTTTTATCAGTTGTTGCCTGAATTTCAGATATTTTATCAGCTTGACGTTAATTATGCGACAATCATTTGAATTCAATTTGAGCTGTTTTCTCATTACATACCTAAAAACTCTCAGTATACGTAGTGGCCTAGACATTGCGGCATTTCTCGAGAGTCAATAAATTTGTGGTAGATTCAGAAAAATCCTTTTACATCGAATTGAAGTTGAACAGTTAGTGTTAAGCTGAAAAAAACGCTTTGAACTAATTAAGAAATATCCGGTAGAAGCTAGCAATTTAATCTTCACTTAAAAATTCATTATACAAGTTTATTTTCAATTATAATTGTAAAATTGGTAATATTTTTAATAATTCCACAAAAGTAAAAAATTAATACTATAAGGCAATTAATATAGACGAATCTGATTAGTTTAATCCATCAATTTCGTTCTGCTCAGGACCAACATTTTTGCAGAGACAGATGAATCCTAAGGAAACACGAATTGTTGATATCGAAAAACGATGTTTTTTCCAAATAAAATCTAAGATTCGAGTTTTGAAGCCGACAGGATGAAAATAGTTAAACATTGTATTGATAATATTTGCTCTCTATGCAGCTCAAAAGAAAAAAAACTAACTGCTGGGAAACGCTGCGAATGAACGCAAGCAATAGTTTACTTATTTTGATAGCAAGTGAAGATCTGTTAGCATAATGTAATAGTTCAGAATGATAAAATCAGTGATCTTTATTGTTCGCAGTAGTCGTTACATTGCAGGATCCGCTTCTTGAATTTGAATTGGGATTTTTCTTACGGTAGCATCTCAAGTTTTGGAAGCGTAAAACAGTTAGATTCATTTGTTAATATTAGAGTTAGTGCGTTCTTATAGCGATTTAGCTTAACAGCGACGCCATATGTTTCTTTACATAACCTTCACTTAAAAATTCAGTATACAAGTTTATTCGCATTCATAATTATAATAATAGTAAAATTTTCCATACTTCCACAAAATTGAAGAACCGCTCCAATAAGGCAATTAATATAGACGAATGTGATTAGTTTGACTTCATCAATTTTGTTTTGTTCAGGACGGACATTTTTTACAGAGATAGATGAATTCTATGAAACACGAATTGTTGATATTAAAAAACGATGTCTTTCCCACATAAAAACTAAGATTCCTTTTTGAATATGAAAGGTTGAACACAACTAATCTGCGTATCGATGATATTTGCTCTCAATGCAGCTCAAAGGAGAAAAACTGACAGTTGGGGCTCATTTTTGACTTCGAAGAGGTAAATTCGCCGTCTTTGCACGACAATATTAGGCTCGCTGCGAATGAACGCAAACAATAGTTTACTTATTTTGATAGCAAGAGAAGATCTGTTAGCATAATGTAATAGTTGAGAGTAATAAAATCAGCGATCTTAATTGTCTTATTTAGTATCTTAAATAGCTATTTAGTTTAACAGTGACGTCATATGTTTCTTTTATTTGTACGAAAATCTCTTTAGCTTTTCTAATTTTAGTAGTGCTTAGTTCTTCGTTCTTCCAGATTTCGTCTGGATGTCAAAAATTATGTAGCGATAATCAGATAAATTAAGTTAAAACCATTTTCACGTCCCCAACGCATTATTGAATCGAGCTCCTCTTTAAATCCGTATGTGTTTGCAAAATATTTATTATACAATGATTTAAGACGGACAGCATAAAGAAAAGCATCGAAACAAAGGTAATTTTTGAATGAAAAAGTGGGGACCCGAGTGTTGAAGTTTAGATACATCCAGAGTAAATGGCAAAATTTCGATCTTCGGTTTCAAATTTTGCACGTTTTGCAGTGTGGAACTGTTGAATATCTTAAACAACTTCCAACCATTTCCGATGTAAACTCTTTTTCCTTACAATTGTTGCATGATCAGTTTGGTCGAAAGCTCAGAGAAATGATTTACTTTCTTAGTTGTTCTCCGAACTGAAATTGTATATTTCATTAGGTAATCGTTTGAACAATCAGTAATCTTATTTAACCTCCATTCATTTTGATTCAGGTTGACGATACAGTAAAGGCTGAGCCGGAATATTAATTAAATAATCGACTACCAGCATCACAGTTAGCTTTATCTTTGTTCCATTTATAGTATTAAAATAGTTAGAAATCTCTTGCGAATTCTTCAATGTCAACCTCCTCACAGCGGGAAATTAAGAAGGAAAACATGTTTTCCGTGACTTAAAAAGTTTTCAACCGGATTAAAAAGACCATGTATGGACCAATGATTCATTAAAATACAATTACAAAAAACCGCTTGAAAAAAGCTTAAAAAAGCGTCATACTTCAGAAGCTTCATTTATCAAACATCGATTAATAGAGCAATCAGTTTTTTGTTTGACTACAGGTTTCTTGTTTTAAGGCAAAACTTTTAGACATCAGCAACAACATAGAGAAGTTGACAGCAATAAGATCATAATGTTAGCCGAGCGCATATCAGTTTGAAAAAAGTTTAAAACTATTAAAGCCACCTGATCAAAAGGAACTGCTCCTTCCAAAAACATGATTTCAAGAAACTTGTAAATTGAGTCTTTAACGAAGGTGATGTGAAGGCTGAAACAATATTCTCTATCCTTTATCTAGCAAGAACGAATTGATGACATTCAGCTGGTAGCAAAGCAATCATAATGCTTTTTGAAATGCATTTTCCAATGAATCAGGAGCTAACTCGTGTTTTGAAAAAATTTAGACCTGACCACAGACAAAACTCTTTACGTTGAAGAATGATTAATCAAACAACAATTACAAAAAGCGTAGGTTGAAAACAACGTCTTATTCCAGTAGATTCGTTTGGTCAACCATTGACTAGTAGAGGAACATTGCCTTCGAGTTTCTTGTTTCCAGAAAACACTGCTCTTGAAGAAACTTGATTTCAAGAAAATTGCAAATTGCGTTTTTGACGAAAGAGCTGCAGAAGCTAAACCAACAATCTTCATCTTTTATCAGTCGAGAACAAGTTATTGAGTTTCAGCTGGTACTAATGTTAGTAACAAGCCAAATAGAATGCTTTCGCAACAAATAACCTGCAGCGAATTCTCAATAAAAAAATTGAGTAAATTGATGAAAACTTGAAAAATGTTCAGAATCGCGCAGAGTCAACACAGTAAAGAGTTCATCCAACGGATGACACACTTCAATAAGGAAGAACAGAAAGCGTCCTCACTTCTCTTCGTAATTGTAAAAAAAACAATATTTTGCATTCGACTCTTTAGATTGTCACGCAACAGATTTGCGGAGGCAGCTGGCTCTAGCGACACCATAGATACCCAATCCCATAATCATTGTGTGCTCAACATATCAAAGGGACTTTGAGTCTGCAAGTGAAACAATAATCTGAAATCACTGGAGGATGTCTTTCAAAATAACTAATGAAGCAGTCCGTTGCGCTGGTGATGCCATTTAATTTGTTTGTAGTATATGTTAATCTTAAATGACAAAAAACTAGCAAGAGAACGTATTGCAAATAAAATATCAAAAAAAATTGACAAACGAAATTTTTTATATTGGAAAAAAACTCCATCTGCCAAATGTAATTGAAAACACGTGGAGTTGCAAAAACGTTTGAAATGTGAAACAAACTGCTACTGATTGAAAACTACTTCAAAATTGGTGCAATGAAATTTACCAAAATTAGGCAAAAAAGATTGTTTCGACCGATGAAGTCAAAAAATTAAGTGCTCAAAGAAGGAGATCTTGTTGGAATGATAGATAACTCAAAGAAGAGATGTGAACGCAAAATGGGACAAATAGTCCAAGTTTTCAGCAGCACCGACGGTTTCGTAGATTCTACAAGAGTCACATGGAGAAAGGAACAGAAAAAACTCCGACCAGTATTCTTTGATGGTGTCCCGAGATCGAAAACAGAAACAGCAACGTTGGCGCCTATATTGGGCAACGGGATGAACCATCAGACACTAAGAAACACTCTATCAATGAAAAAAATTAGACTTTAAGAAAACTTAAAAAACAAAAACAGAAAAAATAACAGTTTGGAATAGAAGCTTGGAGCAAACAAAGGTAATCACAATTGGATTGGTCAACCAACCACAAACGCATATTTAGCAGTAATATTCATCACAAATCTGAAAAACTTGCATCAAATCCTGTTAACAGTGACAATTTTTTAGTTAGAGTTCTTTGGTTGCTGACATTTTTGGTCGCTTGTTACCAATAAGGGTTACTCGCATTGAGTTTTGAGACCAGTTTTTGCTTCAAAATGTTCTTGCTTTCAACAGTAAAATTGGGTGTTTGCCACAACTACTAAGAAGACTTGGTAATGTGCGTTTACAAATGATGTTGAGAATCCGCTCATGCAAGTTTGTCCATTGATTTACTTTCAACAGAGGAGATCAAAAATTACTATGAACTCAAACTACTAAAGGAAGCCTATAGGATTACCATTACTGCTTATTTGCCTTTATAAAGTTTTTACCAGAGGGTTTTAGCAACACAACAGCTTTTCATCCTCATTAAAATAGTGTGCTCAATTTATCTGAGAGAAATAATGTCTGCTAGCAAAAACATAAACTGACAGCACTGGAGGATGTGTTTCCTCATGACGAAAAAAACTGTTCCAGCAGTTCTCAACGCTGGTGATGCCATTTGAATTCTGTTTAGATTGTAATATTGTTGATGAAATTGGGGCTGAAAACTGACCGTCGAATATTTCGTGCATAAAATGTCAAAAAGGCATTGAAAAACAAATATTTTTTTCGCAAACAAAAGTCTCCATCAGCCAAATGCTTTGAAAACACATGGAGTTGGAAAAACGTTTGAAATGTAAAACAAACTGCTACTGATTGAAAACCACTTCAGGAAGGAATCGATGATATTGACCAAAAATAGGCAAAAATTTCTAATTCGACCGATGGAGTGAATGATCGAAATGACCAGAGAAGGTGAACTTGTGGGAACAATAGATAACTAAGCCAAGGGATTTAAACCCGAAATGGGACAAATAGCACAAATTTTTAGTGGCAGCGTTGATCTCGTAGGCTATACAGGAGTCACATGGAGAATAGAACAGACAGGAACTGGTGCCACAATTTCATAATGGTGTTTCCTAAAATGAAAACTAATAAAGCGATGTTGGCGCCATTATTGGACAACGGGATGAACCATCAAACACCGTGAAACAACTTATCAGTCCAAAACAGATAGAATTTAAGAAAGCTTAAGAAAACAAAACAAAAATATAATTTAGGTCCAAAAATGTGTCCACCCCAAGACTGTTGGAAAAGAAACTTGAAACAAACAATCGTGATAGAAAACAATGGTAGTCTTTAATTCTTATTAGAGCGTGAATTTTGTGCATATTTAACGAAAACGGTGTTCTATTGGTAAGACTTGGTAATGTGCGTTTACAAATGATGTTGAGAATCCGCCCATGCAAGTTTGTCCATTGATTTACTTTCAACAGAGGAGATCAAAAATTACTATGAACTCAAACTACTAAAGGAAGCCTATAGGATTACCATTACTGCTTATTTGCCTTTATAAAGTTTTTACCAGAGGGTTTTAGCAACACAACAGCTTTTCATCCTCATTAAAATAGTGTGCTCAATTTATCTGAGAGAAATAATGTCTGCTAGCAAAAACATAAACTGACAGCACTGGAGGATGTGTTTCCTCATGACGAAAAAAACTGTTCCAGCAGTTCTCAACGCTGGTGATGCCATTTGAATTCTGTTTAGATTGTAATATTGTTGATGAAATTGGCGCTGAAAACTGACCGTCGAATATTTCGTGCATAAAATGTCAAAAAGGCATTGAAAAACAAATATTTTTTTCGTAAACAAAAGTCTCCATCAGCCAAATGCTTTGAAAACACATGGAGTTGGAAAAACGTTTGAAATGTAAAACAAACTGCTACTGATTGAAAACCACTTCAGGAAGGAACCGATGATATTGACCAAAAATAGGCAAAAATTTCCAATTCGACCGATGGAGTGAATGATCGAAATGACCAGAGAAGGTGAACTTGTGGGAACAATAGATAACTAAGCCAAGGTATTTAAACCCGAAATGGGACAAATAGCACAAATTTTTAGTGGCAGCGTTGATCTCGTAGGCTATACAGGAGTCACATGGAGAATAGAACAGACAGGAACTGGTGCCACAATTTCATAATGGTGTTTCCTAAAATGAAAACTAATAAAGCGATGTTGGCGCCACTATTGGACAACGGGATGAACCATCAAACACCGTGAAACAACTTATCAGTCCAAAACAGATAGAATTTAAGAAAGCTTAAGAAAACAAAACAAAAATATAATTTAGGTCCAAAAATGTGTCCACCCCAAGACTGTTGGAAAAGAAACTTGAAACAAACAATCGTGATAGAAAACAATGGTAGTCTTTAATTCTTATTAGAGCGTGAATTTTGTGCATATTTAACTAAAACGGTGTTCTATTGGATCAACGATATAATTATTCCGAGAAAAAAATTATGGAATGTTTCAGTATTGTTTATGGAAACGATTAAAGTAGATTATAACAAAAAAAAACTTAGAATAACCAAAGCAAACAAAACGTTTTCCTCAAATCAACCAAACATTCTTTAATATTTATTTAAATAAGATATCAAACAAAAAAGTTAACCTAATAAAGTCTTTTTGTCCAAATAAAAACGAACTCTTCAAATGGGAGTAGTCGAAAACTCTTAAAAGCTCTCTGTTTCTGTCCAGTAAGCAAAAATGAAAAGAAAAACACAGAGAGAAAGAAATTGCGGAAACAAATTAGAAACGAGGAGGATCAGAGTGCAATTATAAAAAAGCGTTCATACGAACAAACTATTTAAGAAACCCAGCGGCGTTATTTTTGGGAAAAGATATCGATAAATTTGATCTAAATTTTCAGGATGACAAAAATGTAAACTGTTTATTGCAGTTCGTCACAATTGCATTCAGTATCATACTTTGACTAGCGAACATTTAGTTCATTCAGGAGATCATAATGGCCTGAAAATTTGATCGACCTAATCCAGCAACCTGACATATGGTCACAGGAACCGGGTGTAATTATTGTAGAAATTTGTTGTAGATCTTGATGCGTTGTTTGATTACAATTTCTGCGATTGGATAAATTGAGCAAAAACTATCTGGTTTTAGCGCCGCCAAATACAATACAAATGAAAAAATCCAGGTCAACCTTGTGGACTTTCGAAAAAACTAGATCTGAATCTGTGTCTACTCCGTCTTGATGTAAATATTCTGATTGCCTCGAAATTAACAAAATTCTACTGAAATTTTTTTATTGGATGATTGAATCAAATATTATCCAAAACAAGATGTTCAAGCTAAGAACAAAAAAGTGTCTAGAACAGGAAATGAAATTGGCAGCAATCAGCTGGAAACATAATGATCCATGCGAACATCAGCTGAACCATTGGCACAGAAATTATGTTTGCACTTTATGTTCAGATTCCGGTCTTCCACATTTGTCAATTGACTGACTTCCAAATGATAGGGAAATAAGAAAAAACAATATGATATCAAACTATTAGACGAGGGCCTAAAAAAATCTTAGTTTTTTATTTACATTAAAAAAAAATTTTAATGAAAAAGATATTTCAAAAAAAGGACAGTTTGTCAATCAAAGTAGAACGTTTAATTTGTGCATATTTAACAAAAAATGTGTGCATATTTAACAAAGTACAAATTCAAAAAGATATTGGAAACGTTACGTATTTTTTAACTAAACCAGTAAATTAGATTTTATCAAAAAAAATTAAGATACTCGAAACAGCAAAATACTATCATCAAATCAATCAAGCATTTCTTAATATTTATTCCAATTTCCAATCAAACAAAAACAATTTTAATTATTAAAATTTTTTTTTGTCAAAAAAACTAACTTTGAAAGTAAGAGTAGTTTTGGAAAGTCTCTATTCTATCCAATAACTAAAAATGAACAAAAACGGACATCATAAAAATTGTGAAAACAATTTAGAATTGAGTTATTTTCTAATGCAAATAACTAGAAAAAGGCGTTCAAAAAGGACAATCCGGCGGCGTGTTTTTGAGACGAGAGGTAGATAAACGAAACCAAATTTTTACTTGATGAAAAAAAGCTTTAAATCGTTTATCACAGTTCAACACAATTTTATTCAAAAAGCTATTTTGATTTTTCAATAATCCACCTATGAGATCATATTTGCCTTGAAAATGACCAATTTAGAATGTTTATTTTGCTTCAACATATGGAATAAAATTTTAATTCCGAAATACATACTTGAAAAAGAACGCAAATAATGTAGATAACGGTTGTAAATTGGTAATTTTTCAACAAAAAGACGTTGTGCATTGTTTGATTACAAATTCTACACTTGGATAAATTGATCTAAAATTAGTTTCATGACTATATGGCAATATTGAATCTAGCTACTGCTTAATTTCATATGCGTTTCCAAAATATTCATTATATAATGATTTAAGTTGGACAGCACAACGAAACCTTTAGTGGTCCATAGAAGCAAACTAGGTCTAGATCTGTGCTTACTACTCCGTCTTGATTTGAAAATTTTGATCGCCACGAAATTAAAACTTCTTCGGAAATTTGTTTGTTGGTTGATGGAATCATTTATTATCAAAGTCGAGGTGTTAAAATTAGGAACAAAATAAGCGTTTCAGAAAAACAAAAAACTCTAATGACACATAAAAGTAGTCAAAAACTCTGATCCTAAAACTGAAATTTGACAAAGATAGACGAGGGCGTTTCTTTTTTTTGAAAAATCGGAAATAATAAAAAATCAGAAATAATACAAATGATATATAATATAAAATCAAAGATAATACAAAAAAAAACAAAAAATGGGAGCATTATCAATTATTTGGGACTCCGTTCTTCACCTCCTCAGAGCTGGCAATAAGAATAAAAAAATATTTCTGTGGTTTAAGAAATTTTAGAACTGAACGCAAAAAACCTTGTTGATGATTCATCAAAAAACAACTACAAAAAACGTAGCGTTCTAACTAGAACGTGAAATTTGTGCATATTTTACAAAAGCTGTGTTATAATGGATAAACGATATAATTACTTCAAGAAAAAAATTGGAAATTTTGAGGAAGGTTAATGGAACCGAAAAAAATTATTTTATAACGAAAAAACTTAAATTAATCGAGGCAAACAAAAAATTATCCTCAAATCAAAAAAAGCATTCTTTCAAACTTATTTATATACAAAATTAAACAAAAAACATTAATAAACCCTTTTTGTTCAAAAAAACTAACTTTTAATTGGGAGTTGTCGAAAGCACTTAAAGACTCCATTTCTGTCCAGTAATCAAAAATTGAAAAAAAAAACAGGGAAAAGGAAATTGTGGAAACAAATTTGAATCGAGGAGGTTCAGAGTGCAATTAACCAAAAAAAACGTCCATACGTACAAACGATTAAAGAAAGCCTGCGGCGTTATATAAAGAAAAAATATAGATAAATTAAACCAAATTTTTTCAGGATGACAAGAACTTTAATCTGTTTACCAGAGTTCGACAAACATTCATTCAATATCATACTTTGACTTGCGAACATTTATTTCATTCATGAGATCATGTTGGCTTGAAAAATTGATCGACCTAATCCAGCAACGTGACATATGATCACAGGAACCAAATGTAAATAATGTAAAAATTGGTTGTAGATCAGTGCTTTTTCAACAAAAAGGTGATGTGCATTGCTTGATTACAATTTCTGCAATTGGATAAATTGTGCTAAAACTATTTTCACGAATTCAAAGCAACGTTAATCTTGCTCTGGTGTTATTCCGTATGCGTTTCCAAAACATCCATTCTACAAAGAGTTAAGATGGACAGCGCATCGAATTACAATACAATTGAAAAAAAAATCAGGTAATCCTCTTGGAACGTAGAAACAAACTAGATCTAGATCTGTCTCTACTCTGTCGTGATGTAAATATTCTGATTGCCTAAAAATTAAAAAATCTTCTGAAACTTTTTTTGGATGATGGAATCATTTATCATCAAAAAGAAGATGTTCAAGCTCAGAACCAAAAAAGCGTCTAGAACTGGGAAATGATATTAGCAGCAATCAGTTTGAAACATAATGATCCATGCGAACATCAGCTGAACCATTGGGATCGGACGTTTGTTTGCACTTGATGTTGAGATTCCGGTCATCCAAATTTGTCACTTGACTGACTTCCAAATGATAGGGAGACGAAGAAAGTCAATATGAATTCAAATTACTAGACGAGGGCCTATAAAAATCTCACTTCACTTATTTTCCATTAAAAAATAATTAAATCAAAATATTTTTTCAAAAAATGGATAGTTTTATAATCTTAAAAGAACGTTTAATTATGCACATTCGCCAAAAATGGTGTTTTATTGTATCAACAATTTGCTTTTTCAAAGAAAAAATATTGTAAATGTTTCGTATTTCTTATGGAAACCAGTTAATTAGATTCAAACAAAAAGAATTAAGAAACTGGAAACAATTGAAATGTTATCCTCGAATGTATCGAGCTTTCCTTAATATTCGTTTCATTTTGAAATCAAACAAAAAATAATTTGAAATAAAAAAATACTTTTTTCAACAAAAAGATGTGCATTGTTTGATTACCATTTCTACACTTGGATAAATTGAGCTGAAAATATTTTCATGTCCATATGGCAACATTGAATCCAGCTCTTGCTTAATTCCTTGAGCGTTTCCAAAATTTTCATTACAAAATGATTTAAGATGAACAGCACAACGAAAAACAATCAAGTTGAAAAAAATCAACGTAAAGCTTTAGCGATTCATAGAAGCGAACTAGGTCTAGATCTGTGCTTAATCCGTCCTGATTTGAATTTTCTGATCACCTCAAAATTAAAAATTCTTCAGAAGATTATTTTTTGGTTGATGAGGTCAATTATTATCAAAGTCAAGTTAAAATTAGGAAACCTGATAAAAACAAATCCTTAAAGAAAGCCAGCAGGGTTGTTTCAAGACAAGAGTTAGTTAAATAAACTATTGTTTCTAAGGATCAAAAAAAAACTTGAATTGTTTATTAAAGTTCAACACAAATTTATTCAATATGATATATTTATTTTCCAACGAATAATTCATTTATGAGATCAAAATTGCCTGAAAAATTGATCAAATTAAAATGGATATTTTGCTTCAACACATGGAACAGAGTTTTTGATACCGAAATACATACGCAAAGGAATGACACGTAATCACAGGAAACGAACGTAAATACTACAGAAACTCTTTGTTTTAACATTGGTGTTTTTTCAACAAACAGATGTTGCGCGTTGTTTTAATAAATTTTCTACACTAGGACAAAATGAGTTGAAACTATTTTCATGACTCCATGGCAATATTGTATCTGGCTCTGGTTTAATTCCTTATGCGTTTCCAAAATATTTGCTATATTAAGATTTAGGATGGACAAAACAACGAAAAAAAAGAAGTTGAAAAGTTCCACGGAAAAATTCAGTGATCCAAAGAAGCGAAATAGGTGTATATCTCTGCTTACTCCGTCTTGATTTGAATCTTTTGATTGCCTCGGAATTAAAACTTCTTCAGAAATTTTTCTGTTGGTTGATGGAATCTTTTATTATCAAAGTCGAGATGTTAAAGTCGAGAACAAAATAAGCGTCTCAGAAACGCACAAAACTTTAATCACACACACAATTAGTCAGAAACTCTCATTCAAAAATTGAAATTTGATGGGGATAGTAGAGAGCGTTTCATTTATTTGAAAAGTCAGAAATAATATTTCTGGTGTTTTCAAAAAACAAAATACTTAAAATTGGAGCATTATCAATTATTTGGGACTCCGTTTTTCACCTCCTCAGAGCTGGCAATCAGAATAAAAAAATATTTCTGTGGTTTAAGAAAATGTAGAACTGACCACAAAAAACCTTGTTGATGATTCATTAAAAAACAACAACAAAAAACATGGCATGAAAAAAACTTATTCCAGTAGCTTCATTTGTCAGCTTTGACTAATAGAGGAATGTTGCCTTCACGTTTTTTGTTTCAAGACAACAATTTCAGACTTCAGCAACAACATATGTAGAAAAGTTGACAGCAAAAAGCCGCTAATGCTAACCGAGCAAGTATCAGTTTGAAAAGGACTCAAACTATCAGCAGCCCCATATCGCAATCAAAGAGTACTACCGCTTCGAAAAAACGGGATTTCAAGAATCTTGGAAATTGAGTTTTTAACGAAGGTGCTGCGGAAGCTGCAACAACAATCTCTATCATTTATTAGCCGAGAAAAAATTGTTGAGACTCAGATGGTATTAATTTTAGTACTGGAGCAAACCAAAGTTTTCTGAAACAATGGAACCGTTGTAGGCTCGTGGTTCGAAAAATTTTAGAACTGAACACAAAAATATTTTATAAGGAGTAAAAATTCATCAAATCACAATTGCAAAAGACGCTGCGTCAAAAAAATTCCTATTCCAGTAGCTTCTTTTGTCAATCATTAACAAGTAGAGGAAAAATTCCCTGAGGTCTCTTGCTTCAAATCAACACTTTCAGAGTTCAGCAAAAACATATCTAGAGAATTTGAAAGCAATGAACCCCTAATATTAGCCAAACCAAGACCAGTTTGAAAAAAAAATCAAAAAACTAAAACAACCAGATCGAAATCAAAGTAAACTGCACCTACGAAAAACGTGATTTCAAGAAATTCGAAAATTGCTTCTTTAACGAAGGAGCTGCGAAAGCTGAAAAAACAATATTTATCTTTTATCAGTAAGTAACGAGTTGCTTAGATTCAGCTGGTACTATTGTTAGTACTAAAATGAACCAGAAACATTTTGAAGCTATGAACCTGTTGTAAGCTCGTGGTTCATGAATTTTTAGAACTGAACACAAAATAATCTTATATGGAGTAACAATTCATCAAAACACAATTGCAAAACACATTGCGTGAAAAAAAGTACTATACCAGTAGCTTCTTTTGTCAATCATTAATTAGTAGAGGAAAACTGCCCTTAGAACTCTTGGTTCAAATCAACACTATAAGAATACAGCGAAAACATATCTTGAGGACTTGAAAGCAATGAACCCATATTGTTAGCCGAGCGAAGATCAGTGTGAAAAAGTCTCAAAAAACTAAAGCCACCAGGTCTAAATCAAAGGGAACTGCTCCTAAAAAACATGATTTCAAGAAATTTGAAAATTGCGTCTTTAACGAAGGAGCTGCGGAAGTTGAAAAGAAACAATATATATCTTTTATCAGTCAGGAACAAATTGCTGAGATACAGCTGGCACTAATGTAAGTACTAAAGTAAACCGAAAGCTTTTTGAAGCAATGAACCTGTTGTAAGCTCCTGGGTTATGAAATTTTAGATCTGAACACAAAAATATCTTATATGGAGTAACGATTCATCAAAAAACAATTGCGAAACACGTTGCGTGAAAAATGTTCAATCGCAGTAGTTTTTTTGTCAATCTTCAACTAATATAGGAAAACTGCTCTGAGGTCTCTTGGCTCAAATCAACACTTTAAGAATTCAGCAAAAACATATCAGGAAAACTTGAAAGCAATGAACCCTAATGTAAGCCGAACGAAGATCACTGTGAAAAAATCTCAAAAACTAAAGCTACTAGATCGAAATCAAAGGGAACTGCTCTTACAAAAAACGTGATTTCAACAAATTTGAAAATTGTACCTTTAACGAAGAAGCTGCGGAAGTTGAAAAGGCAATATATATCAGTCAGGAACGAGTTGCTGAGATTCAGCTGGTACTATTGTTAGTACTAAAATAAACCAAAAATTTTTTTGAAGCAATGAACCTGCTGTAAGCTCGTGGTTCACGAAATTTTAGAACTGAACACGAAAATATCTTATATGGAAACATATCTAGAGAATTTGAAAGCAATGAACCCCTAATGTTAGCCAAACCAAGATCAGTTTGAAAAAATATCAAAAAACTAAAGCCACCAGATCGAAATCAAATTAAACTGCTCCTACAAAAAAACGTGACTGCAAGAAATTCTAAAATTGCGTCTTTAACGAAGGAGCTGCTGAAGTTGCAAAAGCAATATTTATCTTTTATCAGTCAGGAATGAGTTGCTGAGAGTCATCTAATACCACAGCAAACAGAATGCACATCAGTTTGAAAAAGTTGAAAACTATTAAAGCCATCTGATTGAAATCAAAAAGAACTGCTCCTTCAAAAAACGTGATTTCCAGAAATTTGTAAATTGAGTCTTTAACGAATGTGCTGCCGAGGTTGAAACAATATTCTTTATCCTTCATCTGTCTGGAACGAATTGTTGACTTTCAGCTGGTACCAAAGCAAACAGAATGCCTTTTGAAACAATGAACCAGCAGTTAAATTGTGGTTTACAAAATTTTAGACCTGACCACAAAAAAACTTCACGTTGAAGAATGATTAGTCAAAAAAGAATTAGAAAAAACCGTAGCTTGGAGAAAAACGTCTAATTCCAGTAGCTTCATTCTGTCGATCATTGAATAGTAGAGGAACATTGCCTTCGAGTTTCTTGTTTCAATAAAACACTGCTCCTTCCAAAAACTTGATATCAAGAAGATAGCAAATTGCGTATTTAACGAAGGAGCTGCACCAACAATCTTTATCCTTTATCAGTCGGCAACGAGTTGTTCAGATTGGGCTGGTATCAATTTTATCAAAAAGAAAACAAAATGATTTCGAAACTTTAACCCAGCTGCAAACTCGTACTCAGGAACTTGAATAAAATTGATGAAAACATGAAAATTGTTCAAAATTGCTTAGAGTTGACACACTTTTTGACTGAGTTCATTCGAAGGATGACAAAACTCAAGGAAATGAAGAGCAGATTGAGTACTCAATTATGTCCTTCGTTTAAAAAAAAATGTTTCGCCTGCAAGTCTTTTTGTTGATAAACCTCTCATCAGATTTGCAGAGGCAGAAGGTTTTAGCGAAACCAGAGATTTTCAGCCCCATAAGCATTGTGTGCTCTACTTATCCAACAGACATTAAGTCTGCAAGTAAAACCATAAACTAAAAGCACTGTAGGATGTGGGTTATTCATGACAAAATAAGTATTCCGGCAGTCCGTACCGCATGTGATGCCATTTCGATTGTTTGTAGTATATATTATTTTCGGATGAAATCTGCACAGAAGACGAGCAGGAGAATGTATCCGGATTAAAATATCAAAAAGAATTGACAAAATAAATTATTTTTTGTATTGGAAAAATTCTTCATCTTGGAAAAAAAATTTGAAAACAGATGAAGTAGCAAAAACTTTTGCAATTTGCTACTGATCGAAAACTAATGGAGAATAGAACAAACAAAACTTGTGCCAGTGTTTCTATGATGGAGTCCTGAGAACGAAAGCAGATACAGCGACGTTGGCGCCACTACTGGACAACAAGATGAACCAAGAAACGATTTATCAATAAAAAAAGAAAAAAATAAGAAAACTAAAACAACTAAAATTAATAGTAAAACTGGTTGTATGACCAAGTTACCAAGGAAGCTCGGTAATTTGAGTTTGCAATTAATATTGAGACTCCGCTCATCCAATAATGTCAATTGATTTACTTTCAACAGAGGAGATAAAGATTGCTATGAACTCAAACTACTAAAGGAAGCCTATAAAAATATCATTACTGCTTATTTACCTTTAAAAAGTTTTAACTTGAGAGCTTTAGAAACACAACAGATAGTCAACCTCATAAACATAAAGTGCTCATTTTATCTGAGAGCAAAAAAGTCTGCAAGCAGAAACATAAAGCGACAGCACTGGAGGATGTGGTTTCTCATGACGAAAAAACAGTTCTAGCAGTCCTCAACGCTGGTGATGCCATATCAAATCTATTAAATTGATAATATTTTTTGATGAAGGTGGCACGGAAAACTGGCCAGCGAATATTTCAGCATAAAATATCAAAAGGCATAGACAAATAAATATTTCATTCATAAATAAAAAAGTCTCTACCATCCAAATGATTTGAAAACACATGGAGTTGGAAAAACGTTTGACATATATAACGAAATGCTACTGATTGAAAACCACTTCAAAATTGGCCTAAACTAGGCATTAAAAATTTCGACCGATGGAGTGAAAGATCTAAGTGGCCAAAAGAAGAGAACTTGGTGGAACGATGGATAAATCAAGTTAGGAAAGTGAACGCAAAATTGGACAAATAGTTCAATCTTCTAGTGGCAGCGTTGTTGTCGTAGGTTCTACAAATGTCACATGGAGAAAAGAACAGACAAGAACTGGTGCCACTACTCTATTATTGTGTTTTCTAAAATGAAAACAGATGCAGCATTGTTGGCGCCACTATTGGACAACGGGATGAACCAACAAACACCATGTAACGACTTATCAGTCAGAAACAGATACAATTTAAGAAAACTTAAGAAAACAGAAAAAAGTTATAATTTGGGTCCAAAAAAGTGTCCACACCAAGATTTTTGGAAGAAAAAATTGGAGAAAACAAACGTAATTGCATATCACAAGATTAGGGCAACCTGCAAACTACAAATGAACCCATATATGACAGGAAATTTCATCAAAAATCTCAAAAACTTGTGTTCAAACCTGATACAACAGTGCACCATGCGGAGAAACCGTTACAGAAAGCCAGCGGGGTTGTTTCAAAACAAAAGTTGGATAAATTAACCAAATTTTTTGATAATAATAAACCTTGAATTGTTCATCAGAGTTCAACACAAATTTATTCAATATGATATATTTATTTTCCAACGAATAATTCATTTATGAGATCAAATTTGCCTGAAAAAATGATCAAATTAAAATGGATATTTTGCTTCAACACAAGGAACAAAGTTTTTGATACCGAAATACAGACGCAAAGGAATGACACGTAATCACAGGAAACGAACGTAAATAATATAGAAACTGTTTGTTTTAAGATTGGTGTTTTTTCAACAAACAGATGTTGCGCGTTGTTTTAATAAATTTTCTACACTAGGACAAATTGAGTTGAAACTATTTTCATGACTCCATGGCAATATTGTGTCTGGCTCTGGTTTAATTCCTTATGCGTTTCCAAAATATTTGCTATATAAAGATTTAGGATGGACAACACAACGAAAAAAATTGAAGTTGAAAAATTCCACGGAAACCTTTAGTGATCCAAGGAAGCGAAATAGGTCTATATCTGTGCTTACTCCGTCTTGATTTGAACTTTTTGATTGCCTCGGAATTAAAACTTCTTCAGAAATTTTTCTGTTGGTTGATGAAATCATTTATTATCAAAGTTGAGATGTTAAAATTGGGAACAAAATAAGCGTCTCATATAAACACCAAACTCTACTCACACAAATACACAAGTAGTCAAAAACTCCCATCCAAAAACTGAAATTTCACGGGGATAGAAAAGAGCGTTTCATTCTTTTGAAAAATCAGAAATAATATTTCTGGAGTTTTCAAAAAGCAAAAAACTTAAAACTGGAGCATTCTCAATTATTTCGGACTACGTTTTTTACCTCCTCAGAGCTGGCAATAAGAATAAAAAATATTTCCGTGGTTTAAGAAGTTTTTGAACTTGCCACAAAAAACCTTGTTGATGTTTCATCAAAAAACAACAACAAAAAACATAGCATGAAAAATCCTAATTCTAGTAGCTTCATTCGTCAGTCATTGAGACAGAGGAACGTTGCCATCAGGCTTTTTGTTTCAAGACAACACTTTAAAACTTCAGCAACAACATATGTAGAACAGTTGACAGCAAAAGGCCCCTAATGTTAACCGATCAAATATCAGTTTGAAAAAGACTCAAACTATCAATGCCCCCATATCGCAAAGGGGACTGCCCCTTCAAAAAACGGGATTCCAAAAAATTTGGAAATTTCTCTTCTAACGAAGGTGCTTTGGAAGCTGCATTAACAATCTCTATCTTTTATCAACCAGGAAATAGTTGTTGAGATTCATCTGGTATTAATGTTAGTACTAAAGCAAACCAAAAGTTATTTGAAACAATGGAACTGTTGCACGCTCGTGGTTTGAAAAAATTTGGAACTGAACACAAAGATATCGTATATGGAGTAACAATTCTTCAAAACACAATCGCTAAACAAGTTGCATGAAAAAGTGTCATTTCCAAGTAGCTTCTTATGTCAATCATTAACTATTAGAGGAAAATTGCCTTCAGGTCTTTTGTTTAAAAGAAACACTTTCAGAATTCAGTGACAACATATCTGGAGAAGTTGACAGCAATGAGGCCCTAAGTATAGCTGAGCGAAGATCAGTTTGAAAGAGTCCCAAATCTCAAAATTTAAAGCCACCAGATCGAAATCAAAGGGAACTGCTCCCCCAAAAAAGGCCATTTACAGAAATTTGGAAATTGCGTCGTTAACGAAGGAGCTGCAGAAATTGAAATAACAATATTTATCTTTTATCTGTCAGGAACCAGTTGTTGAGATTAAGCTGGTACTAATGTTAGTACAAAAGAACACAAAATACTTTCGAAACTTTAAACCTGCTGCAAACTCTCAGTCAAGAACTTGAGTTAAATGATGAAAACATAAAAATTCTTCAGAAATGCTTAGAGTTGACGCACTTCTTGACTGAGTTCATTCGACGGATGTCAAAACTCAATTAATGGAAGATCCGATTGCGTACTCACTTATGTCCTTAATTTAAAAAAATGTTTCGCTTGCATCTCTTTGGGTTGACGAACCAATCAACATATTTGCGGAAGCAGAGGGTTTTAGCTACCCCAGAGATTTTCAACACCATAAGCATTGTGTGCTCAACTTATCCAAGAGGCATTAACTTTCTGAAAGTGAACCATCAGACACCAAGATACGACATATCAATCCAAAAAAAAATTTAAGAAAACTAAAACAAGTCAAAATAAACAAAAGTACAGATTTGAAGAGAAAGTTGGACCAAACAAAGGTCAAGCCACAATACTCCCATGAACTCATATATATATATATATATATATATATATATATATATATAAATATATATATATATATATATAACAGTACATTTCATCAAAAATCTCAAAAATTTGCGTCAAACCCTCACCACAGTAGCAAGAGTTCTTTGGTCGCAAACATTTTTGGTCACTGTTACCAATAAGGATTTCTCGGATTGAGTTTTAAGACCAGTTTTTGCTCCAAATTGTTTTTGCGTTCAGTAGTAAAATTGGTTGTATGCTAAAGTTACAAGGTGGCTCGGTAATCTGCGTTTGCAATTGATGTTGAGACAATGCTCATCCAATTTTGTCAATTGGTTTACCTTCAACAGAGGAGATTATAATTGCTATAAACTCAAACGACTAGACGAAGCCTATAAAAAAATCAATACTGCTTATTTACCTTTAAAAATGTTAAACAGAGAGCTTTAGCAACACAACAGATTGTCAACCTCATAATAGTAGTGTGCTTAATTTAACCGAGAGCAATGAAGTCTGTAGGCGAAAACGGAAACTGACAGCACTGGAGGATGTGGTTCCTCATGATAAATATTCCAACTGGCGATGCCATTTCAATTCTGTTTAGTTTATAATACTTTTTGATGAATGTTGCACGGACACCTGGCCGGCAAATATTTCGAGCATAAAATATCAAAAACCATTGACAAACAAATATTTCTTCCATAAATAACAACGTCTCTACCATCCAAATGTATTTGAAAACACAAGGAGTTGATAAAACATTTAAAACATAAAACAAACTGCTAGTGATTGAAGACCACTTCAAAATGGAAACGATGAAATTGGCCAAAAATAGGCAAAAGCATTAATTCGACCGATGGAGTGAATGGTCTAAGTGGCCAAAGAAGGAGAACTTGTTGAAACGATAGATAACTCAGTGAAGAAATGTGAACGCTAAATGGGACAAATAGTCGAAATTTTCAGTGGCAGCGTTGGTCTCGTAGGCTACACAGGAGTCACATGGAGAATAATTGGACAACGGGGTGAACTATCAAACACCGTGAAGCAACTTATCAGTCCAAAACAGATAGAACTTAAGAAAGCTTTAGAAAAAAAAGGAAAAAATAAAATTTGGGTCCAAAAATGTGTCGACACCAAAATTGTTGGAAGAGAAAATTAGAGCAAACAAAGATAGTAGCATAGCACAAGATTAGGGCAAACAGCAAACTACGATTGAACCAATATATAGCACTGAATGTCATCACAAATCTCGAAATTTTGTGTCCAACACTTAGACAACTGTGCACTTTCTAGAAGTAGAAGTTGTTTGGTTGCTGACATTGAAATCGGTTGCTTCAAATCGGGTCTGCCTCCAAAAGTAAAGATCCAATTTATCCTGGGTATGCCAACATCACAAAGCAGGCTCTGTAATGTGCGTTTGCAATTGATGTTGAGACTCCCTCATCCACATTTGTCACTTGACTGATTCCAAATAAGAAGGAAATAGAGAAATTAAAAATATTAGTATTTTGTTCACAAAAAACCGTTCAGTGATTGGCTTTGATCTGGTAACTACTAAACAAAGGCTGCAAAATACTTTTTTTATTTAAAAAATTATCTCTAAAAACATTTTAATCAAAGATAACTAAAAATGGGACAAATAGTCCAAGTTTTCAGTGGCAGCGTTGGTGTCGTACATTTTACAAGAGTCCCATGGAAACAGAACTGACAATGCCAGTATTCTATGATGGTGTCCCTGAGATCGAAAATCGATGCGATATTGGCACCACTTTTGGACAACGCGATGAACCATCATACACCAAGATACGACATATCAATCCAAAAAAATTAAGAAATTAAAAAAAAACAAAAACGGAAACAAAAAATCACAGTTTTAAAGAGAAACTTGGAGCAAACAAAGGTAAAAGCAGAAGGTTAGGTCAAACCTCAAACCGCCCATGATCCCATAATTAACAGTATATTTCATAACAATCTTTGATCTCTAACTATTAAACAAAGGCTACAAAAAACTTTGTTTTTTAAAAATAATCTCTAAAAAACATTTTAAACAAAAACGGTTTTTTTTAAGAAAAAACAACGATACTTTTAATTATTTTGATAAAATTATACTTAATTTTATGTAAATTGTTTATTTTTTTAAATATTTGATTTCATTTTTAAGTTAGTTTTAAAGAATGCTTGCTTGATTTGAAGATAATATTTTGATTGTTTCGAGTATCTCATGTTTTTTCCTTTATAATCTAAGTTACTCGTATCCAAAGAAATATTCAAAACTTTCAATAATTTTTTTTTTCTGAATAAGTATGTCGTTGATCCAATATAACTCAATTTTTGTAAATATGAACCAAATAAATTTTATATTTAGATTGAAAAATCATCATTGTTTTGTTTTTTTTAAAAAATGATTTTAATCAATTTTTTAGAATTCAATTGTGTAGGATTTTGTAGCTTTGTAGGCTTCGTTTAATAGTGTGAGTTCAGAGCCATTTATTGAACGGTTAATTGTGAACAAAAAAATAATTTTTTAATTTTTCTACCTCCTTCTCATTTGGAATCAGTTACGTGACAAATTTGGATGAGCGCAGTCTCAACATCAAGAGCAAACGCTCATTACGGAGCTTCCTCGGTAATTTTGGCAAACCCAAGATAAACGGGAAATTTACTTTCGACGGCAAGCACGGTTTCAAGCAACCGTTTTTGGTGTCAGCTACCAAACAACTTCTACTTCTAGAAAGTGCACAGTTGTCTAAGTGTTGGACACAAGTTAATCTTGTGCTATGCTATTGTCGTTCTTTGCTCCAAGTCCGAAGTCTCTCTTCCAGTAAATCTTGGTGTGGACTCATTTTGGACCCAAATTGTAATTTTTTTCTTTTCCGTTTCTTAAGTTTTCTTAAATTTTATCTGTTTTGGACTGGTAAGTCGTTTCATGGTGTTTGGTGACTCATCCGGTTGTCCGCTAGTGGCGCCAACATCGCTGTATCTGTTTTCAGTTTAGGAAACACCTTCATAGATTAGTGGCACAAGATCCTGTCTGTTCTATTCTCCATGTGACTTGTAGAAGGTATTACTTTTGATTTCCCCCAAGTTTTTCTTCCAACAATCTTTTTCAATCCCAAAAAAACTTCTGTAATGAGAGTCATGCCAAACTATCTATCCAGTACGAAAGAGATCTATCCAGAGAGAGTCATGCGAAACTCTATTTCTATCCAGTAATCGAAAATGAACAAAAAACGGAAAGAACGAAACTGTGGAAATAAATTAAAATTGAGAAGGTTCCGAATTCATATAGGTCCAAAAAAGCGTCCATACGAACAGACCATCGGAGAAAGCCATTAGTTTTGTTTTAAGAACAGAGTTAAATAATTCAAACCAAATTTTAAATTGTTTATCACAGTTCATCATAATTTACTGAATATGATATTTTGATTTGCCAACGTATATTTCATTCATGAGATCAAATTTGCCGAAAAAATTCATCAATCTAAGCTGAATATTTTACTTCAACACATTGAATCAAATTGTTGATACCAAATTATATTCGTCAGAGGAACGGCAGATGGCAGCATCATGACAGAAGATCAACGAAAATGAACGTAAAAAATGTAGAAATTGGTTTAAGTCAGTATTTCTTTCAACGAAAAATGTTTTGCATTGTTTTTGCAGTTTTTCACCTCTACTCTTAGCTCCAACAAACAAAACTTTTTAATTAGTTACATTCTAATCAAGAATTTTTACGAACAAAATCAACTGATTTTGCAAATGAATATTTTCGACATAAACATCCATTCTGACACTGATAAAAATTTTCGATGTATTGCAGGAAAACAAAAAAAATGGATGACGTCTTGTTACGAAATGCACACCTCTTCATCATAAAAAAACGCTGTTTGGAGTAGAGTTCCCGGACTGAACTTCAAGCCGTAATCACTAACGGTTAAACAAAATATATGTCTGAGACTGTATGACAACTCTGATCATGTTTTTTTGGACTTCCTTAAGGGTCTTTAATCAAGACATTTTGGCCTGACTAAGTGAACCTTAAGTCTTGATTCAACTCTTGGTGAAAGCATGAAACTTGTTTATAGTTGAGAAGTCGAAAATACTCGTTTTATCCCCAAATTTCACAGTTAGATCTAGTGTTTCTTGAAGTGAAACGACGGTAAAAAACAAAAATTAGATCTCGAGGTGCTTCCTGCAGGAAAATAATGAGGACCTGCAGCAAGATCGAGCACCTTAAAGAACTATTAAAATAATCACACTAAAATAAATCTATATTTTTCCGAAACAAATTGTGTCATTGCCATAATTATTGATAGAATCGCATTAATTGACAAACTCAATTTAATTACGAATTAGTGAGATGCACTTGCATTTCTGATAACATTCGTGATGAAATCAAACTGAGAAAAAAGAAACCATCCAATATACCGAACCTCACAAAAAGTTGGGAAAAAAGTTTTCTGTCTAGTCAACAGTAGCTTTTGCTTCCATAAATGTTACTCGTCTCTTGATATCTGTACCACTGCTGCAGAACCAAGTTTTTGCTATCAGGTTAATTTATAACTTTCATTTTCTGAACAAGAATTCAATTTAAGTGAGCAGATCTTCATAAAAGCCGACGATCAAATAAATTTCATGTTCCTTTAATTGTAATAATGGAGAATTTTTCTGATGCTTCTCAAAACAACCTTAACTGTGGCATTTACACTAAATGCTTACAATTTATATTTGAACAGCATCAATTCAAGGTTAAAAATGGTCAAATGGAAACATTTCTCAAAGTTTTTCCTAATTCCATGTTGCAAAGCAAATTTTTTTGTTCAAACCATTGTTTTTTGTTTTTGGAGGCTGTCCGGACCAGTTTTCCTGTTCACCATGTTGTTTATTCTGTCTCCATAGATAGATTCCATAAATCCGGCTGTTATTCAAAACGATTGGAATAAAAACAGATTTTTTTAAAATTTGACTAAAATTGGCTAACACGAACCAAATTGTGCCCAGAACGGGTGCCAAAAGTGAGTAAAAAAAAATCAAAATTCTCAAATTTCTTTTTGTAGTGAAATTGACAATGCAGAGAGCTTTAATTTGATACCACGTGTGCTAGTCTGGGAGTTTTTGAAGAGAAGTTGAAAATTGTCTGAAAAAAATAGGCTGCCGTAAACTTTTTATGGTAAACTGTATTGACATGAAACGCTGAATACAAACGTTTTGGCTTAATTGGAAAAATCAAAGACCTTGCTCGGAACTATTGCATCAAGCGGACCATTGAACTGATCAATTCCTTCCGATCTTCATTAATTCTTAATGTAATGATAAAAGAGATCATTTTAATTGCGGAACGTTTCGCAACTTTAATTTTCACCTGCGAATTCAATAGCCGTTATTTTAATAATAAATTTTGCTGATTTTTTTGATTCGTCATAACAGTACGCATATATGATACTTGATATAGAATAGTGCCATATAAAAATATAAAAAAATGATAGTTCTATATTCAGTCTTGTTTCTTATATTTAGTCTTGCATTCGGTGCTACTTTTATCAGTTTATTTTTGAGATTTATTGTTGATTTTTTGATATTTTTTTCAAATGGGAGTGACTGAATATAGCACTTACTTTTAGTTGTAGCATTTCAATTTTAGTTATTTTTATATTATATTCAAGGCATTTTGCTAATTTGGATTGAACTTACTCAAACTGAAGTCTCGGTAAAGCCAAACTGTACATATTATCCCTCTTCAAAAAAAGTTCGGTTTTTACTACTTGTAGAAAACCGAAGTTAAACGTAGTACATTTTTGAATGTTTTTTTTTATTTCTGGCTCATATTCTCAGATGAACAAAATGAAAAAAACTAACGATTAAAATTCTGACCGGCCAAAGTTTTGGTTAATTCGTTTAGCAATATTGTCTTTGTCATAAAACCATTCTATAGTTTTCTAAATTATAATTGAAATTTAAGAAAATACAAAAAATAAAACAAAAATCGGATAAATAATTTAATACAGAAAAAGTGATTTAAAAATTGGGTTATCATAATGATCGTGCTCTTGTCTTCAATTATTATTTAATTTTTCTTCAATTGGACAAAACAACTCTAAAATTTCTCGGGAACTATACCATTACGTTCCCTAAAAACGAAACACGGAAGATTGCTAATGTTTTAAACCGACTCCTTCTTTACTTTAGAAAAAAGAAAAGATGAAATCTTTTTAGCAAAAAGCTGTTCTTTTGTCCAAACACCCCAAAGTCTAATCTAAATAACGGCCCGTATATCTGTGGAAAGCCCCTGTTTGTTCGAGATTCAAGGCAAACCGTCATCCTAACTTATGTGCACTCGTTTAAAGCATTGGACATTCTATTTGATAGCTTGGTATTTGCAATTACGTTAGTTCTACGCAGTGCATTTTTTACACACTTTCACCGCATTTCAGAGCGCTTCTGATTTTGAAATTTAGTTCATTTTGTACATAGTTTCAGCAAACTGCAGCGCCTTATCGGAAAATCAGTTTATTTCTTACAAAGTTTCATCACATTTCAACGCATTTTTGAAAATTCAGCACTTTTACTGCAAAATATTGATCACAGCAAGAAACTCGTTGACGGTTGAGAAAACAAAAAATACTTGTTTTTCAATAACTTGAAAGATAGATCTAGAGTTTCTTGAAAATTATTAACATCAAAAACTTGAAATTTATATCTAAAGGTGTTTCCTGAGGCAAACTAAATAAATTTTCATAATGAATCAATTTTTTTACAAAGTGAAAAAAAATGAAAAGAACATTCAGCAGAGATCAAAGTTTGCGTTCTCAAATTCAAGTAAATGCGTTTTTAAGTCGTCAAAAGCGGCAGCGATATAACAGAAAATTTTTAATGGCTAAAAACTGAGAAATTTTGCTTCTTTAAAAAGCAGATAAAATTGTTCATTAACGATACTAAATTCCAGCACCTGAAATGACTAATAATATAGGCACGCTCAAATAAACGTGTATTTTTCCGAAACAAAATTGGTCAATGTCGAAAGTAATATTAGAATCGCAATAATTGACAGACACAACTTAATTTCAAATTAACGAGATGCACTTGCATTTCTGATCACAGTCGTGATGAAATCGGACAGAAATAAGGGAAAGCATCCAATCAAACGAACCTAACAAAGAAATTAAGAAAATTGGTTTTCAGCCAAGTCAAGAGCAGTTTTGATTCCATGATATTACTTGTTTCTTGATACCTGTACCGCTGCCACTGGACCAAGTTCACGCTAACGGGCTAATTCATAACGTTAAATTTCTGAACAAAAAATCAATTTGTGTGAGTGAATATTCACAAAAGACGACGTTCAAATAAAATGCATGTTCTCTTAATTGTAAAAACAATAAACCTTTTCAATTTTTTGCAACAAATCTTAACTGTGGTATTACTCTAATGGACTAAATTTCATAACAACAACAAATTGAACAGCAACAATTCAAGGTAAAAAAAGGGTCAAACTGAAACATTTTTCAAAATTTGTTTCCCAATTCCATGCTGCACAGCTAAATTTTTTGTTCAGACCATTGTCTTGTTATTGGTGGCTGTCCGGTCAATTTTGTCTCTTCATGCTCGATTTATCAGAGTTCTAGTGGTTTTTGGGAGGCTAAAAATTTGAACAATTTTCTGTCTCATATTTTCCCTCAAAAATCAATTTGTTATATAATAAATTGAGTTCTGGAAAGCGGCGAGTTCAGACAGAACATAACTGTTGTCCTTAGATAGACTCGAAAAGCTGCCTATTTTTCAAATATCAATTGGAACAAAAAAACAGATTTCTGGAAAATTTTATTAAAATTTGCTAAATTGAGCCAAAATTGAGACCAAAAGGGGGCCAAATCTGTTTCCAGAAAAGCAAAACTCTTAAAACTTCTCTTTTTAGTGAAATTGTGAACGCAGAGAGCTCTAATTTGATACCATATTACCACATGTGCTGGTCTGGGATTTTCTGAAGAGAAGTCGAAAAATGTCTGAACAAAAAATTGGTGCTGGCATAAAGCTCTCCCAATTTTTTTCAAAGTGTTCGAACAATAAAGCTATTGGATCAATATCTTTTTTGTCACTTTTCAATCGTTTCACCGCTCAATATCATGCTGCATTAACATAAAACGCTTAGGTTCTGGTATCATTTGAAAGATCAAAGATTTTGCTAAGAATTATCACATCAAGTGGACCAGTGAGCCGATCCCTTTCTTTCCAGTCTTCAATAAATCTCATTGTAAGCCAATTTTGCTATTTTTTTGCCATTATTGTACGCAAAAAGAGGGCTTGATACAGAATTTTGCTATACAATTGCACGATAATTCAATATTTAGTCGTGTTTCAGAATTAGACATTGTTCAACTGCAGCGTCTTAATTCCTTTAGCGAGTAAAGAATTTCAGACGATTGTTCTCCGATGTTTTTTCAACACAATCTTTACTGTCGTATTCACACTAATTGATTACCTTTCATATTTTAACAGCAACAATTCAGGGTCAAAAAAGGGTCAAACTGGAACATTTTTCAAAATTTGTTTCCCAATTCCATGTTGCAAAGCTAAGTTTTTTGTTCAGACCATTGTCTTGTTTTTGGTGGCTGTCCGGTTAATTTTTGCTCGAGTTATCAGAGTTCTAGTTGTTTTCGGGAGGCTGAAAGTTTGAACAATTTTCTGTCTCATATTTTCCCTCAAAAATCAATTTGTTATATAATAAATTGAGTTCTAGAAAGCAGCGAGTTCAGACAGAACATAACTCTTGTCCTTAGATAGACTCGAAAAGCTGCCTATTTTTCAAATATCAATTGGAACAAAAAAACAGATTTCTGGAAAATTTTATTAAAATTTGCTAAATTGAGCCAAAATTGAGACCAAAAGGGGGCCAAATCTGTTTCCAGAAAAGCAAAACTCTTAAAACTTCTCTTTTTAGTGAAATTGTGAACGCAGAGAGCTCTAATTTGATACCATATTACCACATGTGCTGGTCTGGGATTTTCTGAAGAGAAGTCGAAAAATGTCTGAACAAAAAATTGGTGCTGGCATAAAGCTCTCCCAATTTTTTTCAAAGTGTTCGAACAATAAAGCTATTGGATCAATATCTTTTTTGTCACTTTTCAATCGTTTCACCGCTCAATATCATGCTGCATTAACATAAAACGCTTAGGTTCTGGTATCATTTGAAAGATCAAAGATTTTGCTAAGAATTATCACATCAAGTGGACCAGTGAGCCGATCCCTTTCTTTCCAGTCTTCAATAAATCTCATTGTAAGCCAATTTTGCTATTTTTTTGCCATTATTGTATGCAAAAAGAGGGCTTGATACAGAATTTTGCTATACAATTGCACGATAATTCAATATTTAGTCGTGTTTCAGAATTAGACATTGTTCAACTGCAGCGTCTTAATTCCTTTAGCGAGTAAAGAATTTCAGACGATTCTTCTCCGATGTTTTTTCAACACAATCTTTACTGTCGTATTCACACTAATTGATTACCTTTCATATTTTAACAGCAACAATTCAGGGTCAAAAAAGGGTCAAACTGGAACATTTTTCAAAATTTGTTTCCCAATTCCATGTTGCAAAGCTAAGTTTTTTGTTCAGACCATTGTCTTGTTTTTGGTGGCTGTCCGGTTAATTTTTCCTCTTCACGATGTTGTCCAATTTTGTCTCTTAATGCTCGAGTTATCAGAGTTCTAGTTGTTTTCGGGAGGCTGAAAGTTTGAACAATTTTCTGTCTCATATTTTCCCTCAAAAATCAATTTGTTATATAATAAATTGAGTTCTAGAAAGCGGCGAGTTCAGACAGAACATAACTGTTGTCCTTAGATAGACTCGAAAAGCTGCCTATTTTTCAAATATCAATTGGAACAAAAAAACAGATTTCTGGAAAATTTTATTAAAATTTGCTAAATTGAGCCAAAATTGAGACCAAAAGGTGGCCAAATCCGTTTCCAGAAAAGCAAAACTCTTAAAACTTCTCTTTTTAGTGAAATTGTGAACGCAGAGAGCTCTAATTTGATACCATATTACCACATGTGCTGGTCTGGGATTTTCTGAAGAGAAGTCGAAAAATGTCTGAACAAAAAATTGGTGCTGGCATAAAGCTCTCCCAATTTTTTTCAAAGTGTTCGAACAATAAAGCTATTGGATCAATATCTTTTTTGTCACTTTTCAATCGTTTCACCGCTCAATATCATGCTGCATTAACATAAAACGCTTAGGTTCTGGTATCATTTGAAAGATCAAAGATTTTGCTAAGAATTATCACATCAAGTGGACCAGTGAGCCGATCCCTTTCTTTCCAGTCTTCAATAAATCTCATTGTAAGCCAATTTTGCTATTTTTTTGCCATTATTGTACGCAAAAAGAGGGCTTGATACAGAATTTTGCTATACAATTGCACGATAATTCAATATTTAGTCGTGTTTCAGAATTAGACATTGTTCAACTGCAGCGTCTTAATTCCTTTAGCGAGTAAAGAATTTCAGACGATTCTTCTCCGATGTTTTTTCAACACAATCTTTACTGTCGTATTCACACTAATTGATTACCTTTCATATTTTAACAGCAACAATTCAGGGTCAAAAAAGGGTCAAACTGGAACATTTTTCAAAATTTGTTTCCCAATTCCATGTTGCAAAGCTAAGTTTTTTGTTCAGACCATTGTCTTGTTTTTGGTGGCTGTCCGGTTAATTTTTGCTCGAGTTATCAGAGTTCTAGTTGTTTTCGGGAGGCTGAAAGTTTGAACAATTTTCTGTCTCATATTTTCCCTCAAAAATCAATTTGTTATATAATAAATTGAGTTCTAGAAAGCAGCGAGTTCAGACAGAACATAACTCTTGTCCTTAGATAGACTCGAAAAGCTGCCTATTTTTCAAATATCAATTGGAACAAAAAAACAGATTTCTGGAAAATTTTATTAAAATTTGCTAAATTGAGCCAAAATTGAGACCAAAAGGGGGCCAAATCTGTTTCCAGAAAAGCAAAACTCTTAAAACTTCTCTTTTTAGTGAAATTGTGAACGCAGAGAGCTCTAATTTGATACCATATTACCACATGTGCTGGTCTGGGATTTTCTGAAGAGAAGTCGAAAAATGTCTGAACAAAAAATTGGTGCTGGCATAAAGCTCTCCCAATTTTTTTCAAAGTGTTCGAACAATAAAGCTATTGGATCAATATCTTTTTTGTCACTTTTCAATCGTTTCACCGCTCAATATCATGCTGCATTAACATAAAACGCTTAGGTTCTGGTATCATTTGAAAGATCAAAGATTTTGCTAAGAATTATCACATCAAGTGGACCAGTGAGCCGATCCCTTTCTTTCCAGTCTTCAATAAATCTCATTGTAAGCCAATTTTGCTATTTTTTTGCCATTATTGTATGCAAAAAGAGGGCTTGATACAGAATTTTGCTATACAATTGCACGATAATTCAATATTTAGTCGTGTTTCAGAATTAGACATTGTTCAACTGCAGCGTCTTAATTCCTTTAGCGAGTAAAGAATTTCAGACGATTCTTCTCCGATGTTTTTTCAACACAATCTTTACTGTCGTATTCACACTAATTGATTACCTTTCATATTTTAACAGCAACAATTCAGGGTCAAAAAAGGGTCAAACTGGAACATTTTTCAAAATTTGTTTCCCAATTCCATGTTGCAAAGCTAAGTTTTTTGTTCAGACCATTGTCTTGTTTTTGGTGGCTGTCCGGTTAATTTTTCCTCTTCACGATGTTGTCCAATTTTGTCTCTTAATGCTCGAGTTATCAGAGTTCTAGTTGTTTTCGGGAGGCTGAAAGTTTGAACAATTTTCTGTCTCATATTTTCCCTCAAAAATCAATTTGTTATATAATAAATTGAGTTCTAGAAAGCGGCGAGTTCAGACAGAACATAACTGTTGTCCTTAGATAGACTCGAAAAGCTGCCTATTTTTCAAATATCAATTGGAACAAAAAAACAGATTTCTGGAAAATTTTATTAAAATTTGCTAAATTGAGCCAAAATTGAGACCAAAAGGTGGCCAAATCCGTTTCCAGAAAAGCAAAACTCTTAAAACTTCTCTTTTTAGTGAAATTGTGAACGCAGAGAGCTCTAATTTGATACCATATTACCACATGTGCTGGTCTGGGATTTTCTGAAGAGAAGTCGAAAAATGTCTGAACAAAAAATTGGTGCTGGCATAAAGCTCTCCCAATTTTTTTCAAAGTGTTCGAACAATGAAGCTATTGGATCAATATCTTTTTTGTCACTTTTCAATCGTTTCACCGCTCAATATCATGCTGCATTAACATAAAACGCTTAGGTTCTGGTATCATTTGAAAGATCAAAGATTTTGCTAAGAATTATCACATCAAGTGGACCAGTGAGCCGATCCCTTTCTTTCCAGTCTTCAATAAATCTCATTGTAAGCCAATTTTGCTATTTTTTTGCCATTATTGTACGCAAAAAGAGGGCTTGATACAGAATTTTGCTATACAATTGCACGATAATTCAATATTTAGTCGTGTTTCAGAATTAGACATTGTTCAACTGCAGCGTCTTAATTCCTTTAGCGAGTAAAGAATTTCAGACGATTCTTCTCCGATGTTTTTTCAACACAATCTTTACTGTCGTATTCACACTAATTGATTACCTTTCATATTTTAACAGCAACAATTCAGGGTCAAAAAAGGGTCAAACTGGAATATTTTTCAAAATTTGTTTCCCAATTCCATGTTGCAAAGCTAAGTTTTTTGTTCAGACCATTGTCTTGTTTTTGGTGGCTGTCCGGTTAATTTTGCCTCCTCGCCATGTTGTTCATTTTTGTCTCTTAATGCTCGAGTTATCAGAGTTCTAGTTGTTTTCGGGAGGCTAAATGTTTGAACAAATTTCTGTCTCATATTTTCCCTCAAAAATCAATTTGTTATATAATAATTTGAGTTCTAGAATGCGGCGAGTTCAGACAGAACTTAACTGTTGTCCTTAGATAGACTCGAAAAAGCTGCCTGTTTTTCAAATATCAATTGGAACAAAAAAACAGATTTCTGGAAAATTTTATTAAAATTTGATAAATTGAGTCAAAATTGAGACCAAAAGGGGGCCAAATCTGTTTCCAGAAAAACAAAACTCTTAAAACTTCTCTTTTTAGTGAAATTGTAAACAAAGAGAGCTCTAATTTGATACCACATGGGCTGGTCTGGGATTTTCTGAAGAGAAGTCAAAAAATGTCTGAACAAAAAATTGGTGCTGGCATTAATCTCTCCCATTTTTTTCAATGTTTTCGAACAATAATAAGAACTATGACATCAAGCGGACCACTGAGCCGATCGTTTTTTTGAGTCTTCATTAAATCTCAATATAAACCAATTTTGCTGATTTTTTTCGTCATTATAGTACGCAAAAAGAGGGTTGATATAGAATTTTGCTATACAAATGCCCGATAATTTAATATTTAGTCGTGTTTCAGAATTAGACATTGTTCAACTGCATTGTCTTAATTCTTTTAGCGAGTAAAGAATTTCAGACAATTCTTCTCTGATGTTTTTTCAACACAATCTTTACTGTTGTATTCAAACTAATTGATTACATTTCATATTTGAATTTGAACAGCAACAATTCAGGGTCAAAAAATGGTCAAACTGGAACATTTCTCAAACTTTATTTCCCAATTCCATGTTGCAAAGCTAAAGTTTTTAAATCAAACCATTGTTTTATTTTTGGAGGCTGTCCGGAATTTTAATTTTAATTTTGCTTCTTCAACATGTTGTTTAATTTTGTCTCTTCAAGCTCAATTTACCGAAGCTTAATTTATTTTCAAATTAATTTGTTTTTAGTTTTCATTTTTTTTTGTGATTTATTCTCAAAACAATAAAGCGTCAGTCAATTATGACAGGTTTCGAAAACTCGTCTTTTTCTTTGTGTTTCGCAGATCGAAACAGATAAAAGAATGACATAATTTTTCCATTGGAAGAGTTGATGAAATTGGTTAAAAAACAGGCTAAAAATTTGCCCATTTTCTGTCTGAAAGTTTTTCCTCAATAAAGCAAATTGTTTTTTAATAATTTGATTATGGATGGCGGCAGTGTCAATAAAACATAACTGTTGTCCTTAGATACACTCAAAAAAGCAGAAACAGGTATTTAAAAAATATGATCAAATTTTGCTAAATTGGACCAAAATTGTGACCAAAAGGTTTTACCAAAAATGTTTGCAAAAAAGCAAATCTCTTAAAACTTCTCTTTGTAGTAAAATTTTAAACTCAGAGAGCTTTAGTAAATACAGTACTGATACCACTTGTGCTGGTCTGGGATTTCTTGAAGAGAAACCGAACGTTGTCTGAAGAAAAAAAGGATCTTTTCAACAATTGCCCCCCTTTGGTACATAGTAGAGAATCGCCACCACTTCTGTGCTATACTTTACCACAATATTATTTGGCCTACAGTTTAGATAGCCGAATACCAGTTTAAGCTCAGTTGTGGACCACTGTTCACGGCCATGCCTCTCACGCGCTGTGGGATTTAATCAGGAAATCGCGGGTCGGTTATCGCGGCGAAGCCGCGACGCGCGCAAAGCGCGCCCACCGACCCGCCTGTCGGAAATTCTTTTCGCTTTGTATTCAATTCGGTTAATTGCCCTAGCATGGCGCATTTTATTCTATCCAGTTTAACACAGTATGAGCATACACGGAAAGTTTAGTCGTCTCTGATTGGTTAATAAATCGCTCGCTTAAGTTCTATTCAAGAAAAGGCCCCCTTTTGCAAAAGGGGGGGCAATTGTTGAAAAGATCCAAAAAAGTGGCTGGCATCAAGCTCTCCCTTTTATTCAAAGTATGGGAACAATAAAGGGGTTTTTTCAACAATTGCCCCCCTTTTGCAATAGGGGTGGCTGTTCTTGAATAGAATTTAAGCGAGCAATTTTTTAACCGATCAGAGACGACTAATAACTTTCCGTGTATGCTCATACTATGTTAAACTGGATAGAATAAAATGCGTCGTGCTAGGGCAATTAGCCGAATTGGGATACAAAGAGAAAAGAATTGCCGACTGGCGGGTCGGTGGGCGCGCTTCGCGCGCGTCGCGGCTTCGCCGCGATAACCGACCCGCGATTTCCGAATACATCACACAGCGCGTGAGGGGCATGGCCGTGAACAGCGCTCCGCAATTGCGATTAAACTGATATTCGGCTATCTAAACTGTAGTCCAACTAACATTGTGGTAAAGTATAGCACAAAAGGGGTGGCTATTCTCTACTAGGTACCAAAGGGGGGGGGGCAATTGTTGAAAAGATCCCAATAAAGCTATTGGATCAGTTTTATTTCTGTCATTTCTCAATCGTTTTACCCTCAATGGCAGGTATTGTTTGAAAAATCAAAGAAAATCAATCGGAGTTATGACTTCAAGCGGACCATTGAGCCGATCCAATTCCTTCCTGTCTTCATTAATTCTCAATGTTATGATTGATAAAAGGGATCATTTTTATTGCGAAACGTTTCGAAACTTAGTAACTTTCACCTGCAATTTCACTTGCAGTGTTATTAATAATGAATTTCGCTGATTTTTTTTCGTCATAACAGTACGCATAAATATACATCTTGATCAATGTTGCTATACAAAAGCACAGCAATTCAATATTTAGTCCTAATTCTAATTTAGACTTTGTTCAATAGCAGCGCGAGTGAAAAGTCTTTTTGCCATTGAAAAATTTCAAACGATTCTAGAATCTTTTCAAAGTTGATTTTCACTATTTTCCGTTAGATTTAGCATTTAGCGCAATTTTATCGATTTATTAATGCGATTTATTGCTGATGTTCTTATATAAATTCTTTTCAAATGGGAGTATGGTTAATGATATAGCGTAGCTGTGGCATTTCAATTTGAAAAGTTGTTTATTTATTATTTAAAGCATTTTGCTAAATTTGATCGAATTACCTCAAACCGAGGTCTCGCTAAAGCCAAACCATACATTTTATCCTTTTTCAAGAATAAGTCCGGTTTTTATTAGTTGTTGAATGCCGGAGTTAAATAGTACATTCATGAATTTTTTCTTTGATTTCTTATTCATTTCCTCTGATGAACGACAAAATGGAAAAAAATAACAATTAAATTTTCGATCAACGTTTTTGTTATTTCGCTTAGCAATCATGTCTTTGCCGTCAAAAATTTTTACGGCCGACTATTTTAGATTTGACGTAAATAAAAACAGAAATGAAACATAAGTAAAATAATTAATTTAAAACACAAAAAATGTTTTAAATTTTAGGGCATCATTATTAGTTCTGCTCTCATGTATGTTGGTTATGTCGGGTTTGGTTATGTATGTTGGTTGCTGGATTATTCTGCTATCGGTATCTATAAATAGTCATATATTTATTTGAAATATTTAGCACAATTAAACAAATATCAAATAATTATAATTTAAACTCTTTTTTTGTGTTCTGCCGTCATCTGCTGAACGAGTTACAATTCCTTGGCCCCGTTACAATTATTTCAAGATTAGGTTACTTAATATCCTTTTTTGTCGATTTTAATCTAAATTGACAGGCACTTTAAAAGAAAACTTGAAATTATTTTAAGTTGTTTTTATTAATTTGTCTTTTTTGCTTAAAATTAAACTCAGGTACATTTAGACCATTTCGATACAACAGCACTAATTATTTTGCAATCTATTTTTCTCTTCAATTCTTTTTAATTTCTGTTTAATTGAACAGAAACAACTGTAAAATTTCCCGGGAAACATATTTTTACGCAAATGTAATTACATCAAAATCAAGTTTTCCCATTATTCTGTTTTCTTTTCCTTAAAGTACCCACCATTTTTAAGATTTATAAATCGAACTTACCTTTTAAATTCCGTAAAAACCAAACACCGAAGATTTCTAATTTTTTAAGCCGACTCTTTTTTACTTTAGAAAAAAAGAACAGTCAAAATATTTTTTGAAATCAAAAATTCGTTTTCCGTTTTTTTTATAAATCAATAATGATTTTTTGTTCGGTTATTTTACTATCGTGGCTGCTAATGTTTAATCCAGTTAAACTGCAAACTCCAAACCAAATAGCAGCCAGTCTATCTGTGGAATGCCCCTGTTTGGTCGAGATTGAAGACAACCCGTCAACCAAAGTTATGTCCACTGGTTTACTGCATAACTGTTGGACATTTTGTTTGACGGAAGCTGATTGCATGGTTTTCTCTATAAACGTTAGTTTTTAACTGCAGCTCAATTCTTACACATTTTAGCAATTTCCAGAGCATTTTTGAAAATTCAGCGAATTTCTGTTTCAGCACATTAAAGTTTCAGCACATTTCAGCGAAGTTCTGAAAATTCAGCGCACGTCTTGCAAAGTTGCAGCACATTTCAACGAAATTTTGAAAATTCAGTGAATGTCTTGCAAAGTTTTGGCACAATTCAGCGCATTTCTTGTAAAGTTTCAGCACAATTCAGTGCATTTCTTGTAAAGTTTCAGCACAATTCAGCGCATTTCTTGTAAAGTTTCAGCACAATTCAGCGGAATTTTGAAAGCTGAGCACATTTCTAACAAAATTTTTGAAACAATTTTTGACCCGGGTGGGAAAAAATCCATGACTTACAAATTTATGTTTAAAAGATTAAGGCTTATCAATCTAAACACTCTGTTCTTAGTTCTCAACTGTTCCGACGTTTTCAGAACCCCAAAAATTTTCGGATAGTTTTCATTTTTTTTCAGGTTTTGAAGAAAGAGTGCAAATTATACGACAGATACCAAGTTGGGCCTGATATGAGTGTGATTAAAAGAAGGAGAGGGTGCAAAAGTTTGAACAAATTTGACTCAGTGAGGTGGTTTTATTTCTCAGTTCTTGCCAACCCGCCAACTACTACCTGTGCTACTCGCCAGCAAAATAATCCTGGAGGTAAGCATACAAAGAACGGGGTAAAAGGTTGGGTTGTGTGTGTGTGTGTGTGTGTGTGTGTGTGTGTGTGTGGGGGGGGGGGGGGCTTTAATTACACAAAGTTCGATCTGAAACATAATAATGTGGGAAAAATTATTAATTTTTTGTTCTCAAATAGATAAAGTATTAATTATTGCGTGCAGAAGTATGTAAAGGCTAATTGGAAAAGAAAAACAGTACATGTTAAAATCTTTTTAGGTTCGTTCTCAAACGACCCGTTTTTGAGAGAAACTAAGGGCGATTTGTTCACCACCTAAAAGTACCAAGAAACTAATGAAACTAAGTGAATATAAGGAAGATTTAAAAAACAGTTAAAAAGAGGATATGTTTGGTTTTCTGGGAAGTCGTGGTCAGTAACACGGGTCAAAAGATTTCAATAGGGACATAAAAGTTTGATTTTATGATAGAACAGGCTACAGGTTTTCAAAATTTTTATTGTAAACAAAATATTTCACTGAGAAAATGTGACAGAAGCTATTGACTTGCCTATTTGTCAAAGTTTTGATTATTATATTTCAAAATGTTTTTCATACTTTTATAATCAACGCAAGATAAATCTTAGCTGAAATTTTATCTCTTTTTGACCAACCTTGATCGATTCCGCTAAAAGAAGAAATAAAGCGAGGTATTTGAAAATCCCTGGTATAATCGTAGTTGATGAAATGCTGATGAAATACTGTTGGTAATAATAACCAATTTTGCTGCGTAATTCGCCAATTAAATGTTTCTGCGTTAAAAAAAAACTAAAATAATTTTTTAAATTTCAATCTTGATTACAAAACATCTGACAAAAAATTCCACCAAGCAGAATTTTTTATGCGTTTTTAAAAAAGAATATCTCAGAGCCATTAAAACAACCCGCAAAATCCTGAGGGCCTAAAATCTAATGCGTGCATTTGTTACTCAAAGGAGGATCTACAATTACTCTCAGTTATTGCATCTGATTATTGGTTTGAGAGTTTTGAAGCAAACTTGTCTCTTAAATATGTCTTTTACGGTTACAGATTTTTCTCGTTAAATATCATTTTAAAGGAAAGAATCTTAGCAATACAGCTATTTTGTTTTTTGGTATTTAGCTGCATTTGATTTTTTGTTAAGATATTGCTTTGGAGTTTACTAGTGCGCTTTAAAAATTAGATGCTACATAATTGGAATATTATAGACAAATTGAGACAAAACCCTACTATAGGAACGAATGGAGTTAGGGCAAATATTTGTCACATAGTAATCACTTTGCTCGAACTAAAATTGTGTATAACTTATTGTCTTTTATGCCTTTTCCAGAAGAATATCTAAGAGCCATTTAATCAACCCGCAAAAACCCCAGGGCTCAAAATATAATGTTTGCATCTGTTACTCAAAAGATTATCTATAATTATTCTCATCTATCGCATCTCATCATTGGTCTAGAGCTTTGAAGCAACCGTGTTTTATAAATTTGTCCTTTGTGGAAAATAATTTCAACTGTTTTTAATTTTTCCATGATAGGGTTCTTAGCGCTTGGTTAGCAAAAAAGTGGTACACTTTTGAGGTGCTAAAATTAAGTTGATAATGAACCAGAAGTAATAATGTTCATTTATCCACATTATCTTAGCTAACACCTCAACCCGGTATTAATTGTCGTTGCTATCCAAAATAGAGTTTTTCAATTTTTTTCCGTTTAAAGCTCTGTGCGTGATGCACCCTCAGATAAAAAGCACGTGCCATAACATAGTTATTTATTTAGTACATGCGCTCGGGGTTATGCAAATAATATGCACCAAAATGCTGGGGACAAAAAGGAAAATGATCCTGTTTTCCTGTTTTTAACCCCCCTGGAAACAAATGAGGAATAACTGAACAGGGCAGCTTATTGTTTGAGACCCAGAACAGAAGTACTTTTTCATTATTTTTGAATCAAATCCTGTGGTAGCATATTTTAGACAATTGATGGAATGTTGAATACCAAAGTAAGATCATATGGTCTTACCTTGGTACTCAAAATTTCATCAACTGTCTAAAATATGATAGCACAGGATGTGATTCAAAAATAATAAAAAAGTACTTCTGCTCTGGGTATCAAACAATAAGCTACCCTGTTCAATTGCTCCTACAATTGCTCCGCTATACATCAGTCCTTCGTGAATAGATTTGTTAAAGATTGAAAATTTTGCTACTAAACTATATGAATGTGAGGGGGAGGGAAAAGTGAATCAGTTAGTCTGGAAAAAATTTTGGCCTTGATTTGACACCACAGACAAAAAATTCACATAATTCTAATTCACTGAAATAAGCGGGAAATATTTGAAAATAATCCAACGAAAGCGTTAAATTTTTGCCGCTGCAGGACTACGTGCATTTTCGCGAATCGAATATCCCACTATTGGAGTGTTCAATTAAACTTAGACCTTGTGATCTCGACGATGAATAGAAATGATTAAAAACCATGCAAATTTGTTCAAGTTTTTGAGAGTTAGGACAAACAAGATCCAACGGAAATGACAGTGGAAAACATTTTAATATGATTTTACAAACCACACAGTGCAGCATTGCACGTTTATAATCAGAAAAATCATTATTTTTTTTCGAAATTCTGATGTCCTGATTCTGTTTAGTCTTTTCATGTTACATATTCCGCAGAAACCAACATACTGTAATGGAAACTCTCAACGAAAACAGATGAAAACTGAAATATTTTTTTTAGATTTTTAATTTTCAAAATTTTTATTGTAAATAAAATATTTCTCCAAGAAAATGTTACAGAATCTATTGTTTTGCCTATTTGTCAAAGTTTTGATTTTTATATTTCAAATTATTTTTATAATCAACGCAAAAAAAATATTAGCTGAAATTTTTATCTTTTTCTGATCAACATTGATTGATTCCGCTAAAAGAAGAAATAAAGCGAGGTATTTGAAAATCCCTGGTATAATCGTAGTTGATGAAATGCTGGTGAAATACTGTTAGTAATAATAACCAATTTTGCTGCGTAATTCGCGAATTAAATGATTCTCCGTTAAAAAAACTAAAATAATTTTTTAAATTTCAATCTTGATTACAAAACATCTGACAAAAAATTCCACCAAGCAGAATTCTTTATGCGTTTTTAAAAAAGAATATCTCAGAGCCATTAAAAAACCCTCAAAACCTTGAGTTCCTACGATCTAATTCTTGCATTTGTTACTCAAAGGATGACCTACAAATACTCTCAGCTATCGCATCTGATTATTTGTTTGAAAGTTTTTAAAAATGTCTTTTACGGTTACATTTTTACTGATTATATGTCATCTTAAGGAAAAGGCTCTTGGCAAAATAGCTATTTTATTTTCAGATATTAGGCTGCATTTGTTTTTTATTGAGACACTGTTTTGGAGTTAACTGGTGCACTTCAAAATTTAGAAGCTTTTTAATTGAAATATTATAGACAAAAGTGGGACAAAACACTACTGTCTGAACAAATGAAATTAGGGCAATCATTTGTCACTTGGTAATCATCTTGTTCAAACTTTTATTGTTAATAATTTATGTCTAAGACATTTTTTGGAAATCTGTAGTTTATAAACTGCATCCTGCAGAATTTATAACATTTTTATAGTTGATTTCTTATTGTATTCATATAGAAAGTATACCAGCTCAAATTGTTTCCGTTTTCAGCAATCCTATGGCCCTGGAGAAAAGAATGCCTAAATTACAATTAATACATGAAAATCATAGCGGAAGTTTCTACGTTTTACAGAATTGAACATCATAGGTGAACAGGTAGCTTGCATCTGAAAAAATCGAGCCCAGTTTTTTTATTTCAAAACTAGACTGAACTTAGGCTTTTTGAGCATTTTTGATTTTTAGGCTACAGGTTTAAAGGTTTTTTGTCCGAGTAATTAAAAAATTTTTTAAAATAAAATACTTTTCCGAGTAATTGCGACAGAAGCTATTGGCTTGCTTATTTGTCAATGTTTTGATTATCATGTTTCAATGAGTTTCTCATATTTTTATAATCAACGCAAAATCAATCTTAGCTGAAATTTTACATTTTTCTGATCAACTTTGACCGATTCCGTTTAAAACGGAATATAAGATATAAAAGAAGATATAAATTAAGGTTTTTGAAAATCCCTCGTATAATCATATTTATTGAAATGCTGATGAAACGCTGTTGCTATTAATAACCGATTTTCATGCGTACTTCACTAATTCAAGGTCTTTTCTTTAAAAAGATGAATTAATTTTTTATATTTCAAATTTGAAAACAAAATGTCTGACTAAAATTCCGTGAACCAGAGTTCGTTATGAATTTTCCAACAGAATATCTCAGAGCCATTAAAACAACCCGCAAAATACCTGAGGGCTTAAAATCTGTTGCTTTTTATCTGTTACTAAAAGAATGATTTAAAACTACTCTCAGCTATTGCATCTGATTATTGGTTTGAGAGTTTTTCAGCAGAATAGTTTTCTAAACATGTCTTTCACAGTTACCAATTTTAATGACTAAATATCATTTTAAAGAAAGGAATTTTACCAAGGAAGCCAATATTTTTTCCATTTTTAGCTGCATTTGTTTTTTATTGGGACATTGTTTTGGGGTTTATTGGCGTCCTTAAAAATTTATAATCAGCATGATTGGAATATTATAGACATGTAAGAGACACAACTCTTTTATTGGAGCAACTTGAATTAGGGCAATTATTTGTCACTTGGTATACTCATTTCGTCAGAACTAAAATTGTTCATAATTTATGTCAAACTCGTTCTTTGAAAATCTGTAGTTTAATAACTGCATCCTGCAAAATTTTTACTTTTTTCGTAGTTGACGTCGGAGAGACGAATGCAAAAAACATTTGATACCTGATTTTCCAGAGCGGAAATTTCTCGGCGCTACGTTTCACAGAAATGAACATTAAAATTGAGTACGTAGCTTCCATCTGAAAAAATTGAGCCCAATTTTTACTGTGATGTTAAAACTAGACTTCATTTAGGCTTTGCAATTTATCAGACTTTTTTGCATATCGTTTTGCAGAGCAATTTTGCAAAGGAAAATAAAGTAGTGTTTTTAACGTTTTGCTATGAGATTTCTCATAGCAGATTTACAGGTTATACGAAAGTGAAAAAACATCTAGCATTTTTAGACATATTCTTTTTGATCAGGAAGTCAATTGGCATAACACTTCTCTTAGACCAAGCCTATCTCCAAGCCGTTAACCTCACCCAAAATGCTACGGGCTTAAGTTGAAATGTTTTTATCTGTTACTCAAGGGATGATCCATGGTTTTTCTCAGCTACCGCATCCCATTATTGCTTTGAGAGCTTTGAAAAAGCATGTCTTTTCAATTAGCCTTTTTGTGGTAACTAATTCCACTTAATATTAGTATTTCTAAGATAGGGTTCTAAGCGCTTTGTTAGCAATAAGATTGTACAGTTTTGAATTGCTGAAATTAAGTTGAAAACGGACTAGAAATAATAATGTACATTTTATCTACTTTATCTTAGCTAACACTTCAACCCAGTATTAGTTGTCGTTCCTATCCAAAATATAACTTTTCAAATTTTTTCCGTTTGAAGCTCTGTGCGTGATGCACCCTCAGATAGAGAGCACGTGCCATAACATAGTAATTTATTTATTACATGCGCTCGAGGTTATGCAAACAATATGCACCAAAATGCTGGGGACAAAAAGGGAAATGATCCTGTTTTTAACCCCCCCTCGAAGAAAATGAGGAGCAATTCAACAGGGCAGCTCATTGTTAGAGACCCAGAGCAGAAACACTTTCTCATCATTTTTGAGTCACAACTTTTGTCAAAGCTTTGATTATTTCTTTCAATGAGCTTTTCATACTTTTGTAATTGCTGCAAAATAAATCTTAGCTAAAAACATTACCGTTTTCTGATAAACTTGGATCGATGCCGCTAAAAGAAGAAAAAAGGTGAGGTACTTGAAAATCCCTCTTATAATCGTAATTAATGAAATGCTGATGGAACACTGTTGGTTTTAATAACCGATTTCTCTGCGTACATCGCGAATTAATTTTCTCTTCCTTAAAAAATAATAAGATAGTTTTTTTAAATTTCAATTTAGATTACAAAATATTTGGCAAAAAATCCATTGATCGAAATTCGTTATGCGTTTTGCGAAAAACTACCTTAGAGCCATTAAAACTTCCGGCAAAATCTTCTGGGTTAAAATCTAATGTTTGTTCCTGTTACTCAAAATTTGATCTACAACTTTTCTCGGCTATCGAATCTGATTATTGCTTTGAGAGTTTTGAAGCATACTTTTCCAAGCATTTAACAGCATTTGTTTTTTCATTGAGACTTTGTTTTGGAGTTAATTTGAGCACTTAAAAATTAGAAGCAGCATAATTGAATTTTTATACGCAAAAAATGAGACACAACTGTACTATCAGAACAAATGGAATTAGGGCAATTGTTTCTCACTTGGTAAGTTTTTTGTTCAAACTAATATTGTTCATAATTGATGTCCAACTCATTGTAAGAGAATCTGTGGTTTAATAACTGAAGCCTGCATAATATTTGTTCTCTTTTTGACGTCTTATTGCATTCGTACAGAAATTATGTCAGCTCAAGTTGTTTCTTTTCTTAGGGATCCTCTGATTTTGGAGAGAAGGAAGCATAGATTACAATTGGTACTTGATTTTCCATAGCTCAATTTCTCTCGGCACTACGTTTTACAGAAATGAACATCATAGGTGAATAAGTAGTTTGCATCTGAAAAAATTGAACCCAATTTTTGCTGCCATTTAAAACTAGACATGATATAGGTTTTGCAGTTTTTGAGACTTTTTTCATTTCAGGCTACAAATTTTCAATGTTTTTATTGTCAATAAAACATTTTTCCGAGAAAATGTGACAGAACTTATAGACTTGCCTATTTGTCAAAGTTTTGATTATTATTTTTCGATGATCTTTTTACGATTTAAAATCACCACAAAATGTATCTCATCTGAAGTATTACATTTTTCTAATAAATTTGGATTGATTCCGATAAAAGAAGAAAAAATTGAGGTATTTTAAAAAAAACCACGTATAAATGTGATTATTGAAATGCTGATGTAACACTGTTGGTATTAATAACAATTCCTCTGTGTACTTCGCGAATTCAATCTTCTTTTCTTAAAAAACTAAAATAATTTTTTTTTTCAAATTTGAATACAAAATATCTGACAAAAGTCCTTAATCAGAATTCGTTTTGCACTTTCCAAACGATTATCTCAGAGTAATCAAATTTTACGGCAAAATCATGTGAGCTGAAAATCTAAGGTTTTTTATCTGTTAAACAAATTTTGATCTACACTTGTTCTTAGCTATCGAATCGGATTATTGCTTCGAAACTTTTGAAGCAGACTTGTCTTTTGGATATGTCTTTTGTTGTTACCATTTTTTTAATGATATTTCAAATTGAAAAAGGCTCTCTGCAATATAGCTATTACTTTTCTTTCCAAGCATTTAGCTGCATTTGTTTTTTCATTGAGACTTTAATTTGGAGTTAATTTGAGTACTTAAAAATTAGAAGCAGCATAATTGAATTATTATAGGCAAAAAAGAGACACAACTGTACTATCGGAACAAATGGAATTAGAACAAATAATTTTCGCTAGGTAATCTTTCTGTTTACACTAATATTGTTCTTAATTTATGTCCAATTAATTGTTTGAAAATCTGTAGTTTAATTACTGCAGCCTTCAGACTTTTTTTCCTCTTCATCGATGATGTTTTATTGCACTCATTTAGAAATTATGTCAGCACCGGTTGTTTTCGTTTTCAGCGACCTTCTGGTCTTGGAGAAGAATGCATACATTGCAACTGATACCTGATTTTCCATAGCGGCAATTTTGGCGCTCCGTTTTACAGAAATGACCATTAAAATTGAGTAAGTAGCTTCCATCTGAGAAAATTGAGCTTTGATTTTTAAAACTAGACTGAAATTAGGCTTTGCAATTTATGAGCAATGTTTGCATATCAGGCGTGGCCTTAACTAAGCAGAGTAATTTTGCAAAGAAAAATTTACAGGTGGGACAAAAATGAAAAAAAAAAACATCTAGCATTTTTAGAAATATGCTTTTTCATCAGGAAATCAATTGTCCAGATTCTTCTCTTAGACCGAGCCCATCTCCAACTTATTAAAAAACCAAAATTTCTATGGCCCTTTGTTCAAATCTTTGTATGTGTCTCTCAAGGGATGATCTATAGTTATTCTCAGCTATGGCATCTCATTATTGTTTTGAGAGTGTTGAAGCAATCTTGTCTTTTAAGTTTTTTTTTGTGGTAACTAATTTCACCTATTTTTATTATTTCTAAAAAAAAGTTCTTAGAGCTTTGAACCATAAGGTGTTACCCTTTTGAAGTGCTGAAATTGAGTAGAAAATGGCCCAGAAATCATTACGACGCAGCGGTATACCCAAATCGTCACGGGCAGATATGCCCGATGCGTGCATCTCGTGTTAGTTTTTACTATTTTATTTACTATGTTAATACATTGAAAGTGGAACACTTTTGCAGAAAATAGCTACTTTAGCAGAAACCGGCAAAATGGAAGGGAAATAGGAATCCCGTGTTCGCAAAAGTGTAATAATCCTAGCCGCGAAATACAAGTACAAACTTTATAATTTATTTTTCGCACAGCTTGTATCACGCATCTGCTCCATTTATGTATCGATTTTTCGCCCATAATGTAGCTCAATTTCGCATATAATCTGCAATTAAGCCTAACTTAATTACTTCTTTTTTTAAATTAAGCCTAACTTATTACTATTAGTAGTACTTTATTACTACTTTATTACTACTTATGGTACTTTATTAATACTTAATACTACTTATTACTACTCATTAGTACTATTTATTACTACTTATTAAAATTGGCCAGTCCCACATTGATATACAAAGCCTTTGTTGTGCGGGGGACCTTTCGGAAAAAAATCAGTTTTTGAGATTGCATGTATTTAAAGCACTTTAAGTCTTTGAAAGCTTCAATTAAATCTTTTTTAAGGTGCTTATTGCATGCTCAAAATGCGAGCGAATAATAGATACCTAAATTGATCAGAAACGTGCAGCAAGATTTGTTACCTACTTTTTGCACCGAATGTTCTTTTATTTAGCAAAATTGGCGGAACCCCTTTTGCAAAAAGTAAGATACAAAGGATGTCTTCTAATTTCGTTCATTGTATGTATCTAATTTTTGAGCCAATTTTACTAAGGCGGAAGTATTGGGGTAAACCTCTGCGTCGTAATGATATTACTCTGAAACATTGCTACATCAATCAATATCGAAGTGAGGAGGAGGAAAAACGAGCCAGTTGATCTAGAAAAGAAATTGGCCATGATTTGACAACAGACAACACAGACGAAAAAATAGTCATATTTCGAATTCGCTCAAATAAGCGCGAGTTACTAGAAAATAATCTAACGAAAGCGTTTATTTTTTGACGCCACAGGACAAGTGAAGTTTCGCGAATCGATCATCCAAATATTGGAGTATTCAATTTTAATTAGACTGTTTGATCTCGTCGAAAAATGGAAATGATCGAAGCGCAAAATCGTGCAAAATCGTTCAAACTTGTGAAATTTAAGACAAACAAGATCCGGCTGAAAAGACAGTGGAAACGTTTGACTATGATTCTACAAACCACACAGTGCAACATTGCACGTTTATAATCAGAAAAACCAATTTTTTTTCGAAATTCTGTTGTCCTGATAGTTTAGTCTTATCATGTTAGTATTAAGTCTTCCTCAGGAGCCACCAAATCTACAAATCTAGTTACTGAGGGAACTGGGATTGAAACTCCCGAGGAAAACTGAAGCAATATAGCAAATCCTTATTTAGTTGTTTTATTGTCTTGGTAAAAATCCCCAAAAACTTGAGAAACAACAAGACTGAATAAGCATTTTGCATATGATTAAGGCAAAACAATTATTAAAATAAAGAAAATTTACAAAACAATGAGAAAAGAGGATATGTTTGTTAGCGGTAACATAAAATTTTGATTCTATAACCAAAAACAGGCTGCAGCTTTTCAAAGTTTTTTTCGTCAATAAGATATTCCTCCAAGAAAATGTGACAGAAGCAACTGATTTGCCTATTTGTTAGAATTTTGATAAAAATATTCATACTTTTATAATCACCGCAAAAAAATCTTAATTTCAATTTTACCTTTTTCTGATAAACCTGGATCGATTCCCTTGAAAGAGGGAAAAATGAGATACTTGAAAATCCCTCGGATGATTGTAACTAATGAAACGCTGATGAAACACTGTTGGGGTCATACTAACCAATTTTTTCTGCGTACTTTTCTAACTAAATGTCTCTTCCTTAAAATACTAAAAAAAAACAATTTAATTTTTTCTAATTCTGATTATACAAAATCCGACAACAAAAAATTGTTGTGCGTTTTCCAATGAACGTCTCCGAGTCAATAAAACAAATCGCAAAATTCTGTGGGCTTGAGTTCAAATGTTTATCTGTTACTCAAAAGATGATCTACAACAATTCTGAGCTATCGTCCCATTATTAGTTTGAGAGTTTTGAAGCAAACTTGCCTCTAAATACGTCTTTTACTGTTACCAATATTACTGATTATATATCATTTTAAATAAAGGGCTCTGAGCAATGTAGCTATTATTTTTTCAATCATTTAACTGCATTTGTTTTTTTTTAATTGTTTTGGAATGGACTGTGCACTTTAAAATTTAGAAGAAGCATAATTGAAATATTATAGACAAAAGTGAGACACAACCCTACTATCGGAACAAATGGAACTAGGGCAATGATTTGTCATTTGATAATCATTTTGTTCATACTAAAATTGTTCATAGTTAATTTCCAACTCATTATTTGAAAATCTGTATTTTAATAACTGAAGCATGTAGAATGTAATCTTTTCACAGTTGATGTTATTGCGTTCATTGAAAAATTGGCACTACTGTTTTCAGCGATCCTCTAATTTTGGAGGGAAGAAATCATCAAATGCATACAGTTTGTACCCCAGTTTGATTGCAGAAGTTTTCTTGAGGCTGCGTTTTAAAAAAATGAAAATTAAAACCGAAAAGTTGCAAATTTTTGGGTTTCGATCGGAAACAATTAAGCCCAATTTTCTTCTGTTTACAAAGCCGAACCTGTATAAGCCTTTGCGATTGATGCAAATTTAAAAATTTTTTGCATTTCAAATTTGACATGCCAGCCCTGCAAAGAAAAATCAAATATAATTTTTCTAACATTGTTATGCGATTTTTCATAGCAAATTCACAGGTAATAAGGTTGTGAATTCTTAATTTTTCCACAGTTGATGTTATTGCATTCAAATAAAAAATGTAACTCCTGTTGTTTCGTTTTCAGCGATCTTCTGATTTTGAAGGGAAGAATTTATAAAATATAACTGATAGCAGATTTTCGTTGCGGAATTTTTTTTGGGGGCTACGTTTTAAAGAAATGAAAACTAAAACCAAAAATTGCAAATATTTGACCTTCAGTCCGAAACAAACGAGCTCAATTTTTGTTCTGATTACAAAACTGATCTTGCAATGTATAAACAATTTTCTTTTTCAAAAGTATCATCAAATAAGCAGAACTATTCTGCTAAGAAAAGTAAAGTATCAATTGTTATTATTTTGATACTTGTTTTTTAAATAGCAGATTTACTGGTGATACAAAAGTGAAACAACATCAAGCATTTTTAGACTGATATTTTTCATAAAGAAGTCAATGATCCCAACTCTTCTCTTAGGCAGTCAACTCTATGTGTTTGAAAGATACCCCGTTTGCTTTTTTATATCTTCGTAAAAATGTTACAATATATCAAAATTGACTTGCCTTACACTTCAACCGGGAGTAGTTGACTTGGCTGTTACACATGGAATTTTTCGAATCTTTTCCGTTTATTACCCTGTGCATTATGCACCCCCCGCTACCGAGCACGAGTCATTACAAAGTAAATCATCTGGAACGTCTATAATCCGAAATTCTCAACTCTTCCAAAATTCGGATGTCATGATATGTTAGTGTTTTCATGTCACACCTTCCACATGAGCCATCAAAACCATATACTGAGGGGAATATGATAGAAACTCCCAAGTATAACCGAGGAAAAGTCAAGAAAAATAGCGAAAAGCTCTTTTAGTTGTTTTTTTTATTTTGCGTTGGTAAAAATCCCTTAAAACTTAAGAAACAACAAGACTGAATAAACATTTCGCCTATGCGAACAAATCCAGTTTTTTGTCATTCAATTTTGACATTTCGCAGTGTTGCATGTGGCAATTTCCCGCTAATTCTGATATTTTATCTGAGCTATCTCTCTTAGCCACTTCGCTCAGTTGAAGTACAGGTTAAGTTCTACAAATTTTAGAAGTTGAAGCAAGTGGCTTGATGATTCAATGCCGGACTATGAGGCAGAATTGGCCAGACTATGAATTTAATTATCGCATATTGGCGTATTTATATTTTGACATAGCCGGATTTTGACTCAATCTAGTTGGGTTATGGTTCGAAATAGCGGGACTGTGATTCGATCATAGGGTCGGATGCTTGACATAGAGGGCTTACAGTAGCAGCCAGGCCTGCCGAATGAAGTCCTTGGCCCAAAAATAAACGTCCAGACAAGCTTGGGTCGCGAACAGTGAGTTCGGACCAAACAGACTAAACTATATGTATAAAACCATAAAACCATAGAAAGAGGTGAACCAAAAAACGGTCCATAAACATTTTTTATAGGTAAGGCAACATAAAAATAATGTACAGAATTTTGAAATTTCATGCAGTGAAACGTTGTTTTGGAACTACTACAGGTTGTCCTTTGTTTGTGCTGTTTGTCAGCCAAACTCAAAAGTTTTTTATGGTGCTCAACCCGGGTGATCAAAAAGACCCAAACTGCCAGAATTGACAGAGCACGGGAAGTTATGAGCCTGACAGAAGGACCCAAAATTTTGTCCAAGCTACGAGCTTTGTCGCTCCAGACTCCCCCCTGTCCACAACTGAAGTCAGGCCGTTCCGTACCTATGTTGAGCCTGGGATCTTATTGAACTACTCAATTTTTTTGTGGTATCTCTCCACAAAAATTTGTTTGCAAATGCTAGAACGCCAGGTTTAAAAAACTGGCGATAAACATTTCGGGTCTTTCCCATTAAAGCCCCCCCCCCCCCATGAAAATATAGACCCCCATTATGGTATAATTACCATGATTGGGGGGCTATAGGTTATAGCTGGGGGGGGGGGGGGGCTATAATGGGAAAGACCCAACATTTCAGCGAGCACGTGGCTCGATGCGCTTGGTACATTTTGACAGCTTTAATTTGTATTTTTTTGGTATAGAGTACCTACCCAAAATTTGTTACCCAGTAAAACATTTTCACCTGTTTTTCAGCACCCAGTGAATCAACTTACCTGTACATCAGAGGCATGTCCATACCTGTATACTGCAACATGAGTGTCACGCCCGCCAAGACATACCTGGAAATCCCAGTCATATCAAGGTGGGGGGACGGCTTCCAGGGAAAAAAGCCCTCGTGGGTCTTGGAGAGACAGTGGTCAAAAGTGGAGATTAAATATGATGAATGTCTGCAGTATATCGAGTCGTATAACAACGATGATCACGTGACCGAGATGGCACAGGTTCCAACGTCCAATCTTCACGACTACTGGGAGCGATCACGAGGTGAGAGTTCACCTTGAAAACCACTTCCCATTCAGCCAACGAATTACATAATGTGTAAAAAAAACTTTGCACAATGGTTGGGACATAATCTGATCAGAAATCATTTCAGTCTAATGTGGTCTGATAATAGGCTATTTTTTCCTTGGACATCAACCTGAAAAAGGAGACAATTTAGCCAATTAAAGCCAATGGTTGTTTTTAATTGGCTAAATTGTCTCCATTTTTAGGTTGTTCATTTGCTCTAAAACGACTTATTATAGTTTGGAAGAACTGATTTCCCTGGTTGACAATTGAGAGGACTGAAAAAAGTTGAGTTAGGGGTAATTTACTGACCTTCAATGGGTCAGAGCACAACGTTCTTTCGTCGACACAAAGTCTTTTATTTCGCCCATCAGATCTCTTATCTCATTCAATATCGTTCATCCATCGACTTCTCATACTCAGCTTTCATGGTTAAACATTTGTCTTAATGTCCAAAAGATCTAAACTTTTCACCAATCAGGGAACAATTAGATCAGATCATCTGTCACCAGCCAGATTACTTTTTTGCCCGTTCTTTCGGTAACTTAAAAATACTGTTGACAAATTATTCAAAGTTCTTACTCATTTCACAAAAAGGAACTTTAAAAAAAATTCAAGGTTTTGTGGCAAACTGTTCCTGCACATTGCAAAATGAAAGAGGAAGCAGAAAACTTAGACTACATTATATGCAAAAACCCAAGATTAATATTTGTTAAGAGAGCTCGTCATAAATCAACTCTCAGTCTTTTTACATCCAACTTCACTCAATCACGGTCCTTTCATAAATGAAACTACAGTGCTCATCGCCAACATCAGTCACCTTAGTTGAGAAATTTCTAACAAAAGAAATTGTCGGTATCGTCGATAAAAACGACACACTTTCCTATAATTTTTTCGTCGGTATCGTCGTTTCTGTTCGGCAGTAAACACAAGAAAGATTCAGTATCGTCGCTTTTAAACGTAAGACAAATTAGGCATTGTCGTTTTTAAATGTGAGAGCGATATCTTATCGTCGTTTTTAAACATAAGTGACATTCGGTTTTTTCTTGAGAAGCACCAGGGTTCTTAAATTCCAAGTCAGAGAAACAGATTAGTCCAGCTGACCGAAAAATGAAAACCATTGCCACTGGGCGTTTTGAAGCGGAAGCAACCATCAAAAACTTTGCTTGAAAACTACCAGAAAATAGTTCAAAACTCAGTGAATGCGAAATAATCAGCAGAATTCTCATCAATGTTCAACAAGTATGTTACTTCAAGAATACCCAAAAAATTTAAACTCATTCAATTATTTTTGCGAATGAGCCAAAGAAGAAATTTCGATGAGTTTGCACATTTTGTCAAATTTTTTTCTAAAAAGAACGCATGAAATTCCTGCATCGAAACCGTATCACAACGTTTGACTACGTTATAAGCAGGAACAAAAACAAATTGTCCAATGAAAAAAACCGACAGTCTCTTACGTCTGAAACTGAACATATCGACGATATCTTACGGCTAAATTCCGAATATACCGTATCTGCTAAAACCAAACATACCGAATCTCTCTTTTGTCCAAAAACGACTATAGCAAATCTTTTGTTTCCGTTCGTAATCAACGATACCGAACAAACCAAACATTTCACATCTTTCTTACGATTTAAATCGAAGATGCCAAATATCTCTGACAAAGGTTTTTGCGATATTTGTTCGGTATTTTCAGCTGCAGCGAGCACGGTTTTTTCCTGATTTCAACTTTTCTTCAATTCACTTAGTATATACACAAAATTCTAGTGAAAATTTTGCCAAAAAAAACAGATATAGGAGCGTTTGAATTTCCTTGTTTGCTGAAATAAATTTTGATCGTCTTCATGCAAACGGGGAAGTGGGAACTGAAATAAAACTCGTGACTCAGGAATGGATTTTTCTGGAGATGGAATAAATTGCCAGAAGAGTCTCTACTGTCGCCGTAACCTCCTATTGGCCATCTTGGCTAGACATTAGTCTAACTAAGGAGCCAATCACGAGGACTTAATGCATAGCCATTAATGTTCTTCGCCAGACCGATATTCATCAGTGCAGGCTATTGCTTCAGATGAAGGTGTTGAGGCATAGCATCAAACAGCGGCCTTGAAATAAAGGAATAGAAGTGGTCGTCGGCGGTTCCCTGTGTAAAATTCATTTTTTGGTCATGTCTTGCGAAATGTCTTCCTGTTGAAAACGTCTACAATGAGCAACAGACGGTCTTACTGACTCGAATAACAGCAAAATAATGAAAATGAAATAGGGACCAGTAGATCTATTTCGACAATTCAGTATCAGTTTGGCTACACTCCAATGAAAATTTCTTATAAATCTAATAAGCCTGAGCTTCCTTGACAGTAAGCAACGAATGTATGTTTAGTGAGTTTAATGTGATGGAGTTTAGGATGGCTGCTGCCCCGTATGAATGAAAGGTAATAAGTATTGGAGGAAAAACTGCGGGTGTTCCCTTCGCACAACTAGTATCTGAAAAGAAAATCTTCTATTAAGAATTACTGTGTAACGTCCAGACAAGATTACTATAGTGATAGTCACAGAAATAACATAACAGAGTACTCCTGCATATGTGATATCAGAGTTGCAAAAGATAAAGAGTGGCTACACTACATGTCTGCTCCAGACAACATATGCTCTGCAATGTCCAGGAAAAATGTTTTCGGAGAATTGTGGCTCACGCGACTCAATTTTTCAAAAAGCTGGACTCCAGACGATCTTAGCACCAAAACTCTGGTCTTCATGGTTTGGAACTAGTTTCTCTAAAGGTTTGATGACTAATTACTTGAAAATCCGGCCAAGGGGAATGTGCACATTACAATATACCCAATAATTGGTTCTGTTAGTTTCATATCGAGTACCACGGGCCGCTGAGGGATGGCCAATAATGCAATAGCTAATTGTTGTTCTAAATGATCGTTCTGGTAAGTTCAAGTTTAGGATAAATTTTTGAGTGTTTTTTGAGTATTTTGTTACACTATTTACTTTGGCATGGGGTATTTTGGAATCTTTTCAATAACTGCCGCTTTTTTTGCAAAAGCATATCGATTTTAAGCGTATCGATTATCAAAATTTAAGCGTGCGATTTACAAACCAATCAGTGACGATTAATAACTTTCCACGTAAGGGCATGCTATGTTAAACTGAATAACATAAAATACGCCATGCCATGCCAATTAGTCGAATTGGAATACAACACCAAAAGAATTCTTGACTGGCAGTTCGGTGGGCGCTTCGCCGACCCGCGATTTTGAGATTGAATCTCACAGCGCATGAACGATATGACTGTTAACTGCGATCCGCATTTGCCCGTAAACCGGTATTCGGCTGTCTAATGTATAGGCCTAGTAATAATGGGTTAAAGTATAGCACACAAAGGTGGTGATTCTCTTCTAGGTAACAGGGGGAAATTGTTGAAAAGATCTGTATTTTGACACATTTGGTATACAAGTAGCCGCAGGATGTCAGACAAAGAGGACATTGGCATACTTCGAAACAACTGATGCGTGCTTTGGGTGGCCTACTGTCAATATTGGATTGCTTTGCAAACTAGCATGCAAAGAGATCCTGTTAATCACAGTTTCCATTTTAAGAAGCTGACGGAGATTTGAGGACAATCTCGTCAATACATCTAATCTCGCAAATTATGTCCTTTCATTTAGGAAATTGATCTGAACAATTTGAAAATTCCGCAAGATTGTTTGAATGTCAAAGTTGGAGAAACTGAAACGCAGTCGTCTTTTCTCCACTGTAGTTAAAATTTATAAATATTTTGACACCATTATAAGAATGCATATTATCAGAAATATCAGGTTGAAATATAATATGTATGCATCTAAAGCGACAATTAGGGCAAAAACTCGAATTAGTTTCTTCACTCAGGATACTGAAAGCTGAAGTTATGTTGACGGTTGTTGACGTTAATGGAATCAAAATCTATTTCAGGTGTTGGCTGGGCTGGTGACTGTGGAAATAGTGAGGGCTATTCCTCAATCCCGAACCTGCCTTCTGTCTTCATGTTCCCGTCCAATCTAGATTTTTCCTTCTCTGGGGCCGGGAGTAGGTGGGAAGACGAGATTTCATTCACACCGGACAGGAAAGCTTACTCTTACAAAAGTAAGTTAAAATTTCACAGCCGATTTCCTTTTTGTCCAAACACAAAAGAGTAGAACGTTTCGATCGCAATTTTTAGTATGATCGTCTTTGGCCTTTTTTTATGTTAGGAAATTATTTAAGAATTTTAACACTGTGGTAAATAGAAAAAAATCTGTGTTGATATTTATTCTATTGACAGTTTGTGCTTGACAATTTTTGTCCGTAAAACGTCAACTTTAAAAAGCGAACAAAAGGTTTGTTAAAAATATTTAAATTATGGGCATAAAAAATTAATTTATTTGACAATTGAAAACAACCTTTAATTATGCGAATTGTTTCTTCAATAATAAATTACAGTACTTACAAAACAGTTTATTGCAAGTATACAAGTATATATAAATAATAGAGATTCTGCAGAATATTTTTTGCCTGGAAAATCTTAAGTTCTCCTCTAGTTCGTTTTCTCTCAGTAATTTGTACGCAAGTTTGGCATTTCCTTGGTTCAGAAAAAGTAAATTGAAGTGTTTTATGCAATTTTTTTCAGGTCATATCTGGAATTTTGTTTCAAGGAAGCAACAGGGTTCCTCAGATTATTAACTTTTTGAAAAATTGTTTGTCCTTTCCCGTCCCTACTTCCCGTTAAATTATTTTTTGAACGTTTCTCTCTGAACAAAGTTATCAATCAACCTTTTGTCTGGTCCAAGGTTAATATGATTTCCTATTTCAATGCTGACACTTATAATTGAAAAAATAATACTCAGTAATCTATGTTGGTATTTTACTGTTCCAAAATAAAGAACGATTGGTCAAAGTTATTCTCAGCCCAATATAATTTATCTTTTGAATAATCTAAATATTGATTTTTGAGTAACTCATATGGAAGCGGCACAAAAAAATCTTCTCAAATGAACAAAGAAAATAAACAAATAAACAAAATAAACAAATGAAAACTAGAAAATAAGAAAACACTCATTAAATCATTAAACTGTGAATTCCCATTTAGAGTGCTGTAAAAATTCAAAAATCGTTGTTTTTAAAGTAGTGGACGTCTCAATACAGTTAGTGTAGACCACTTCCCATTTAAAATGTTGACATATTTTGAAGAGTCATCGAAGTAAGATCAGCTGACTAATTCAATTGAAAACATTGGTACAGGTTTTATTGTCATATGGGATTATTTGCAATGTATTCTGGATGGTGAATGTTATACAGAGTAGATATGATGATGAACTAATTGCAATTTTCTTCAGTTCGTCAAAAAAAATGTTTTATCATAAATTTTGAAAGTGTTAGTATCCTACTTTGTGAGAGTGGGCGAAAGAAATGACCGTTTTCTTGTTTTCTTCTCATTCAAGAGCATAGGCCATTTTGTAGATGCAACGATGTAGACTAAAAATTTCCCATATAGTCCAAAACAAAATTAAGAAGCTCTGGTGCGGAATCGTTTGGGGATTAATAGCGGCGAAAACTTATTTTTCGGTCTTCTCTCTGTTTTTCAAAAAAAGTTTTTTTTGGAAAAGTTCAGATTTTTTTTGCTTTTTTCATTTTGATAAAAATAAACACAGTTTTTATTTTCTAAAAAACTAGTGAAAGCTTCATTTTCAAACGCTTCAAAAAGTTATACCAGATTAGTTCCAGTCACAGCTGAATTAGTGTTTATTACTTTTTGTGTCGACCATTGCGCTCCTCATGGCATATTTTAAGTCATATATTTTTTGTTCTATACATTGTTTTGTAGGTATAGTTGAAATTGAATCAATTTCTGTTATGATTGCGAAGGTTTTCATAAGCACTACCGGTAGCCAAATAACGTCTAATATAAGTTGCTGCCTCATTTTTTCTGGAGTGACGTTTGCTGAATATGATTGTGCAACCCAAAAGTTCTTTATTTTGAAAAACGTTTGCGGAAAACGTTTGAAAAAACAAAATTCTAAACCAACGGTTAATCTAAATTTTAAAGCCCATTCGATAGTAACAACGATCTGCAAATGAAAATATCAAAAGTTTTTCTCAATTTATTACTGGGATATATAGCCGAGCAGCCCAAAAATTTCATATATGATTTGACTAATTCTGATGTTTACAAGCAAAATTGTTTTTACTTTAGTTCGTACTACAATCAGTTCAGAAAATTCACGCAAAAATAACTCAATTTCTTCACACCTGACGGATTCTGAAGATAGCATACTAAATAAATGACATCACAAATTATGTTTTCATGAAAGCTGGTCGGCTCTTTTTCAACGGCTCAAAAATTTGAAAGTCTTCCAAACTCTGCTAAGAAGCGAGTGTCACAACCAAATGAAGTGGATGATCTTGTCCAATTACCTCGTTTTTTTTCTCAAAACTAAGCCTGATACATTAAAAAAAGGAAGCATTCGTTACAATATGGGACATGGGACAAAAGAATTATTATAGTAATTTGTATCTATTCAGTGTCGTTGTTCGCTGACAACCCAACAAAAAATAAACAAAACAGTAATAAAAAATAACACAGGTGCGCTTCCTCGTAACGTTTAACGCTTGTAAGCAGAAAATTGGTGAACAAGTAGAGAAATAAATGACGTTTTCTTCTCAGCCATTTTGACGAGTTTTGGGGTTTTGTGGTTTGGGCAGCGAGTAATTATGGAGACATTATTTCAAACAAATTTTTTAATTCCTTTTTGCATCGAGTGTCATCAATTTTTTAATCAACAGTAATAATATTTTTTGATTTTATCCGCCACAATAACCACAAGCCTGGAATGATAACCATGAAATAATTTCAACAACCATAAAGATGTTGGCTGCCATCGTACACGATTTGTTCTAGTAATGATAATAAGTCATAACTGGTTTTATTGAATCATTGAACGCACACTATGATCATGAATCAAAATAAACATAAAAATGTAATAAAGGGAAATTTGTCATAAAATTTTCTCGTTTCCACTCGGATCAGTTTAGTATTTTTATTTCATAGTAGTTATTATAAGCCATATATGGGAAGATTGCGTTCACAGAATGGCTTCCGAGCTTTTGCAACATCGTGAGGAGACTCAGAAAGATTTTTGCATGATAAAAATGGACAAAACTCCATTTAAAAAGCAAATAAAAAGGTCATTATATGTGTTGTACTTTATATCAAAACGTCATCAAAAAGCCAACTAATTTAGTTGCTCCCTCAAATTTGAAATCGGTTTAGTTTGAAACCGGTATCCCCAAATAGCCGAAAACAAAAGACAAGGACCAACGTTCTCACTATCTGTCAAAAAATTTTCGTGTTATTATTGAAGAAGACTGCTTTTTGGGAGCGCTACTTTGCTTTCCATTGGTTATGCAAAAACAGCAGTTTTTCCTGGAAAAAAACTGTTTTAAAAACAGGATTTCGCACGTATAAATCTTGGTTACAATAAAAAATTATATATGCTTCCTTCTCATAATTTTAAGATCAAATGGGCCTTATTAAACTCTGTAAGATCATACTAAAAATTTTTAAACGTTTTTTTTTGAAACCATAAATGAACCTTGTATCATTACTCAATGATACTCAAGTTCATACCGAGACATTTTTTTTTATTTGCCTGTCATTTTCTTCAGCGCTTACTATTAGTAGTAGTTTGAGTTTCTTTTAAAAAAGTCAATTTAAACATATTTTGACTAAATTTATACCTTCTGCTGTTTTCAGTTTACGGCTACTGTGGGTGGGGGTACCCGAAGGACAAATTTGGGGGAGGCATTAATTTCCTTCCACTCATCTTCACCAGCAGATAACACCACGTGAACAAAAACAACAACAACAACAAAAACTGTATTACTGTGCTTTGGAAGTTTATTTTTCCACGTATTGCAAACTGAGTTTGTTTTGATGCGATGTTTTGTTTATGTAAAGAATGCAAAAAAATTTACTGAAACAAATTTTGATCATCTCATTTTAACAAAGTTTCTAATAATAATTTTTGTATTAAATACAACTAACCCCCACGCAATTACTTCTATGTAGTTCTAGTCAGGAGAATACTGCTCAAAACTGGGTTGGGGGGGGGGGGGGGGGGGAGAAAGCAATACTGTTGTGAGAGAGTGCGATGTTTCTACTTTCGGCGGCTGAGTTTAAAAAAATTGGAAAATTTTTTTACAATTTTTTCATTGATTTTATAGTGGTATAACGACCAACGTGACATTAATAAATTTCAACAGTAATCACCTATTTTTTACCTTTTTTTCAAATAGAGGGAAACTGAGAACAAATTAAATTCAAATCCTGATATGAAGATAACTTGGCTATCAAAGTCAAAATGAAATTGAGAAAATAGCAACTAAATAAGGCATACAAAATTTAAAAATATCTTTTCACTTATAAACACAAAAAAATTAAGGCATTTTCCTAACTTTTGTAACGGTTGCTCTGTTTTGTTCAATGTTTTGGTTTTGGGGGTGAGGTACACTGGTGTTCTCCATACTTTACACACCCCCCCCCCCCCCCCCTAATGTGATCAGACTCAGACTATTTTTAAAACTTTCGGCTCTGATCAGACCTTAATGATACCAATGCCTTGATTCTTGCGCTGATTATGCCCCCCACTTGATTTTGCTGATTGTGCCCCCCCCCCCCCCCCACTCCCTCACCACCCGCAAGCAATCAATCATGGTCTAATCAGAGAGCAAAATTAGGCAACCCTTAGCCTGGTCAGGTCCTGAAAATGTTCACAAATGAACCGGCGTTAAGGTTAATTCCTTCTTAATAAAATCATCTTTGCGTTCAAATTCCTTTTTAAAGTTGCTTTCTGGAAATCCGTTAGCCGAAGAGTTTTTAGCCGAAGCATTTTGAACTTCAATTTTTCTCTGAATTTTCTGCTCGTGTTGTTTTTTGTTTGATTTGTATCTGTTCAAAGTTGAAATTAGTCTATCTATGGCAAGAATGGCGGTGGTTATGGTACTGACTATGGCCCAGAGATCTCTGTGTTTGTACGTGTTGTGTTCGGCTACTGTACCATCATGCCATCTGAACATAATTTCACTCCAAGTTGTAATGTTTTGCACGCAAAATGATTCACTGGAATTGCTCAAATTAGACGAAATCTAAAAATAACAAATTTAACAACTCTGTTTGAAAGCTATTTTAATGGAAATGCGGTACTAGACCCTCCCCCGGCTTACTGCCTAGATAACCACCCCCCTCCCCCCGAGCGACATAGGCCTAAACAGATCAGAAGCGAGATATTTCCCAGTGAAAGGAAACTTGAAACAGCTTGCCATGTCACGCAAGATCTTGTTAACTCGTGCAAAACTTGAAAAATCTTGCCAAGATCTTGATAGACGAACATTTCTTGGAACACCTTGATAAGATCTTGACAAGATCTTATCAAGACATGTCAAGAACTTATCTTGGCGTAACTTGATAAGATCTTGATAATTCTTGACACAAAGAAGATTTTGTTTCTAAGCAACCCGGAATGAGGTGGCGGAAAAATGAACTGGGAATACAGAGAAAAATCAGTTTTTCTGCATAAACTTGTTTTTGGGGTAATTTGGATCATTCAGAAAAAATTTTGTTCCGTTGTGCGTTGAAAAATGATCCCACGTCACGTGAAGAGCACTTATAAAATATTCAATACCCTCATTTGCTTGTTTTGAAATTTGGCAAGCAAAAAATTCACGAAAATTGTTGAAATCTGCAGTCAGTTTGATTCTAATTTCTGTCCAAATTTCATCATAATCTCGAAATAGTGTGAATGTTGCCGCTGGTGATAAGTTTTAGTGTTATCCCCTTAAATATAACACTGAAATTGCTTGGCTTAAAACTAGTTTTAGCAGAAAGAATGCTTGGAGCGTAATATAGGAAACTGTGACAACAGAACAATGATTTCTCTCTGTTTTTTCGCATTACGAAAGGTTTTTCTTATTTAAGCAAGCCTTTTTGTCCTCGGATTCTCGAATCCGCTTCTGTTGGCCATATATCATTAAAAGTAGAATTCAAACCCCCAAAAGATGTTTCTGAATCACTTCAACTCAATTCTTTATGGATTGCGGCACAAAACATCAAAAAATTATGAAAGGAGATAGTCTTTAAACAAGAGAGGGTAAAAAAGATCAAAGACGCTTTTCCGTATAGAATCAACTAATACATGTTTTTAAGATTTACAGTTAGCACAAAATCACAGGGCACAACCATTTCAAGGATAAAACACAAAATTAAAATATCAAGTAGAACTGTAGAATTGTTATTAAATTTCAGGCGATTACTTTAACTATTCCTTAGAAAAACATTTTGAAGTCGTTTGTCTCCTGCTCTTGCTAATTGCAATTATCTGACCTATGGCCTTGCTAAATTTGATTTTTGATTTGAATAAGAGGAGTAAATAGCGATCAGAATATAGTAATTGCTCTTTTCCTCAATATTATGTTTTTAAATTGCACACTTCAAGATTTTTTTGAAGCAAGCTTTTTGTCCTCGGATTCTCGAATACGCTTCTCTTGGTCATATATCAATAAAAACACAAATAAAACCCCCAATTGATGTTTTTAAATCACTTCAACGCAATTCTTTTGGATTGCTGCACAAAACATCAAAAACTATGAAAGGAGATAGTCTTTAAACAAGAGAGGGTAAAAACGATCAAAGACGCTTTTCGGTATAGAATCAACTAATACATGTTTTTTGGATTTGCAGTTAGCAAAAAAACACAGGGCACAACCATTTCAAGGATAAAACACAAAATTAAACTATCAAGTAGAACTGTAGAATTGTTATTTAATATCAGGCGATTACTTTAATTATTCCTTAGAAAAGTATTTTGAAGTCGTTTGTCTCCTGCTTTCGCTAATTGCAGTTATCTGACCTATGGCATTGCTATATTTGATATTTGATTTGAATGAGAGGAGTAAACAGCGATCAGAATATAGTAATTGCTCCTTTCCTCAATATTATGTTTTTATATTGCACTCTTCAAGATTTTTCTTATTTAAGCAAGCCTTTTTGTGCTCGGATTCTCGAATCCGCTTCTGTTGGCCATATATCATTAAAAGTAGAATTCAAACGCCCAAAAGATGTTTCTGAATCACTTCAACTCAATTCTTTATGGATTGCGGCACAAAACATCAAAAAATTATGAAAGGAGATAGTCTTTAAACAAGTGAAAAATAAGCTTATATCGGACTATTAATTGGTATAATCCGCGTTGAAAGTGTATACCAGGACGGCTGTTTTGTTATAAAAGAGGATTGTATCTTTTTTCGTGATATCGTAGTTTGGAGAGTTAGGTGTACTTTTTCTTCCAAATTCTAGCCTCCTTTTTTATTTTCTTTTTAAGTTGTCTTTTTTGAGGCCCTCTGACGATCGGGACCAGTTAGTTTAAACCATTAGACGTCTTTGCTTTCAAAGAGAACCAGATTTTTGGTATACTTGGGTCTTGTAACATTTCTTTGGGTCTCAAAAGAAAATCTGTAAAAAGTCTTCAATTTTTCGAGGTGTTGTAGATGTACGATTTTTTCTTTTTTTTCCGTTACTTTTAAACTTTCCTGGTTTGTACTATTGGTACCAATAGCAATTTGGTTAAGAACTCTATCAGAATGGGGAAACTCAAAAAAGTTGTTGTTTTCAAGAGAAAATCGTTTTTTGAAAAATTTCGTGCTGGATTCTAATTTTTTTAAAGACATCTAGAGAATTATAAGCTGATATCTGACTGTTAAGCGGTATTACCGGCGTGATTATTATATACCAGGACGACCATTTTTGTTATGAAAAAGATGTTTTTATGGGATTTTAGTGGGGGCCTTCCCGATGGCGGTCCTGTATAATGTGTGTACTATGTACATACCGAGCTAGCACACACTTAAAAATTTAACTATACTGGAAAAAAGAGGCTCAATTGTTGGTTGATAAACTAACGGGAGCTGAATTTTCCGAAAATTCTTGATAATTCTTGATAAATCTTGATAAATCGTGCTTAATCATATGAATTCGTGCTAATTCTTGTTTGAAGGTGCTTCTTAATTTTTACGACTTGGTATATCATTGATAGGGAACTGACATACCAAAATCAACTAAATAAGGTAAGCAGTAAAATGGCTTCAGCAATCAGATCATTATATTTGGTTCGTTATCAGGTACCGCTAAAAACAAGAATAAATCTTTTTAAATCACTAGTTTTGTCTCATTTAGATTTTAGCGCAATTTTTTTTTAAAAATTACCATCTTACTCAATTGACAGAATTAACAAACAGATAAACTGGGGAATAAAAGTTTGCTTTATGAAAACCAAATACGATACTGCCAGAGATCTACTTCTGGAGACTAAAATTCTTCCAGCAGAGCTCCAAATAACACGGGTGTCTTTAAATAGGTTTTTCAATATTCTCCAACAAACAAGAAATCGCTCTAATAAACATTTCAGATTTTTAGAAAACGTGCCTATTATTGTAAACAAACGAACCCATAACCTTTTCTTAGAACAAAAATGTAAGTCAAAATGGAGTAATGGTTCAATTGTTCGTAACTTTATTCGAAAATGGAACACACTTCCAATTACAATTAGAAAAGAAACGTCGAAGACCAAATTTAAACAAAAAGTTACAGCGGAAATGCTTAAACGACACGAAAGAGTTCCAATAGACAGAAGGGTTGCGGGATTTAAACATATTTTTTATTAAATTATTTTACGAAAACCGAACCTTAGTTTGTTATAAATTAGAAAAAAATAATGTTTGATTAATAAATTTCTAACATGTAACATTAACCAAGTGGTTAGTTTAATTTAAATGTTTGCAGATTAAAAAAAAAATCTTGCCATGTCATGGTTAGTCTTTCTTGGAAATCTTGCCAAGATCTTGTTTCTTGATAGCCATGCAAGGATCATACAAGTTTGTACATATCTTGATGTTTTCTTGCCATGTAACATGGCAAGATCTTGGCAAGATTTTCCATGTTTTATCATGTTTCTTATCATGGCTATCACGTTTCGTTTCACTGGGTTATTGTTGTTTTTGAGGAAATATGTGGATCTTTTTCGTTTGTGCCCCACCGCCAACTTAGTTGGAGCATATTATTTGATCCCCCATTTCCAGGTGTCATGTTTTTACATTACAATTTATTATGTTTCTATTAAGTTTTTTAAAAGAACAATAAACCGAATGTCAGTCGGCTTGAACTCGACAATGATATAAGCTCCAGTTTTGTTTTCTGAAATAACTGAATTCTTATTCAAGAGATCCCTGGGAATGCTACTTGATTTGCGACAATTTTCCCAAAAAAATTGTAAAAACAAGGGAAAATTTTAAAATTTTATCATTCTTTTAAACTACCCTTATGTCGATTACTTTGAAAACATTGCATGCGTCTTTATTTATTCACTAGAGATTTAGTGATCGGTTTTGTTGATGACATCAGTGCTGTTTAAGATTCCATGTGCCACACATGATCCTTCTATGCGCAGTAAATGCGCAATTATCTATCTGTCTACTTAGCTTTTTTATTTATTAGAATACTTTTTAGGATTAACCAAAATCCCAGGCTTGACAAACTCACGTACAAAAAAACACATATGGCATTTTTTTGGCCAAAATTTTTGTAAGTTATCTCTAATAAAACGAAAAAACGTACCCTAATAGCCATGATTCTAACCATATATAGTATCATTTTAGCAGCAATACAAAAGTTATATACGGAAGCACACTGAAAAAAAAACAAATAATGGATGCTACTTTACTAAAGATGAAGCAAAAACAGTAAGTAATGCTATACTGAACAATGAAAAAGTTTTTTCTGGCTATGTTTCTTTGATTGTACTGTAAGGAACCTTACTGTCGAGAAGCGAGCCAAAATCTATCCATGAAAGCAAGAAAATTTTTTAGATTCAATATCTTGCTCTGGCTAGATGAATACCATAGGTAGTGCCTTTTCCGCTGAGAAAGTTCCTATTTTACCGTATCGTTCTTGTACAGAACTCTCAAAAAAGCGGAATTGATTAGGAGTAACAAGCAATGTTCGATTGAAGAAATGGCTCGTATCATTGTAGAGATTTGTTAGATTTCAGTCAACTTACTTTGAAAGCAAAGCTGCGAAGTGGTAAAATTGTTTTCTCCAGTTAAACGCCTCAGAACTTAGGTTTTTTGATTTTTTGCTCCTTTTGATGGCTTTTGTTGTCAAAATTGTTAAGTGGTCAACTATTAAGGCCAAAATTTGATTTGTTAGTTTTTTGGTGAAAATCTTTTGGTGGCATCTGTAGTCAACATTGGATAATTATTAAGGCCATTTTTTTAAATAAATTTTCTCATTATTTCTCACCACGAAGAGATCATAACCCTAGTGATGAGTGAATTTAAAACTTGCAAGAATCTTGCAAGCTGATTCAAAACTTGCAAGATTCTTGCAAGAATCTTGCAAGATATCGATCAAGGCAAAAAAATAAATCTTGCAAGCAACTTGGTACCCGTATGCATTCACTTGCAAGATTGCTTCCAAGTTGCTTGCAAGTTTTTCAATTCGGTGATTACTAGGGAAGCCAACTGTAAAAAGTGACAGAATGCTTACTCTTTGTTATTTTTGTCTTATTTGACAAACAATGGAATTCCGCATGTTCAAACCGTCCCAGACAAAAAAAAATACCTACGTACGGACCGTCAAGGACGAAAAACTTTCATTTCCACACTTTCGTGCGTTCAAAAATGCCTATATCCAGACTTTCGAGCATTCATTTCCTGATTTACTCCCGTACCTATAACTATTGACTGTAGATATTTTTTTAATCTATTAATATAATGTGTAGATATCTTATGGTAGTAGTTGAGATTTAGGGCCATGGTAATTAGTTCTTATATGAATAATCCAAATGGTCACTAAACTTCCCGGTTGAAAGAGGTGATATTCGTGATTTTCTTGCAACCTCAGTATTTCTGTAGTTTTATAGTAAAATTGGCCAATACAAGGCAAAATGCTAGATGACACTTTTTCTGCAAGTGTTCTACTAAAGTGGGTTGAGATTTTCTACGTAGAAAGATTTCACTTGTGTGAATAGCATAATGAAAGTACTGAACCAACCATGAGCGCAATTGTTTTTGTCGCCTTTTTTTTAATTTAAAATTTTTGTGCTCAAGTTACTAATGTCGAAAAAACTCATGTGCGTTCAAGGTTACTACTTTCAGATTTTCGTGCGTTAAAAGTTACCGTTGTTCAAATTTTGGAGCGTTCAAAATTACCCATGCACAGACTTTCGTGCGTTCTCTCGTGTTTCCAGACAGTGTGACTTTGAATGCACGGCATGATGCCCCCTTGTCTTGAATTTTAGTCTGGAATCCCACCCAGGTTGAGGTCTAGACCAAAATGGCTTCTGATCAGACCGTCCCAGACGAAAGCGACCTCTGATCAGACCGACCAAGACTGAAGTTTCCTCTGATTAGACTATCGTGCGCTCGAAGCTCCGTGTGCGCTTAAAATGCGCTCGAAAGTCATATCCTGATCAGACTAGTGTGCGCTCGAATCCGCCTCTGATCAGACTGAAGTGCGCTCGAAATAACCTCTGATCAGACTGAAGTGCGCTCGAAATTGCCTGTGATCAGACTAAAGTGCGCTCGAAATCACCTCTGATCAGACGAAAGTGCGCCCGAAGTTGCCTCTGTTTGGACCAAAGTGCGTTCAATGTAGTCTGATCAGAGAATGATTTTGAACATGAACAAATCTCTCAACATCGCTATAATATATTCATTTCATGAAAAACGATGTTATCAATCTTATATTCAAATAATGAAAAGCCAATTCTAAAAGCACTGCTAATGAAAATAAAACCAAAAATGTGCCCAAAAAAATTTTTGAGTCTGCCATTAATTTATCTTTTTAACTGAATAAATGAACTTAGACAGCTTTGCATAAAAATGCCTTGATCTACTTCGATTCAAAACCTTTTATTGAGGGGACCGGCAATTGATATCAGCTGAACCCCTTGGTTCTGATCAAACCCAACAAATTTTCAGATGGAGTTTTGATCAGAATGCTGCTTTATTGTTGACTCTTACCAGAGACAACAAATGTCAGTAATAAAAAACAAAAAAAACTTGAAAAAAATTCGCTCGACTTGGCCTCTGGTCAGACTAGTGTGCGCTCGATTCGACCTCTGATCCGGCTAGTCTTGCAATTTCCTCTGATCAGACCGTCCCAGACCAATGTGACCTCTGATCAGGCCGTCGCAGACCAAAGTGCCCTCTGATCAGGCAAGTTCCAGACCATTGTTCAGACAAAAGTGCGCTCGAAGCCTTCTCCAGACCATGTAATTCGAGCGCGCCGAGAACATGTGTGCGCTCGAAGAAGATCTGATCAGAGCTCATTTCGGTCTGGCCACCTCGACCTGGGCAACCCTGAGTATCGCAATTTCAAAATTAAGTTTTTTAAGGTTCTCAACAAATCAATTGACGTAAAACGTAAAATTTTCAAAAAATATTCAATAATGAAGCACCAATTCAGAAATTAAATTTGGTTAAAAGTCATGATACTGATAGGCGCTAGTCTACACTTAATCTTCAATTAGTTATGCAATAGTATTTTGTACAGTCAGCTATCAATTAGTTTTTCATTCAGTTCTGTCTAATTGAAAGTTTTTTTTTAACAAATCGCCAAAAATAATTAGTAATGAAAGCGCGGATAATGAAATAACTGATTGTGAATAATGACGACTTTGAACAAGCTGCTGATAGTTTTTACAATAAAAATTGACTAGGGTGAACACATGAGCGTGCAAATCCGGAAAAAATATTCTGTCGCTAATTTTCCCGCCGGCTCGAAAATAGGCTTAAAGCAGCAATTTTGAGCAGTGAACATCAATTAATTTTCCTTTATGACACTATTTTCCACACACACACACACACACACACACACACACACACACACACACACACGCGCGCGCGCGCACACACACACACACACACTCAAAACTTCTATCTGAAAAATGGGTAGTAAAGTATACCACATAAGGGGCGAGTCTCTGCTAGGTACCAAGGGGGGGGGGCAATTGTCGAAAAGATCAGAAAATGCTAACGTAATGTTAGCTCAACTCTGTTAAACCAACGAGTCAACGGGTCAGATGAACTCTTGACTTTGAAGTGGATTACATATACAACAATACAGATTGGAAATTGGAATCAAGAAAATGAAATTTTTATTTGTCAAGCAATTTGCAGCCAGTTCTTACATCCAAATTTTGGCGGGGTGGGGGTTATTAATTAATATCCTTCCCATTGAAGCCTCCCCCTTTAGAAGTCCCGTATGTACTGGAAATTATTGGGTTAATTCCACCTTGGGGTGAAAATTGAAGTTCAAATTGAAGGGTACAGAGGGGGGGGGGGGGGGGGGGTACAGGGTACATTAGTTTCTACTCACTTTGTAATAGGACTGTTTAAGAATGTTGTCTTTGATTTGATCTTTTGTCTCACAATTGTAGAGACCTTCTCTGTAATCCATGAAGAATGTGGGCTGAAACCAGATAAATAAAATTAAACAGCATACTAGGACCAAAAATCAGGGTCAGAGCGCACAGACCAAACTCAGTTATGAACCAGAAGACCAGGCCCCTCCCCCCTGGCCACGACCAACTAAGTCCGTCTGGATCATGCATGTCTTGGGCACTGGACCTCTCTTTTTTGGGACATATGTTTGATATGTCGGCTAATTTGATTAGAGAATCACTATGAGCAAAATATATACGGAATCAAAATGTCCACGTTGAAATTGAACGCATAGAATATTTCTTTTTTTTCGAATGTTTCTGAACTCGCAAAACGCTTCCATCAAGATTATACAAACTGTTGAACAAATACGTTTATATTTGATTATTGCTTTTTTTTGAACGTTCCAAACAACCTGAATTAATTTTTCTTGCTAACTTTTTAATCAAATGCTAACTGATTAATTCGGCCTCGATTCGATTTTCCATAACATACGCGAGAACATTAGTTTCAGTTTTCTTTGTAGTAGTCCTTAATTTTCGTTAAAATGACATGAGGGAGATTAAGTTAGATGTGTTAAGTCAAGTTATTTAAGTTAAGTTAGGTATCTGAGTTTAGCTTTTTGTAATTGAAATGTTATTGTTTCGAAGGCGCCAGAGAGGTGAGTTGAGTGATATATCTCAAACAAACAAAATAATGAACAAAAACATTTTGAGCTGTCGATATACTTCATTTGCTTAGCAAAGTTGTATTTGTGCATCAGGCCAAAGTCGAAATGATTGATTTAAATTCAAAAGTTGACTAGAGAGCGAAGATTTGAAGTGAACTAGATACTTTGAACAGAATTGGAATTTCAATTTGAAAAAACTAAAAGTGTATTTTCAAATTTGCAACATAATTGGCAACTCCAAACTTGGTACGATCAACTCTTTAGGTTATATTCATCGTTGGACTCTGAAAATTTGAAATGATGTTCCCCTAATGATTTTCCACGTATAATAGGGATGTGCGGCCGGTTACACCTTTTCGCTCTGTGTTAGTTAAGTAGAGTTTTGTCGACTTAAATAAATAAAAAGGCCATTTATCAGTTTTTCCAAATACCCTGGGGTTAAAGTTTGTCCAACCCCTCCCGGGATGAGAAGGAGTTATTGGTTGATAACTTGTCAATGGTGGGGAGGAAACCCTAATGATCCTTTATTGCGGTTTTAATTTTCAAGCGAAACCGACCACCCAATCTCCAGCTATTAACACCAAAAATAGCGTGATTTGAAAGTTTTTAGGTATATTACTGTGAAATATGAATGTTTGAGTAAAAAATAATGGGATTAATCAGTCGTAATCTAATGCACGTATGAATTAAAGTTTTTGCATGATCTTGGGAAAGGTTTAGGATGTAGAATGGTGATTTTTGAGAATGTTGGCAATTATCAGAGGAAGGAAGTTAGCACCTAAAATGAAATAGTATTTTGTCGAAAAGTATAAGTCGGATTGACCTGAAAATTGAGGGATAGACTACTTTGGGTACGGGGAATCCGATTTTAATGTCACATTTGACCCCACACCAACCTTCACGGAACTAGCGCACGACCATACTGCGGGACGTTAAATTTGAATTGCTCGTGGAGTACTGGTAGCAGCCTTATGATTTTTCGAGAGTTAGTTTAACTTTTCAAGGGCTTTCGATTGCTGATAGTTTCAACCCCAATTGAGACTGCAGGATGACAAAGCCCTCCTACAGAATGTGACAGATTTCAAAGGCAAGTTGCAATGTTTACTTAGGAGATTAAGGTTTGTTTGCTTAAGATAAGAGCGTATTGGTTGAGTATAAATTGAAGTGGCACGCAGAGAGAAGAGAGAGAGAGAGAGAGAGAGTGTCGAAGCAATTTGTTGAGACACAGCAGAAGTTGGACACAGGAGAGATTTTTGTACAAGCGAGAGAAAGTAGTTGGTTTAGTGGGACTAAACTGTAAAACAGAGAAGGAGACTTAAATTCGGAAGGTTTGTAATTGCAAGACCAGTTGCGATACTGTGAGCTGTTTTGATTTAGTTCATTTGGGAAGTGAACCACGGTTTTTGGTATTATTATTTTATTTACTATTTTAAATTGTCTTGAATTTGTCTTTTCCAATGATGTGCAAGTAATTCTCTTACCTTTGTTATCCAAATAACTAGAATTGATATTAGGAGCCCCACTGTGAATTAACTTTTTTCAAGGCAATCTAATTTGCAACAGTATACAATAGTGGAAGAGGGGAAATAGAAGAGTAACAAAGGAACGCTTGCTTCAACATTTCAAAACCTTTAGTTTAATTTATTTGATCGCTCTTCTGGGCGACAGAGCCCCTCACTGTTCAGCCTAGCAGAAATTCAGAAGACGTCAGTGGCGCTCCTGGGTGGGCTATGTTTCTTTGCTACTTTTTGCTGTGGAGTAGTTTCTGATTTTTTGGAGAGCGTGTGTATTTTTGGTCGGAGAATCTACTGAGAGCTCACCAAAAATTGAATTACTTTCGTGATTTGGGTTACCTATTGTTTGATTATGTTTGGTTATCAATTACTGAAGCGTTTTCCTTCACCCGGCTACGAAGTTTGGAAAGTTTGGCGTGAACTTTTTTTGAGCACTGGCATAAAGCTGGGATGGACGGAAGAAGATATGATGAAGTGGTTGCCTACAAAATTGTGTGGGTGGGCCTTAAATGCAGTGAGTGGTTTACAAAGAGGTTACTGGCGGTCAACTCCAGGGAAGCGAGCATGGACACTGACAGAGACGCTGTATCAGTTTGACATACGATTGTCTGACAATCCAAATTTTTATGAGCGAAGCTACACTTTGTTTGCGAGAGGGAAAGCGGGAAGTAGGGCGGAAATAATTGAAACTAGTAATACTATGGATCAGAAAGGGCGACAGCAAAGTTCTCACAGGCAGCTGATTGATACAAGTTGAAGCGTTGACACTTCTTTAAGGAACGAATTTCGGCAATCTGGCAAAAGTTCTAAAGTATTTGACATTGGGTCCAGCAGTAGTGTATCAAGAAAAGGAATTTTTAGTAATGATCTGTTTGGACAAGTGGGAGATACGAGAACTGCTGAGAGTGGTAGTAGAATAAGAATTCAAGGTTACGGCAATGAATTGCAAACTTGAACTAAAACTGATTTCACGAAGGATGTTTGTGGTCAAACAAACTAGGAAATTTAAAGAGCAGTACTGAGAGAATATGAAAACAGTGGCATCAGGAAAACTCCGACAAAAAAAATAATCGAGCAGATTGTTGAGTCTTGGACCAGATGAGCATCATGCTATGGAAAACGATTATGTACCGTCACCAGATTCTGAGGAGCTAAGCGATGAACAATCGAATGAAGACTATTTGTTTGAAGATAATTTGGATACAGATTTGGGGGAGGTAGAGGATGATGTCAACGAATCGAGGAGCTGGACAAGTTTTGCTGGGATTTTATAAACAGTAGCATGCGACAATGTAACTGCAACAACAAAAACAGCTGGAGAACCGATCGTTGAGCCGGAAAGAGAAGTGGAGCCGTTTGGAAGCATCAAGACAGCTTTCAAGGCAGGATTACAGGAGAAATGACAGCTACAGTGGAAGAAGAGTTGGTCATCCATTCAAGCATCAAAAGAAGAAGATTTTCATGTACAGGTGCACGAGTGTATGATGAGAGGGACGTTGACAGCTGAGTTATTCAAGCCTTTTTACCCAATTGTTGTCTACATTGTATTAATCTATTTTATCAAGACAAAACGATCAAGCACTATAGCCGTAGAACTTTTTTTTAAAAAGTATGATCTAGGGAAATGTGTAGTTTTGGTAGATCTATTTTCTTATCTGTTTTTTACTTTAGTGATTTTGGGGTTCCCGGGAGGATGTTTGTCAGAAGCACAAGAGTATGATCAAAAATCAGTGTTGATGAGTTAGGTAGAATATGTTAAAAAGTGAAAATGCGAAAGTGTTTTCAAATCTGATTTAATCAACCGCTATTCAAATTTCAGTGCAGTTAGTTTATTTTAAAACGGAGCTAAACAAAACCGGTTCATTTCACTAGGTCGGCTATAATTAAAGTACGGAGGCGTAAGTTAATCGGGTTACAGGATAAAGTTTTGCAATTAATCGGGAGAATGATAATCTAGGAGGAAGGAGTGTAGTAGTCTTTAATTTTCGTTAAAATGACATGGGAGAGGTAGATTAAGTTAGATGTGTTCTGCCAAGTTATTTAAGTTAAGTTAGGTATTTGAGTTTAGCTTTTTGTAATTGAATTGTCATTGTTTCGAAGGCAACATAGAGAGGTGAGTTGAATGATATATCTTAAACAAACAAACTAATGAACCAAAGCATTTTGAGTTGCCGATATATTTCATTTACTTAGCAAAACTGTATTTGTGCATCAGGCCAAAGTCGAAATGATCGATTTAAATTTAGAAATAAACTAGAGAGCGAAAATTTGAAGTGAAGTAGACACTTTGAACAGAATTGGAAATTCAATTTGAAGTAACTAAAAGTGTGATTCCAAATTTGCAAAATAATTTGCAACTCCAAACTTGGTACACTCAACTCTTTAAGTTATATTCATCGTTGGACTCTGAAATTTTGCAAGGACGTTCCCCTAATGATTTTCCATGTATAATAGGGATGTGCGGCCGGTTACACCTTTTCGCTCTGAGTTAGTTAAGTAGAGTTTTATCAACTTGACACTTCACCTTGGATGATTGACCGCTAATTGACCTCTAGAGGTCAATTTTTTCGGTTTTTAGAAAATTAAACTTTTCGTCAGTTTTAATTGGGGAATCGGATGAAATATTGAGAAAGCACAGAATGACGGTTGCTCTTAGTTTTGGGATTGAGTTTATTTATTTATTCAACACATGTTTATTGACAATGATTTATTGCTGCCAGTTAATATCATAGCGGAAATAGAGGAATAAGGACTTTTCAGAGCAACGTTCAATGTTTACTAAGCAAACACTGATTTACATGTCAAGTGCATATATGCGATAAAGCGGAGTGGGCTTGTCTACACATGAGTCCAAAGGTCGTTTACTTAAGATAAGGAGAAAGTTGAACAATGGTTGATAGCAGTTGAATGACAATGCATAATTTGATATTGGTTGTTTGCATAGCAAACAAAGCCCTCCTACAGAATGCGACAGATTTCAAAGGCAAGTTGCAATGTTTACTTAACAGATTAAGGTTTGTTTGCTTAAGATAAGAGCGTATTGGTTGAGTATAAATTGAAGTGGCACGCAGAGAGAAGAGAGAGAGAGAGAGTGTCGAAGCAATTTGTTGAGACACAGCAGAAGTTGGACACAGGAGAGATTTTTGTACAAGCGAGAGAAAGTAGTTGGTTTAGTGGGACTAAACTGTAAAACAGAGTGTGAAAAGCAGGGAGAAGATTGAGAAGGAGACTGAACTGTGGAAGTTTGTAATTGCAAGACCAGTTGCGATACTGTGAGCTGTTTTGATTTAGTTCATTTGGGAAGTGAACCACGGTTTTTGGTATTATTATTTTATTTACTATTTTAAATTGTCTTGAATTTGTCTTTTCCAATGATGTGCAAGTAATTCTCTTACCTTTGTTATCCAAATAACTAGAATTGATATTACGAGCCTCATTGTGAATTAACTTTTTTCAAGGCAATCTAATTTGCAACAGTATACAATAGTGGAAGAGGGGAAATAGAAGAGTAACAAAGGAACGCTTGCTTCAACATTTCAAAACCTTTAGTTTAATTTATTTGATCGATCTTCTGGGCGACAGAGCCCCTCACTGTTCAGCCTAGCAGAAATTCAGAAGACGTCAGTGGCGCTCCTGGGTGGGCTATGTTTCTTTGCTACTTTTTGCTGTGGACTAGTTTCTGATTTTTTGGAGAGCGTGCGTATTTTTGGTCGGAGAAACTACTGAGAGCTCACCGAAAATTGAATTACTTTCGCGATTTGTGTTACCAATTGTTTGATTATGTTTGGTTATCAATTACTGAAGCGTTTTCCTTCACCCGGCTACGAAGTTTGGAAAGTTTGGCGTGAACTTTTTTTGAGCACTGGCATGAAGCTGAGATGGACGGAAGAAGATATGATGAAGTGGTTGCCTACAAAATTGTGTGGGTGGGCAGTGAGTGATTTACAAAGAGGTTACTGGCGGTCAACTCCAGGGAAGCGAGCATGGACACTGACAGAGACGCTGTATCAGTTTGACATACGATTGTCTGACAATCCAAATTTTTATGAGCGAAGCTACACTTTGTTTGCGAGAGGGAAAGCGAGAAGTAGGGCGGAATTAATTGAAACTAGTAATACTATGGATCAGAAAGTGTGACAGCAAAGTTCTCACAGGCAGCTGATTGATACAAGTTGAAGCGTTGACACTTCTTTAAGGAATGAATTTCGGCAATCTGGCAAAAGTTCTAAAGTATTTGACATTGGGTCCAGCAGTAGTGTATCAAGAAAAGGAATTTTTAGTAATGATCTGTTTGGACAAGTGGGAGATACGAGAACTGCTGAGAGTGGTAGTAGAATAAGAATTCAAGGTTACGGCAATGACTTGCAAACTTGAACTAAGACCGATTTCACGAAGGATGTTTGTGGTCAAACAAACTAGGAAATTCATAGAGCAGCACTGAGAGAATATGAAAACAGTGGCATCAGGAAAATTCCGGCAGAAAAAAAATAATCGAGCAGATTGTTGAGTCTTGGGTACCAGATGAGCATCATGCTATGGAAAACGATTATGTACTGTCACCATATTCTGAGGAGCTAAGTGATGAACAATCGAATGAAGACTATTTGTTTGAAGATAATTTGGATGCAGATTTTTTGGATGTAGAGGATGATGTCAGCTAAGCGAGGAGTGGGAAAGTTTTGCAGGGAATTTGAACTCAGTAGCATGCGACAATATAACTGCAACAACGAAAAATTTTGGCGGTGGTGTCCAAGCGATCAGAAACGAGATGTTGGGAGCCTGGGGCTTGATGGTGTTGAAAACAGGAGGTTTGTACCAGAAGTTCTGCAAAACCGCACACGTGGCTAATGAGACAAAAATGTCTACAACTGAGTGCACTGTGGACACTTTGGAGAATTGCACAAGTTAAGGAGGAATTGATCGGCAGTTGGTATCTGAAACACAGAAGGGTCAAAACGATATGGCAGCTGAAGACCGAAGTAATTTTGCACAGTTGGGAAAAGAGCTGGAGGAATAGGTGCAATCGCAATTGAAAGAAAATCAGCTTAATGGTAGTGTTTCGGTCGAACCAACGGAAGAGCATCAATGGGAAAGTGCTGGAATTGACAGGAAAGGGAAATCCGATCAGAAGTCAATGGCTACAGTGTTGCACAGTTGGGTTCATGATGATCAACAGCCTAGGAGTGAGGACTTTAGAGGGTTTTCGATGGAAGTTGAGAAGAAAGTGAAGAGAAATATTGGGCGTTTTCCGGAGATTGCAGAACTATTGCTGGAGAACCGATCGTTGAGCCGGAAAGAGAAGTGGAGCCGTTTGGAAGCATCAAGACAGCTTTCAAGGCAGGATTACAGGAGAAATGACAGCTACAGTGGAAGAAGAGTTGGTCATCCATTCAAGCATCAAAAGAAGAAGATTTTCATGTACAGGTGCACGAGTGTATGATGAGAGGGACGTTGACAGCTGAGTTATTCAAGCCTTTTTACCCAATTGTTGTCTACATTGTATTAATCTATTTTATCAAGACAAAACGATCAAGCACTATAGCCGTAGAACTTTTTTTTAAAAAGTATGATCTAGGGAAATGTGTAGTTTTGGTAGATCTATTTTCTTATCTGTTTTTTACTTTAGTGATTTTGGGGTTCCCGGGAGGATGTTTGTCAGAAGCACAAGAGTATGATCAAAAATCAGTGTTGATGAGTTAGGTAGAATATGTTAAAAAGTGAAAATGCGAAAAAGTGATTTAAATTTAATGAAAATAAATTTAATGAAAACGATTTGAATTTAATACTTTTTTTAAATAATTTTTCTTTTTCTCTTTTTCTTTAATACTTTTGACCAACTAGGATTTTTTGGGTTTCGACACCCACGACTCCTTAAGAAACTTTCGAATTGCAAACGACTCGCAACAGCTGATCCGTTGGTCATGAAACCTGGCAGACAAGTTGATGGCACCCTATTTTTACTAGAATTTTTACCCGAAGACGTTTTGACCACTACTTCGCAAGTTATTAAGTTTGAAAATTTGGGGTCATCCGGGAGGTCGGTGAAAAGTGAGCGCGGTTATTGCTCGTGTTCTAGTGGGAGTTAGGACATGAAATTTTATGGGTTGGTGCAACTGTGAAAAGATTTTCAACGAGTAATTAGTTTTATCAACTTGACCCTTTGTCTTGGATGATTGACCCCTAATTGACCTCTAGAGGTCAAATTTTTCGGTTTTTAGGAAAATTAAACTTTTCGGCAGTTTTAATTGGGGAATCGCATGAAATATTGAGAAAGCTCAGAATGGCGATTGCTCTTAGTTTTGGGATTGAGTTTATTTATTTATTCAACACGTTTATTGACAATGATTTATTGCTGCTAGTTAATATGATAGCAAAAATAGAGGAATAAGGACTTTTCAGAGCAACGTTCAATCTTTACTAAGCAAACACAAATTGACATGTCAAGTGCATATATGCGATAAAAAGGAGTGGGCTTGTCTACACATGAGTCCAAAGGTCGTTTACTTAAGATAAGGAGAAAGTTGAACAATGGTTGATAGCAGTTGAATGACAATGCATAATTTGATATTGGTTGTTTGCATAGCAAAGAAAGCCCTCCTACAGAATGTGACAGATTTCAAAGGCAAGTTGCAATTTTTTTAAAATTTGTCCGACCCCTCCCTGGATGAGAAGGAGTTATTGGTTGATAACTTGTCAATTATGGGGAGGAACCCCTTATGGTCCTCTATAGCGGTTTTAATTTTCAGGCGAAACCGACCACCCAATCTCCAGCTATTAACACCGGAAATAGCGTGATTTGAAGGTTTTTAGGTATATTACTGTGAAATATGAATGTTTGAGTAAAAAAATAATGGGATTAATCAGTCGTAATCTAATGCACGTATGAATTAAAGTTTTTGCATGGTCTTGGGAAGGGTTTAGGATGTAAAATGGCGATTTTTGCGAATATTGGCAATTATCACAGGAAGGAAGTTAGCTCCTAAAATGAAATAGTATTTTGTCGAAAAGTATAAGTCGGATTGACCTGAAAATTGGGGGATAGACTACTTTGGGTACGGGGAATCCGATTTTAATGTCACATTTGACCCCACACCAACCTTCACGGAACTAGCGCACGACCATACTGCGGGACGTTAAATTTGAATTGCTCGTGGAGTACTGGTAGCAGCCTTATGATTTTTCGAGTGTTAGTGTAAATTTTCAAGGGCTTTCGATTGGTGATAGTTTCAGCCCCCGATTCCGACCGGAAGTCGGTGCTGCGGGATGACCCGAGTGCCGAAATCCGAAAATTGGCGTTTTTTGCGGCCTAATGACTTTGAATTGGCAGTAATATGATAACCTGAGATAGTTAGTGACAAAAAATAACCACCCCGGTCAATTTTGACCAACTAGGATTTTTTGGGTTTCGACACCCACGACTCCTTAAGAAACTTTCGAATTGCAAACGACTCGCAACAGCTGATCCGTTGGTCATGAAACCTGGCAGACAAGTTGATGGCACCCTATTTTTACTAGAATTTTTACCCGAAGACGTTTTGACCACTACTTCGCAAGTTATTAAGTTTGAAAATTTGGGGTCATCCGGGAGGTCGGTGAAAAGTGAGCGCGGTTATTGCTCGTGTTCTAGTGGGAGTTAGGACATGAAATTTTATGGGTTGGTGCAACTGTGAAAAGATTTTCAACGAGTAATTAGTTTTATCAACTTGACCCTTTGTCTTGGATGATTGACCCCTAATTGACCTCTAGAGGTCAAATTTTTGGGTTCTTATGAAAATTAAATTTTTCGGCAGTTTTAAGTGGGGAATCGCATGAGATATTGAGAAAACTCGGAGTGGCGATTGCTCTTAGTTTTGGGATTGAATTTATTTATTTATTCAACACATTTTTATTGACAGTGATTTATTGCAGCTAGTTAATTTGATAGCGGAAATAGAGGAATAGGGACTTTTCAGAGCAACGTTCAATGTTTACTAAGCAAACACTGATTGACATGTCAAGTGCATATATGCGATAAAGCGGAGTGGGCTTGTCTACACATGAGTCCAAAGGTCGTTTACTTAAGATAAGGAGAAAGTTGAACAATGGTTGATAGCAGTTGAATGACAGAGCTTAATTTGATATTGGTTGTTTGCATAGCAAACAAAGCCCTCCTGCAGAATGTGACAGATTTCAAAGGCAAGTTGCAATGTTTAAATGTTTACTTAAAAGATCAAGGTTTATTTGCTTAAGATAAGAGCGTATTGGTTGAGTATAAATTGAAGTGGCACGCAGAGACAAGAGAGAGAGAGAGAGAGAGAGAGAGAGAGAGAGGGTCGAAGCGATTTGTCGAGACACAGCAGAAGTTGAACACAGGAGAGATTTTTGTATCAGCGAGAGAAAGTAGTTGGTTTAGTGGGACTAAACTGTAAAACAGAGTGTGAAAAGCAGGGAGAAGATTGAGAAGGAGACTTAAATTTCGAAGTTTGTAATTGCAAGACCAGTTGGGATACTGTGAGCTGTTTTGATTTAGTTCATTTGGGATTAGAACCACGGTTATTGGTATTATTATTTTAATTACTATTATAAATTATCTTGAATTTGTCTTTTCCAATGATGTGCGAGTAATTCAATTCTAATAACCTTTGTCATCCAAGTAACTAGAATTGATATTACCAGCCCCATTGTGAATTAACTGATCTCAAGGCAATCTAATTTGCAACAACATACATAAGTGGAAGAGGGGAAATAGAAGAGTAACAAAGTAACGCTTGCTTCACCAATTCAAAACCTTTGGTTTATTTTTTTTGATCGATCTTCTGGGCGACAGAGTCCCCTCACTGTTCAGCCTAGCAGAAATTCAGAAGACGACATTCTTGTATGGTGTTATAAATCACAACGACCATTTTTGATTTATTTGAATTCAAATAGGTATCCTGCCTGTAAGATTTCTTTAGGTTATACAAGGATCTCGTACTAGGAAATAGTGTATGATTTCTATGTCATCACATATAATCCTTGTTTGACTACTAAGAAATGGCAAACCGGAATATTTGCTCATATGGAATTGAATAAAAAAAAGTTACGATCTCAGACAGATATGGAAAAAATTTATCAAATGTTGCTAGCGAGCCCCAGTTGAGATTAATTTGATTCAGTTCAGAGTTGGAGACTTTGTTTTTAGTTTCAATCTAAAATCTTAGGCTATATCTTTTTTCTGGTTCAGTTTTCTGTTTGAATTAATTTTAAGGTATCGTTTTAGCTTGAGCATCGCTCTCAAAGATAATGCGAAGTTTTAAGGTATAAGGACCTGCGGGCTAAAATAGACCGGTTGCTGAAAAAACCTCCACTTTTTAGATAGGAAATAAACACCTACGGAAAAAAAACCACGGAAATAATCCCCTATGGAAATAAACCCCCACTTAACTACTAACGAGCTGCGCATTTAGCGCATTTGGCCAAGCCTCCTGGGCCATGGCTATGCCTTAGCGGCCCGTGGGACTTCATATGAAACTATGACAACCGAATAAAGTATCACACCAAACTTAAATTTTAAAATGGGGGTTTATTTCCGTGAGGGTTTATTTCTTACCTAAATTAGTAGGTTTTTATTCCGTAGGGGTATATTTCCTACCTAAAGTTAAGTGTTTTTTTTTCGTGGGGGTTTTCCGTGGGGTTACAATTGATAACTCGAATGGTGTTGCCAAACGACCTAAAATCAAAAACATTGGAATGTTTGATTTAATTGTTTTCTGGTTTGATTTTTTTGTGCAGAATCTAGCAATACTGGACTCAGATGAGGTCATTTTGACGGTTGGAAACATAATTTCAAATTTCAATGCACAACAGTGAACATATTAACAAGGCATTGTCTTATAACTTTTTCTTTTCAAGATTAAAAAAGTGGTCTTTTTCGATTCTGATCTTTTTTAAACAAAACCGGTAAACAGATGGATTTAAATGGCAATATTTTTCTTGTTTTCTCACTGTTCTCATACTGATTTGTCAATTGAAATAACAAGGCGGCTTGTCAATGTGCCTTCGCACATGATGTTCCGACCCGAGTTCTTCTACTTTTTTTACTTAATTGTCAACCAAATGATGAAACAACAAAAATGGGTGTTTGAGTTTAAAACAATCCTTACACAACCTATCTACTAATTGAAATGATTAATGCCATGCCTTATTACAGCGCCAATAAGATCTGACCTCAAAGAGACTTCTAGACAAAAAAACCAAAAAAATGAGCAAAAACAAAAGTTTCACGGCAAAAACTGAATAACTAAATTTAAAAGCAGATAGTAACAACGTCAAAATGCGGTCAGATGAAACCTTAACTACTCAAATTTACTTTCTTCTAACAACACAGCGGATGGAAAGTTTTAATGAGACTATGTTACAAGTTTAGGATTGGTTAACATTGAAAAAAGTTTAGGATCGGTTATTGTTCAAAAAAAACAGCCATTAAACACAAAAGCTTTTAACGGAGGTCAATAACTACGCTCAGAAGTAACACGATGGCAAAAAAAGATGTTTGTCATGGGTATATGAACAATAAGAGATCACAATAAGTCTCAATACTATAAAAACAACAACAAAATTAGGCGAAAACCAAAATTCAAAAGAAAAGTGCGAGAAGAAAAGTTTGACGCCATTTAAACCATTAGCTTTTCTCTGAAAACTTTATATGTGATCCACTGATTGTCTTTTCCGAGATAATAAGATTAGAATAATATTTGGATAATATGTATAATGTTTGGATAATGTGATAAGAAATCAAAAGTAACCAATAAAACGCTAACGAGATTAATCTAAGTTGCAGTAGAAAGCAAATGGGTTCTGTCAATACTGAGACTGACTAACAGTTCACGAAATTGTTAAGTTTGGTTAATGTTCAAAAAAATTTTCGAAAAATTATTTTCAAATTCTTAACAGCCATTAATTTCGATAATTTTCAATGGAAGTCAATAAAGAAGCTCAAAAATGCTTCAATAGGAGTATGGGGATGTTTGTCATGCATAGATGATCAATAAGACGTCAAGTCTTATATCTATGAAAACAACAACAAAATCAGGCAAAACCAAGAATTCAGTAGAGAAGTGCAAGAAGAAAAGGTCGAAGCAATTTGAAACCATAAGCTTTTCTCCGAAAAATTTGTTTGGTATCCAGTGAACGTCTTCTTTAAGTCAATAGGAGCTGTCACTTTAAGGATAATGTGATAAGATTTCAAAAGTAACTAATAACACGGTAAAGTCAAATAAAAGCTTTAAAATTTTTTGAAATCTTGTTTCATTGAAGTCAGTTTACTAAAAGTTAAAAGATAAAACCACTAGCCAGACCAAATTTGGTTACAGTAGGACGGAGGAGGGTGCTGTCATCAAAGAAACTGACTTACATTTCTCGATAATAGATTTATGATTGGTTAATGTTCAAAAAAACTTTCGAAAAATTATTTTTAGTCTTAACAGCCATTAGCTGTCCACTCAAAGCACTAGATATGTTCACTTAAATCTCCTTGCGGAGTAAATTGCACTGTTAGTCAATGAGTTCATGCCATAAGACTCCAAAAATTAGTAAAACCTCAAAAAGAAAATCAAAATTTCATTTAAAATTACGAAAAATCAGATTCGAATTAAAAAAAAACATGAGCAACTTCTTGAAAACAACTTTTTTGTTCATTGGGCTTCATTTGACTGTAGAAGAGGTTTGTCATTAACGGAACCTCGATATGAAATTTTAATTGACTCTAGGTGACTTAAAAAGCAAAAAAATGAGAAAAGTATTATAAAAAAGAGCTCTCAAATAGATTTCGAACATTTTTTTATATTGAAACTCCCTATGAGACCAGAACTAGTATTTTTCATCGCCTTTGGTCTATTAGGAACACAAAATTGGTACATTTTTTGGCAAGAAATTTAAGTTTGAATTACTATTTTTAGAGAAAATATCTTAATTTGAAGGAAAATCACACTAAAAGTGAACAAATATCCCGTGTTCACACAAACCTTCAATCCTCGATAACTCCTCCAAAAAAAGCGAAAATCAAAAAAATCTGAATTTTGAATTCTACGCTGGACAAGCTTTTCTAATGATACCAGTCTCAACTCTCTACGATGAATATATCAATCGGCCAAAATTGACTGAACAAAAAAAACCCATTTGAGTATATAGTTCCTCCCCCCACAAGTGGGGTCGGAACAAAAAAACATAAATACATTTGTAAATTAAAAGGTCAAGGGAGTTTAACCACATATTAATGTTATTTTGGTTTCCTAAATGTGACCGATCAATTAAAACTATCCAAAGGGTATATGTTTCGTTACCCAGATGCCCGATAATCAACGAATGATTTGAAATGAAAAGGCGAATGGGTGTTTAATGAGTATTTTTGGCACATAGAATATTTTGGCACTGATTAGTATCTCCTGACACTGTTACACTCACCTCTATATTAATTCTCCGATTTGTCATCTTGCTGTGTAAGTGTGTGATACCATCCAACATGCTGAACATGGACACAGTCTGAGCCGGAATCATCCTATAACTTCTCTCCTCTGCAGACACCAGTTGGTTGAACACTTTAAAAGCCGCAATTCCATTGCTATCGTTCAGGTATTTTTCCATTACATCAGCCCTGGAATCAAACAGAAGTATGAGATTCATTCAATCTAGCTTTAGAAATTAACCTGTAGTGATAATAGTACGCAAGTTGAGAATGTCGACAAAGTTGAGGTCACAACACAAGCGAATTCTGATCAGTGCCCGCAGGTTGAGGTCCCAGACCATAGCAACCTCTGGTCAGACCATCTTCGAGCACGCCACGTTTTGGGGGGTTAATTACTCTCTTTAATATTCTTAAAGACCTTATCTTGCATTGTTTTATCCCATCGAATTTATCCTAATGATCTTTCATCTTCTGAGGTGCGATTTTGCAGGGAAATTCTAAAAAATTCCTCTTATTGCTCTTCATTGCCCACCCATTATCCCCTATTACCCTTTTTATCTCACTTAGTTGCAGCCCACTAAACGAAATTCGCCCCACCCACTCTTATAACATTTTTCAGGTTGTTGGGGGGGGGGGGAGGGGTGGGGTCAGTGTTAATTTCGAAATTGGGTATTGCTCACTTTTGAATAAATCGACTATAGAGCATGAATGTGTAGAATGGATGAAGGAATTCCGTTTTTGGAGATCTAATTCTGGCAAAGAGGGTCTCTTTCATAATCCAGGCTGCCGGACCCTCCAAGGCTATTAGAGAAATATCCAGCGATCTGTTGATACGTCTAAAACAACCAACCGCATTTTTACGGATCAGTTCTGCGCCGACATTGATGGTTTAAATTAAAGGCAATATTTCGATGAAGTATTAATCTTTTAATTTTAGTTTTTCCTTAATTCAAACTAAACAAGTAGGCAAAATCTAAAATAAATGTGTTAAATGCTCACACACTACTAAACACAATGAGACGGACAATATAAGTTAAATTATTAATTTAATGACAAATTTTCTCACAATGTTGATATTTTTACTCTTGTCCCTCCGGAAGATTGTTTACGGGAGAGCTACTTTTGTTTCAATTGTTCATGCGCCGACAGTACCAAATATAAAAACATTAAGTTAAATAAAATTTATTTTGGACTTGAATCTTATGAATCATTTTAAACATAGAGAGATGTATATTGAATACAAGTTCATTTCAATATATTCGATAACTAATGAAGCTCTGCTTCAACGCTTTTTGCTTATGTATAGCTTTTTGAATCCAAGCGGAAACAAACTTGTCGTTGTGAAAGTTACAATTCTTGTGACTTTGTTAGGGCACGTGGTAATTCTTGGTTACAATTTTGTTGAGACCTTGAAAGTTCTTTTGACCTTGAACATTTCCCGGCCTCCTTGAACTCGTTCAATTGTGACATCTGTGGGCTTCCTTTGTTATTATCTTGCGAGTACAGTTGAGGGTACAAAGGAGATGATTTTGTTCAAACTGACAACTTGGTTTTTGTGAAAATCGTCAGAAATGTTATCAATTTCATATAAAACTGATTCGGTACATATTGTCGAAGGTGTGATCAAACCAATTGAGAATCTTCGGGTGTTTCTCAAAGTTTAATCCTTTATTCTGCTGCACGATCCTCTGGTTCTTCTCGATGAAGGGGTATGAGGCGACTGACTGGTCTGATGAAAACTCCAGTTTGTGTTTTCACTTGAACAACACGAATAATGTTGTCATTACCGTCGAATGTCTGTATTATACGAGCAACTGGCCAACACATTGGGGGAGTGTTGTCCTCATTGATGATCACAATATCGTCCACTGCTGGTTGTACGTTTTCTGTCCTCCATTTGTTCCGCTGCTGCAATGAAGATAAGTATTCGACACTCCATTTCTTCCAGAACTGACGAATCATTTTGTCTATATTCCTCTAATGTCGCGACAAGGTGTTGTTCTTTGGCGACGATGGCTCGGGTATAGCTGTGATGGGTCTTCCGATGACGAAATGTCCAGGGGTTAAAGCTAGGGGATCATTGATGTCGGTTGATGGTGCTGTTAGAGGACGAGAATTGAGGATAGCCTCAATTTGTGTCAGGAGAGTTGTGAAAGCACTGGTTGATAACTTAGTCGATCCAACTGTTCTGTAAAGATGGCGCTTCATAGATTTAACAGCGGCTTCCCACAGTCCTCCAAAATGTGGGGTCATGGGTGGTATTGTAAACCAATCGGTGTGGTTTTGGCTAGCAAAATTGTTAATCAGATCCTTGAATTCTTCATCTCGAAGAAGTCGTCTGAATTCGAGTTCTCCTCGGGCTCCAATGAACGTTGTCAAATTGTCACTGTAAATTGCTTGCGGAGTACCGCGTCTTCCGGTGAATCTCTTGAGGGTATCGAGGCAATCTTCTTTGGTTAGATTTTCCACTGGCTCTAAGTGTATCGCCTTTGTGGTGAAACAAATGAATATAGCTGCATATGATTTTTGCAGCTTCTGTGAAGAATCTTTGGTATAAAACGGTCCGCAATAGTCCATTCGAGTGAACTGGAAGGCAAAGGATTCAAATATCCGTTCTGCTGGCAGATCTCCAATTATTGGCTGGCGTAAGCGGGCGTCAAATCGTATGCAGGGCTTGCACTTGTGGATGACTTCCTTAACACTGGCGATTCCACCAGGAATCCAAACTGTTTGTCGGAGGTCAAAAAAGGTCATCTGGGGTCCACTGTGAAGGTTTCGCAAATGACTTTCTCGGATGAGTAACTCGGCTAGTGGAGATATTTTTGGAATTATTATGGGGAACTTTTTGTCCACGCTGTACGAGGAGTTTGCAAGACGACCACCAACGCGGATGACGTTGTTGTCTTCGTCGAAGAATGGTGATAGGCTGAGTAGATTACTGTTTTTCTTGATACGCTTGCTGCATGATTCAATTGGTAGGTTTGAAGTTGAGTTTTCTGGTGTTGCTGATCCCTTTATATACCTGAATTCCGGCAGAAAAAGCTGTTGCATGATGCTGTAAAAGGCTATTCTCGCTGAGCGGAGATTTGATGGGGAAAGTTGATGGCAAACACCAATTTATCTTTTTGCTGTGATGTGTTGCTTCTTGTTCTTAACTGTTGACATAAGGCTTGTTGGCAGCGATGAAAGACTTGCTGACAAATCCGTCTGTAGCTCATAAACAGATTCGTTTTTCTTCCATTGATTTGTCTTCCACTGATTTGTATTGTTTTTGTTGCTTTTCATTAAGACGTTGTTTTTTGAAGTGCAGATGCTGTTCTTTTGAGTTAAGAAAGCTGCACAATTTTTGATGATCGTCTGGTGTTGAAAGGAAATTGCTGGATGGTGGAACTAAGTCTGTCGATGTTGACTGGATTTCAGTGGTTGTTTGCTGAAGTCTATTCAAATATTGCGTAGATTGCTCTTCCTTTGACTCTGTGTGCTCGACTGGAGGAGGGGGCTGAGGGCACAAATCTTCAGCTTTTTGACTGCGGTGATGAAGGTTTGGCTGTAGGGATTGGTCTTTATGGCTGCTCTGAAGATGGGGCTGCGGTTGTTGGGAATCGTTTTGATAGCAGATATTCTGCAGATGAGGTGCGTCTTTATTGTTGCTGGAGAAACCCGAATCTTCGCATGGGTTTTCTTGCTGGCTGGTTACGAATAATTTTTCTGTGAAATTGTTTAAAGATTGGTCTCGAAGTTTCATCGTGTGTTGTAGACGCTGATGATCTTGATTGTTGTCAGAAGACTTTAGTTGAAGATTCCCGTGCGGCTTTTTGTTGGAAAATGCTTTTGGTTTTGGTTTTTGATATGTATTTGAATGATCAATTGCAGGTTGCGACTGACTGTGATTGTTGCCTGACCTTCTCCTTATTCTTGCTTGTAGTCGTTGAGTGAATAGTTTGACGTAAGCGAAGACTCTTACAAGTCGGTACATTGACAACTTTCTGCTGATAAAATCTAATATTCTGTTGTCTTCCTGATGATGCTGCATTAATAGAGATAGTTGGGCTGATGAGTTTACTTCGGCTAAAGGGTCTGTAGAAGCGTTATAGAGAGGTGTAACATCCAATGAAGGCCAGAACTGCTCGTCTTGACGCAACCAATTGGGTCCTTTCCACCAAAGTTGGTGATTAAGAAGTTTGTCGGCTGAAATTCCTCTTGATGCGCAATCAGCTGGATTGTCTTCTGTTGGTACAAACTTCCAATTTTCTGAAGGAATGATGCTCTGAATCTTGGCAACTCGGTTAGCAACGAAAGTCCTAGGGATATCTTTAATCCAGGCGGTCACTTGTGAATCGGTTCAAGCAAAGACTTTGGGGTTGGGAAAGCGGCTGTCATTGATGGCTTCTTTCACTGCTTGAAACAATTGTGCTCCAAGAAGTGCTGCACAGAGTTCTAAACGTGGAACACATAAAGTTTTGATTGGGGCAACGCGTGTTTTGGCTGTTAGCATTTGTGTGTGCACTCGGTCGTCCATTTGCTCTCGCACGTAGACAACTGCGGCATACGCTGTGGTTGAGGCGTCACAAAACACATGAAGCTCCAAAGATGACGAAAAAGGTGCTGCAAAAACTCGTCGTTCAAGTTTGATCTTTTCCAGTTCTCTGAGTTGATGCCGAAATCTTCCGTATTGTTCTAGGATGTTTAACGATAGTGTTTCGTCCCAGGTCAACTTGTCCATCCAAAGAATTTGCAAGAAGGATTTCAACTGAATTTTTGTTGGTGACAACCATCCGAGTGGGTCAAACAACTTTGTGACTTCCGATAATATTTTCCTCTTTGTGTTGGGAAATTTTTTGTCCAGGCAAACTGTGAAGGTGAAATGATCTGGAACAGGGCTCCACTTTATTCCAAGGGTTTTGACTGTGTAGTCATCGCTGTTGATTATCATTTCGTCTGAAGTTTTGCGAAAACTGGAAGGCAATCGCTCAACAAGTGACGAAACACTTGATGTCCATTTTCGTATATCAAAACAAGCTGTTTTCAGTGTTGCGATGATTTCGTCCTGCAATTGAGTGGCGTGCTCAACATCTGAGCTCCTGTTAGCAAATCGTCTACATACATGTCGTTATTGATTGCAAGGCGGAGGTTGCTGTTGGTGCAACTGTCTGCTAAGGCTTTGAGAGGTCTATTGAGTGGTAGGAAGATGATGCTATTCCATAAGCCACTCTTGTCATTCTGTATGTTTTCACTTCTGTGTCATTTGGATTTTTCCACAAAACCCTGTGAAAATCCTTTTCCTCATCGTCAAGCTGAACTTGTCGGTATATCTTGGCAATGTCGGCAGATAGTGCTACTTGATGAAACCGAAAACGAATCAGAACAGATCCTTACAGAACAGATTCCAAACAGATCCTTTTGAAGTAGAGGTCCAACCATCAGAGGTCGTTTAAAGATACTACGCTGCTGACTTAGCTGAGGCATTGAATACGACTCTGAGTTTAGCTGTGCTGCTGGCGTCTTTGATGACACAATGATGTGGCAAGTAGAAACAGTTTGTGGCAGGCACATGAATTTTGTTCCCGGTAACTTCTTCCATGTGTCCAAGTTGAATGAATTCATGAATGAACTGACTGTATCTGTTGCATAGATCTGGTTGTTTCTCCAGTCGGAAGATGAGGCTCCGTACTCTTCTTTTTGCTTGATGGTACGAGTCACCCAGGGGTTTGGCGTCTTCTTTGAAAGGCAGTTTCACAACAAATCTTCCCTCAGAGTTGCGTCGGGTGGTACTTTTGAAGTGATGTTCGCATTTCTTCTGATGTGCACTGTGTTGCTGTCGGATGGGTTTTCTTGCTGGCTGGTTACGAATGATTTTTCTGTGAAATTGTTTAAAGATTGGTCTCGAAGTTTCATCGTGTGTTGTAGACGCTGATGATCTTGATTGTTGTCAGAAGACTTTAGTTGAAGATTCCCGTGCGGCTTTTTGTTGGAAAATGCTTTTGGTTTTGGTTTTTGATATGTATTTGAATGATCAATTGCAGGTTGCGACTGACTGTGATTGTTGCCTGACCTTCTCCTTATTCTTGCTTGTAGTCGTTGAGTGAATAGTTTGACGTAAGCGAAGACTCTTACAAGTCGGTACATTGACAACTTTCTGCTGATAAAATCTAATATTCTGTTGTCTTCCTGATGATGCTGCATTAATAGAGATAGTTGGGCTGATGAGTTTACTTCGGCTAAAGGGTCTGTAGAAGCGTTATAGAGAGGTGTAACATCCAATGAAGGCCAGAACTGCTCGTCTTGACGCAACCAATTGGGTCCTTTCCACCAAAGTTGGTGATTAAGAAGTTTGTCGGCTGAAATTCCTCTTGATGCGCAATCAGCTGGATTGTCTTCTGTTGGTACAAACTTCCAATTTTCTGAAGGAATGATGCTCTGAATCTTGGCAACTCCGTTAGCAACGAAAGTCCTAGGGATATCTTTAATCCAGGCGATGGTCACTTGTGAATCGGTTCAAGCAAAGACTTTGGGGTTGGGAAAGCGGCTGTCATTGATGGCTTCTTTCACTGCTTGAAACAATTGTGCTCCAAGAAGTGCTGCACAGAGTTCTAAACGTGGAACACATAAAGTTTTGATTGGGGCAACGCGTGTTTTGGCTGTTAGCATTTGTGTGTGCACTCGGTCGTCCATTTGCTCTCGCACGTAGACAACTGCGGCATACGCTGTGGTTGAGGCGTCACAAAACACATGAAGCTCCAAAGATGACGAAAAAGGTGCTGCAAAAACTCGTCGTTCAAGTTTGATCTTTTCCAGTTCTCTGAGTTGATGCCGAAATCTTCCGTATTGTTCTAGGATGTTTAACGATAGTGTTTCGTCCCAGGTCAACTTGTCCATCCAAAGAATTTGCAAGAAGGATTTCAACTGAATTTTTGTTGGTGACAACCATCCGAGTGGGTCAAACAACTTTGTGACTTCCGATAATATTTTCCTCTTTGTGTTGGGAAATTTTTTGTCCAGGCAAACTGTGAAGGTGAAATGATCTGGAACAGGGCTCCACTTTATTCCAAGGGTTTTGACTGTGTAGTCATCGCTGTTGATTATCATTTCGTCTGAAGTTTTGCGAAAACTGGAAGGCAATCGCTCAACAAGTGACGAAACACTTGATGTTCATTTTCGTATATCAAAACAAGCTGTTTTCAATGTTGCGATGATTTCGTCCTGCAATTGAGTGGCGTGCTCAACATCTGAGCTCCTGTTAGCAAATCGTCCACATACATGTCGTTATTGATTGCAAGGCGGAGGTTGCTGTTGGTGCAACTGTCTGCTAAGGCTTTGAGAGGTCTATTGAGTGGTAGGAAGATGATGCTATTCCATAAGCCACTCTTGTCATTCTGTATGTTTTCAATTCTGTGTCATTTGGATTTTTCCACAAAACCCTGTGAAAATCCTTTTCCTCATCGTCAAGCTGAACTTGTCGGTATATCTTGGCAATGTCGGCAGATAGTGCTACTTGATGAAACCGAAAACGAATCAGAACAGATCCTTACAGAACAGATTCCAAACAGATCCTTTTGAAGTAGAGGTCCAACCATCAGAGGTCGTTTAAAGATACTACGCTGCTGACTTAGCTGAGGCATCGAATACGACTCTGAGTTTAGCTGTGCTGCTGGCGTCTTTGATGACACAATGATGTGGCAAGTAGAAACAGTTTGTGGCAGGCACATGAATTTTGTTCCCGGTAACTTCTTCCATGTGTCCAAGTTGAATGAATTCATGAATGAACTGACTGTATCTGTTGCATAGATCTGGTTGTTTCTCCAGTCGGAAGATGAGGCTCCGTACTCTTCTTTTTGCTCGATGGTACGATGGTACCCAGGGGTTTGGCGTCTTCTTTGAAAGGCAGTTTCACAACAAATCTTCCCTCAGAGTTGCGTCGGGTGGTACTTTTGAAGTGATCTTCGCATTTCTTCTGATGTGCACTGTGTTGCTGTCGGAATTTCGTCAATCTCCCAGAATCGTTGTAAATTGTCTGGTTCAGAACAAATGAAAAAAGACTGAAGTTGAATACTTTTCTTTTCAAGTTGGCTCTCACGTCCAATCACGAGCCAACCAAAACAAGATAGGCGGTAGGTAATTGTCTTCTTAGGCTCCTTGATTCTGTTGTCTCCAATCATCAACTCTTCGTAATGTCCTGCTCCAATTATCAAGTCTACAGTGGATGGCTGATTGAAGTTTGGGTCCGCAAGAGTGAGGTCCTGAAGTTTTGTCCAACTGCCGACATTCACATGATGCGAACGTAGATTGGTGGTCAATTTTGCTAAGACAGTTGCTCTGATGCTGATGCAGTCTTCATCCTTCGTTTTCCGAATCAAATTTACTGATCCTTTGCTGTTGTTGACTTCTTGAACTCCGAGTCCAAAACCTCGTCCGTCGGTTTTCTCTTTTCTCAAACCAAGGCGTTGTACTGCATCTTCCGTGATGAGGTCGTTGTACTGCATCTTCCTTTGGGATCCTGAGTCTGGAATGGCTCTGATATCAGTTGTTTTTCCGTTGTTGTCAACTGAAACCATTGCGGTCGGAAGAAATACTTCTTCTTCTTCTCCTTCTTCATTATGCGACTGTGCTGCGGCTGTAATTTTTTCTTTGAATTTGTTGACTGTTTTCGATGCTTGATTGCTTGCTTCTTGTGGTGACGTGCTGCTAGTTGTCACTGTTGGCGCTGTTGAGGTTGTCCTAGAGTTGTTATTGGCTTCATTGCACAGAATGTTGTGCTTTCGTTTGCATTTCTTATAAATGAACCGTTGTATTGTTCGCTTCGATGTCCAGGGCGTAGGCAGTTGAAGCAAAGTCTCTTTGTCTTGATCAACTGAACTCGGTCATGTACTGAAAAGGCTTTGAAACTTTGGCATTGATAAATTTTGTGGTTTTCGTCGCAATAATCACACGTTGTGGTCGCTGATGTGGTTATATGCGAATGGAATTTTCGAAATTGTGGGCTGCTTGTCGGCTTCTTGTCGATGGCTGATGCTGACTGCTGAGTGGCTGCTTCAAGGGCGCGTGTTCTTTCTTCCATGAAGTCTTTCATATCATGATAGCGTTGGGGATTTCTTCCTGGTGATGAAAGTTCCCAACACTTTCTCGTTTCGGCGGGAAACTTCTCTGCAATGAGGTACACGAAAAAGATGTCTTGATTGTCCACGGGCTGTCCAAGGTTGCTAAGCGCTAATCTGTGTTCTTCGACTGTCTCCATGAGATCTCGAAGTGCCTTTGGGTTTTCATTTGTTACCGGTTTCTGTGAAACTATTGCATGAACATGGGCTCGTAAAATCAGACGTTTGTTGTCGTATCTGTTCCTCAGGATGTCGCATGCTGTACTGAAGGTTGCGTCTGTTATTTGGAGAGAGACCAAAAGCTTTGCGGCATCTCCTTTCACTGATGATTTTAGATACTGCAACTTTTGATTGTCTGTTATCTGGCTGTTGCTTGTCACTGCTCCATTGAATTGGTCGAAGAAGGACGTCCAACCCTTGTAGTCTCCACAAAAAGTCGGCAATTCCAGCTTGGGCAGTTTCACAATGGTGATGGCCGGTCCAGTTGCTAATCGTGTTGTTGAACTTCTGGCTGGGGTTCTTTTGTACATGACAAAGCGGTTGATTAGGTCAACATGTTGTCCTAAATTGTCGTCGTAATCTTCTGATTCTTGAATTTCTTCGTCGAGTCAGTCAGTGTCATCGATCAAGTTTCGAACTTTCTGATTCATGTCTGACAGGTACAACAGTTTTTTGTCAACAATGTTGAGATTTGTTTCAGTCGTATGAGCTCCTCTTCACTGACATTTTTTCCAGGTCTATCTGTAATTGTTTTGGCTTCGTTGTTTAATCTGGTTGCAACAGTGCGATGGGCTGTTCTTGACTTTTTCAATCTCTCGGGGTTTTCTGTCCTTGTTGAATACTTTTGTTTGGTGCTTTGTTGTTTGTCTGTGGATTTGTTAACTAATTAGTTGCTTTTTCTTTGCTGTCTCAATGCCCTTTAGGTGTTTGTCTTTTCTGTGTCTTTGTCTTTGCTGTGTTGGTCTTTGCTGTGTCTTTGTCTTTGCTGTGTCGGTCTATTTGGTTTGGGTGTCTTTGATTTGGATGATGTTTTCTAGATGTAAACAAAAGAAAAACCCAAAAAAGTCCCAACTATCTTTCCCCCGATCAATAAGACAACCGAAAAACACACAAAAAACGTTACACTTAGTCTTAGAACCGCAGAGGGGACGATTAATGCTACCTAGTGGGACGGTTTCTCCCTCCTTGGTTTTCAAAAAAATGACTCAAAAAAACACTTGGCATATATTTGTTCCCCCACTAGATAACTCTTGTTCCGGGACCCAGGTTAATCAACCTGTCAGTAAATTTAATTTAATCAACTTAAATGAACTGAGGAGGGATGGTTATCTAGTGGTTGTCCGCTTTTTTCTTTGATGATTAGCTTATTTTTGATACCCCAACTTAGCCTATCTTAGTCTTATGTACCTCCCCCGATAGAGAATCTAATGTATAATTTGAGCTGTTTTGGCTTCGTTGTTTAATCTGGTTGCAACAGTGCGATGGGCTGTTCTTGACTTTTTCAATCTCTCGAGGTTTTCTGTCATTTTTGAAGACTTTTGTTTGGTGCTTTGTTGTTTTTCTGTGAATTTGTTAACTAATTAGCTGCTTTTTCTTTGCTGTCTCAATGCCTTTTAGGTGTTGGTCTTACTTGTGTCTTTGTCTTTGCTGTGTCGGTCTTTGCTGTGTCTTTGTCTTTGCTGTGTCGGTCTATGGTTTGGGTGTCTTTGATTCGGATGATGTTTCCTAGATGTAAACAAAGGAAAAACCCAAAAAATTCCCAACTATCTTTCCCCCGATCAATAAGACAACCGAAAAACACACAAAAAACGTTACACTTAGTCTTAGAACCGCAGAGGGGACGATTAATGCTACCTAGTGGGACGGTTTCTCCCTCCTTGGTTTTCAAAAAAATGACTCAAAAAAACACTTGGCATATATTTGTTCCCCCACTAGATAACTCTTGTTCCGGGACCCAGGTTAATCAACCTGTCAGTAAATTTAATTTAATCAACTTAAATGAACTGAGGAGGGATGGTTATCTAGTGGTTGTCCGCTTTTTTCTTTGATGATTAGCTTATTTTTGATACCCCAACTTAGCCTATCTTAGTCTTATGTACCTCCCCCGATAGAGAATCTAATGTATAATTTGAGCTGTTTTGGCTTCGTTGTTTAATCTGGTTGCAACAGTGCGATGGGCTGTTCTTGACTTTTTCAATCTCTCGAGGTTTTCTGTCATTTTTGAAGACTTTTGTTTGGTGCTTTGTTGTTTTTCTGTGAATTTGTTAACTAATTAGCTGCTTTTTCTTTGCTGTCTCAATGCCTTTTAGGTGTTGGTCTTACTTGTGTCTTTGTCTTTGCTGTGTCGGTCTTTGCTGTGTCTTTGTCTTTGCTGTGTCGGTCTATGGTTTGGGTGTCTTTGATTCGGATGATGTTTCCTAGATGTAAACAAAGGAAAAACCCAAAAAATTCCCAACTATCTTTCCCCCGATCAATAAGACAACCGAAAAACACACAAAAAACGTTACACTTAGTCTTAGAACCGCAGAGGGGACGATTAATGCTACCTAGTGGGACGGTTTCTCCCTCCTTGGTTTTCAAAAAAATGACTCAAAAAAACACTTGGCATATATTTGTTCCCCCACTAGATAACTCTTGTTCCGGGACCCAGGTTAATCAACCTGTCAGTAAATTTAATTTAATCAACTTAAATGAACTGAGGAGGGATGGTTATCTAGTGGTTGTCCGCTTTTTTCTTTGATGATTAGCTTATTTTTGATACCCCAACTTAGCCTATCTTAGTCTTATGTACCTCCCCCGATAGAGAATCTAATGTATAATTTGAGCTGTTTTGGCTTCGTTGTTTAATCTGGTTGCAACAGTGCGATGGGCTGTTCTTGACTTTTTCAATCTCTCGAGGTTTTCTGTCATTTTTGAAGACTTTTGTTTGGTGCTTTGTTGTTTTTCTGTGAATTTGTTAACTAATTAGCTGCTTTTTCTTTGCTGTCTCAATGCCTTTTAGGTGTTGGTCTTACTTGTGTCTTTGTCTTTGCTGTGTCGGTCTTTGCTGTGTCTTTGTCTTTGCTGTGTCGGTCTATGGTTTGGGTGTCTTTGATTCGGATGATGTTTCCTAGATGTAAACAAAGGAAAAACCCAAAAAATTCCCAACTATCTTTCCCCCGACCAATAAGACAACCGAAGAGACACACAAAAAACGTTACACTTAGTCTTAGAACCGCAGAGGAGACGATTAATGCTACCTAGTGGGACGGTTTTTCCCTCCTTGGTTTTCAAAAAAATGACTCAAAAACACTTGGCATATATTTGTTCCCCCACTAGAAAACTCTTGTTCCGGGACCCAGGTTAATCAACCTGTCAGTAAATTTAATTTAATCAGTTTAAATGAACTGAGGGGGGATGGTTATCTAGTGGTTGTCCGATTTTTTCTTTGATGATTAGCTTATTTTTGATACCCCAACTTAGCCTATCTTAGTCTTATGTACCTCCCCCGATAGAGAATCTAATGTCTAATGTGAGCTGTTCCTAACCCGCGTGCATTTGCTCACTCTAATTCTAAGGTATACAGTATGATTTTGTTCGGCGGACCAGAAATGAATACAAGTTCATTTCAATATGTTCGATTACTAATGAAGCTCTGCTTCAACGCTTTTTTTGCTTATGTATAGTTTTTTGAATCCAAGCGGAAACAAACTTGTCGTTGTGAAAGTTACAATTCTTGTGACTTTCTTAGGGCACGTGGTTACAATTTTGTTGAGACCTTGAAAGTTCTTTTGACTTTGAACATATATGTTTCTTATTAATCGAACAAAGATCATATATGGTTTTTGCTAACCGTAAAAAGACCATCTTTGATTCTTACTATTCATTGCAAGATCATACTAAAAACTTTTATTGTCATTTTTTGAGCCATAAAGCCATAAATGTTCTTTGTTTGCTACCATGAATATTCAGCCCGGGGTCAAAGAACAGCGCTAAATGGCTCCAGAAAAAAATTTAAAGTGGCGGTTTTCCAATAACGGTATCATATATCTTTCCTTTTATTTAAGAAATGGTGATCATTCGTTAAGAGATAATCTATTATAGACATTAACGGTTTTTAAAGCTAAGCAGTAGGCTGAACAGTATATATTTGCTTAACAGTGTGCTTAACAGCAATTACACCTTTATCTTTTCACCCCTCTATCATTTTATCACGCCAATTAGCAGTTGATTTTGCAGGCACGTTTTGTTAAAATTAGGATGATAACATATTCCCAAATTCTGCTGCAACAGTTTCATATCTAATCCAACGGGCCGCTGAGGCATGGCCATGGGCCGTGAAGCAGGGCAATTGACTAACTGACTAATTTAGTTGTCCTAATTAAATAAAAGATTCGAAATCGTGGTGAAACAATGGAGGGGTTAAATGATAAGGGGTTAAATAGATAGGGGTGAAAGAGCAGGACACCGGTGATCAGTATAGTGTCCGCAACTTTACGGTTTGTAAAGTTAACTAAATGGTCTTTAATTTGATGTTAGGGACATACCAAATATAGTTCTACCACACATGATTTACCATTTTGATTCAGAACAAAAGAATAAAAAAACTTATACCACATTCCATTTTTCCAAATATGTACATTGGCCGATCATTATCAGTAAGCGTAATGTAAAAATGAGAGACTTCAATTGACAAAAATATACAACTTCAACTAAAAAATCTTTTCTGAAAATTATGTATTCTTGACAATTAGAACAAATATTTTACTTTATTGCAGTTTTTTTTCAGTATAAGATACCTCTGACTGTGGAGGTATGTATATGAGCCACGAATACGCTTTAGACTATCTGAATTGAATTCGAGGCGCGAATCCAATGTATTACTAAATTGTTGGATTACCACTTTTAGTTTTGTTCTGCAATAAAGCTACAAATGTAGTCTTAAACCGATGACGTGGAAATCCTTCTCAAATCTAGATAGGATTATTCTGACTGTAAAACTAAGAAGAATGAGAACAACTGAATTATGTGAGATATGTTAAGCGAATGAAATATTAAAAAAAGTGGGAGATGTGAACAAAATTGAAAAGTTGACTTATTAGTCGGCGGCAAACTTAATCTAAGTGAAATATGACATTTACTAAGACAAGGTCAAACTTAATATAATTTGGTACAAATCAACTGAATATGAACTGAATATGGTACAACCGAATCACACAGTGAATGTAAACAGCGCGATTTGCAGGAATTCAAATTTAGTTTTTTTTATTGTAAACACTGAGGAACTGATCAGAATTTAATTGAAATATGAACATACTTCTTTATTGAAAAAAACATTCTAAAATACGATGGAAGTGAAAGCTTTTAATTATTAGGAGGCCTGCAAAAATTGTTGCTTGTAGTGAAAGTATAAAAAATCGAAATTATGGACAGGCTACCTAAAGGTTAACGGGCTCTTTTTGTCTCTGCAGATTTTTATTACGTTAAATTTTGGAAAGTTGGTTGCATCAGTTGTAGCGTAGTTCAGGAAAAATGGCTCTTTCCCGTTTCGGAGGGTTGAGTGGCATCAAAATGAGAAATTAGTTGCAACCTGAGAAATACGCCTTGAAAAATATAGATAATTTAAAGTTCGCAATTGATTTACTAAATTCCACGAAGGCTGTATTTAAAGTTCCCTGCACTACAAATGTGCTTAGTTGTGCAAGCATAAGTCATTAAAGCAAGAATCTGTAATTGCATCAAAACTTTTTTTACTGGATCAATGCAATAGTCTTCTAAATTGTCAGTCACACTACGCTGTAATTTGATAAAATTGTCAACAAAATATAGCGCGCCAAAGAATTATTTTTTCTTCACATCATTTCTTGCTCAATTTTTCAAAAAAGTTGCGATTATTCGAGCTCAATAATTTCTACAATTGATATTCAAACTTCAATTGAATTGATGATGGTTACCAAAACTTGGCAGTGACTCAAGTGGAGCAAATTGTTTTTTCAAATAATGTTCTTTTAACAGAATTTGGAAGCATTCCATCCAATAAATGGTTATGTGAAGAGATGTTAAAAAAATTTGAAATTTCTGAATTGATTGCACTAAATGGTACCTAGTTCATTCAATTTCTTAACTAAATAGTTATTTAGTAGAAACAAGTATCATCCAATAAATTCTGATTTCTTTTGGAAAATAAACAGGATCAAAATGTGTGTATTCAACTCTTTGCCATCATAACAATGTGTTGTGTTGTTTGACCTTGAAACGAACAATTGTTTTCAATTACATTTAATTTTTGTAAAACAGTTTTCTGATTTTCTCATTCTCTCCTTAACATTTTTTTACAGTTAATGGATACCTCTATTTTCGTTTAATATCTATAGTGAAATTCTTCAAAAAATACTGAGAAAAATTAATTCAATGTAAAATCGTTACATTTATTTTCAACCGTATACATAAAACACAAATTAATGCACAATTGAGGTGCGGATCCAATAAGTTTAATGATTAAAGAGTACTGCGCTGAAAACGAAATTTAATTTAACGTCTGCAAACTAAACACGTTCTCAAATAAATACTGACAACTAACAGAAAAATTTGCGCAATAGTGGCATAAATCCAGATCTAGATTAAATAACTGACAATTGATTGAACAATTAAAATTAAAATTTAATGAATGCAATGAATTATTCAGTTTTTAATGACAGTTTTAAGCAGAGCTTTAAATTTGATTCTCAGCGTCGAAGACGCTCATGCTAATTTCCCATGCATAATTGTCATAATCGTAGTCTTCTGGGGACCATGTACCAACTGGTGGGGGTGCGGGAGGGCTGACAATGGGCAGCTCAAAAGACGTTTCAGTAGCAGGTGGCTGAAGCGCCTCTTCTTGAATAACCGTCTCGATGACGGTGTTGGTAGTTTTGTGTCTCTTTGGCGCAGGAGAAGAATCGTTGCTAACCGAACATACTGAACTTTCAAAGCCAAAATAATCTGGCGCATTCCGGTTTCTTTTCGATTTCGACGTGGAAGGCGAGGCGGTTGACGAGGTGACCGATGACGCAGCAACTGATGAGGCATTGGAAGTGTTTAATGTGGTTGAGGATTGCCGCGATCGATTTCTTCCAGTTTGAAGCTTTTTGGGTTTGCGAGAAGACATGGCCTTAGAAATGTTGCTGTTAGCAGACGATACTCCTGAAGCAGCATCGGATTGGTTTGATCTGTGTCTAATTTTGACTTCCCCCGGATATTTTTTCTTTAGGTCTTTAGTATGCTGGGCTATTTTTTCTTCGGTTGTCTTTTTGTACGGGAGGGGACGTCGCTGCGCATATCGCCAAAGGTCAGTGTTACGCTCGGCACGGGTTCCAAAGTTTGCGACGTCACTATTCCTGACCCTGACTTCAGGGACTCCGGGTTCATTAATTACAGTGGTCGTGGGCGAGGTTCTCTTGACAGTACTACCTTGGGCCAACGTTTCCCAGAGTCCTCGGAGGTCCTTCTTTGACAGTTTGGACACTTTGCGAGCTAGCTTGATGTCTAATGATTTTTCTGACCGCGGTATCGGGTTGTTTAATTTGGGGTGCATGATAACTTTTTTTTGTCCCCATTATACCTGAGTCCTGCATCCACTGAGCTTTCTGCATTGACTCCTCTATCAAACCATCGCTGCGGTCAGCGGTCACCCATCCGTTGTTGTGGAGATAGTCCTCCACTGGAACAGTGTCTGCGTCTAAATAGTGGTGAAGAAGGTTTTCATATGATAAATTTGATGACTTTGGTTTTGTACTAATATTACTTAGTGGTGTGTTTGGCTTTCTTCCAAAATGTGCTTGGAAAGGTGTTACATTTGTTTTCTTCTGTTTGCATATACGTAATTGATATACTATTGACTTTATTGCTCCTTTAATTGTGAATGTGTTATTTCTATTACCTAATTTCATGCAGCTTAGACGTCTTTTATTGTTTGTATCAAACGCTCCACTAATCCAATAGCTCTATGGCCATTAGCAGGGGCAGTGATAATGTTAATATTATGTTGTTTACAGAAATTCTTTACTTTATATCCAATTAAACAATGTGCTTGATCTAACCTAATGTTTCGGGGAACACCGTGTAATTGAACTTCTTCATCTAAAAATTTAATTACATTAGGTCCATTAGCTTTATCGAAGACTTCTACAGTAGGGTATTTGGAGAAACGGTCAATACGTGTGAGAAAATGTATATCTTGATCTTTTTCATTTGTAATGGGGCCGCCGAAAACAAATTGTATTTCTTCATTAGGTTCTGAACAATTTAATAAAGGCTTCCATTTCGACGCCGGAGCGAATTGTTTGAGGTTCTTACCAATATCAGTACAAGGCTTGCACGGGGCAGCCTTATTAAGGACCTCGCGGTATATGTATGGCCAGAACGCATACTGCCCAAGGGTAATCATGCCCCAGCTGCCAGGGTTAGTGAGGTGAAGGCTTTCTGACACAGCGTCCTGGATTGAGTGTGGTATTGCCAGACGTTCGTCTACGCAGACGCAGCCGGACCGAACATGTAGATCCCTCCAATAGGAGAAGAGGTAGGGGTTCACTCCTTGCATCGTTGTGCGTCATTTGGGAGGATACAGTCTCGCACTTCTTTGAGGACTGCATCCTTGATTGTGAGTACAACCAAAAACCCTTTGGTAAATAACTGTATCAAGTTATTCTCGAACACCTCTTTTTTGGACAGTTCAAGGTTTGGAGAATTTTGGCCTTCATTAGAAGAGTGTGTTGAGTGCACCGCCGAATTCGGTGTAGATTGAAAGGTGACCCTGCTATGGGTAAGAGGGTTTGGGGAATTGACCTCGCTCTGCTCATATTTGCTTGAGAAGTGGGGGTATTTGGGTTGTAATTGTTTGCAAACTAGAATGATGTTGTATTTTAGTTGAGTTTTTGTGCACGTTAGAATTTAAGTGGATTTGAGCTGCGTTTGCAGAATTATCAAGGAGCAAATGAGTTGTGGTACGATGAATGGCAGAAAGCAAATTGGAATAGTTTGTTGAGTGAGAATGTGAGGCACGTGTGGAATTTGTGTGATTGACGCTGCTAAAGTGCTGTGATTGACAGTTTTGCTGTGTGGTATTTACAAAAATTGCTGCAATAGCGTCACGAATGCGGGTAATTGTTGCTGCCGCTAATTCCTCATCGTAATTTTTCGTAACTTCTGCTTCTTGATTTGGTTTGCGAGAAATGTAATCTACCAGCCCCACTTTTGCGCCTGGTATATGTACAATATTAAAAGCAAAGGGTAAAAGATGATCTACCCAACGGGTTAAACGACTATTATATGATTTGTTAGATCGGTGTCCTTTCATAATAGAAAGTAGTGCTCGATGATCTGTGATGATTATGAATGATTTGTCGAATAAATAATATTTAAAATACTCTACGGCCCACACAACCCCTAATAATTCTAATTCATTAATACTGTAGCGTTCCTTATTTGAATTCAGGAAACGAGACGCGAATGCAACCTTATGGCCACCTTGTTGGTGAACGTTGTTCTAATGCTGCTCCTAATCCAGCTCTGGATGCATCGCAATTTATCCGCGTTTCCAAATGTGGATTATAATGTGTGTTTTCTGTTGCGTTTGCAACTTTGGTTTTAATTGATTGGAATCGAGTTTCAGGTTCGTCATTCCAGATGATTTTTGTATTCTTTTCAAGCAACTTTCGGAGTGGATGACATAATTGAGATGAATTAGGGATGAATTTACCTAGATAATGAACTGAACCTAGAAATGAGCGTAATTGCTTTAGATTTTTAGGTGCTGATAATTTAAAGTTGCTGTTGTTTAAAGTTTATGGCCTAACCATTCTATTTCGAATTTAGCGAAATGACATTTAGGTAAATTTATTCTCAAATTATGGTCGTCCATTTTTTTTAAACATTTGCAGACTAACCTTAATTGATCTTCTTTAGAGCCTCGACTGACTATTATAATATCATCTACGAAACAGTGAGTATTATTTAGTCCAACTAATGTATACTCCATTACTTTTTGGAATGCTGCTGGCATGTCAGTTAATCCGTAAAATCTTGTAAGAAAGCGGTGCTTTCACCACTAATAATATTGAAGTTGCAATGCCTAGCCGTTTCCGGGTTTAAATTAAGTTGACTGCATGCGTACTTCAAGTCCAGTGTTGAAAAATATGCTGTTTCCTGTGACGCATTTGTTTTTAGATTTTGTTGGATTTTGTCAATTAATTTGCCTTTATTCGGGATTTGATATTTATTTTTATGGATAGATTCATTTAAGATTTTTGATTCTCAGGCTAGTTTAACTGTTTTGTCTCTTTTTACCGTGATAACTATAGGTGAAATGAAGTTTTTATCTGAACAACTATTTAACTTTATGATGTGTTTTTCTGCAGGTAACAATTTAAGTTCATCATTAACTAAACGTTGTAAATTAATTGGGACCCTATGACCTTTTTGGTGTAGGTGTAAAGTTTTTATGAAACGTAGACTTAACTGAGTGTTTTAATGATTTACCGGTTGTTGAGACTAGACCTGGGAAATCAAACGCTATCTGTTTCTCGATTAAGCATTGATTTTGATCGACATTTGCAACTGGTTTTACTTGGGTGAGCGAAAAGCCATGTTTTGGGAAGAAATCTTGTCCGATTATGGATCTACGGCCATCTTCCACTACTGTCACATTAACACCCATAGCAACCCAATCGTTACAGTTGATTGAGGTTTTGATCACTCCAATTGTTTTGATTAGATCATTAGAGAAACTTTTAGATCGTGCATCTCTGGTGATTGTCCCCAGAAGCTTTCTTTACACTCTGACACTACCGTAGTTGCAAGGCTTTTATTATTTATAGTGCACACGCTTCTCGAATCCACCAGAGTTTTTGTACTGGTATTCCCGATGCAAATGTCTAAATTCACTGGCTCCACTTCTCTAGTATCATTGTTAATGCAAATTGTAGCAACATAGTTGTCATCAGAGTTATCATAATCTGAATCGTAATTATCATCGCAGATACTTTTTTTTGAAGCAATCTATCTATATGGTTAACTTGCTCTCCGACTGTTGCTGAAGTACCTACCGTTGCCGCCTCGGAAATAGAATCATCTACGTTGTTTACTCTGGGTTTTGGCTTATATGGGTGTTTAGGTTTTCTGCAAACTTTTGCGAAGTCGTTGGCAATACCGCAGCTTTTGCAATTATTCCTACGGGCAGGACAGTTTTGTCGATGTGCGGCTGACGTTCCATAGCCACAGTTTGGACAAACTGTAGGTTTCACGAATTGGTTTGTTGGTGGTCGCGACCTATTCCAAGATCCTTGTATATTGTTTACAGATGTAGTTGTGATCTCATTGGTTGTCGAATGAATGGTGGTTCCAGATATTTTCAAGTGGTTCTGTATGCCCATCTCAATATTCTTGGCAACTTCTATTGCCTTTTTAGCCGATCTCGTCTCCTTTAGCAGTTCTCTGTGGATCTCGCAGTCTTGCAAATTGGCTATGAAAACGTCATGAATGATTGATTCCTCATAACTTCCTAAGTCGCAGTTCAAAGATAGTTCCCGGAGAAAATCGTAAAATTTTTCTACAGGTTCTCCTTTCAATTGTTTACTAGTTAGGAAGCTATATCGATCGAAGGTGATATTTCGCTGTTTTGTAAATACCTGATCTAGACTCTCCCAGAGATCCTTTGTTGTTACAAGATCAATCTGGATATTTGGTTCTTGGGAACCAAATATTCATCGTCCTTCCATCCCTGGGCTAAGATAAGTCAGAGAGACAGCTTTGTTGTCACAGAACTTCCAAGGTTTGTCGCCGCACAAAATATCTGCAAGTTCTATCTTCTGACAACGATTTAGCCACGCATTCTTGAGTTGCTCGTTCTAAATTTTTCGATCTCTCTCGCTTTGAGACGTACTGTTCTCAACATTATCCCCGTAAATAGGTTCTGGAGGGAAAGCAAATTTTATCGGGGGATTTTCGCGGAGGGTGTCGATCAAAATACCCTCTTTTGCCAGGATGGCCAACTTCAACATTATCTGCCAGCGATCCCATCTTAAGGGTGGTTCTAGTGTTGGTTTCTCTCAAAAGGGTTCAATTCCAAGGAGTGCACGTTCTTTGACTGCTGACTGCGCCATGTGATACCTCTGATTGTGGAGGTATCTATATGAGCCACGAATACGCTTTAGACTATCTGAATTGAATTCGAGGCGCGAATCCAATGTATTACTAAATTGTTGGATTACTACTTTTAGTTTTGTTCTGCAATAAAGCTACAAATGTAGTCTTAAACCGACGACGTGGAAATCCTTCTCAAATCTAGACAGGATTATTCTGACTGTAAAACTAAGAAGATTGAGAACAACTGAATTATGTGAGATAAGTTAAGCGAATGAAATATTAACAAAAGTGGGAGATGTGAACAAAATTGAAAAGTTGACTTATTAGTCGGCGGCAAACTTAATCTAAGTGAAATTTGACATTTACTAAGACAAGGTCAAACTTAATATAATTTGGTACAAACCAACTGAATATGAACTTAATATGGTACAACCGTACCACACAGTGAATGTAACCAGCGCGATTTGCAGGAATTCAAATTTAGTTTTTTTATTGTAAACACTGAGGAACTGATCAGAATTTAATTGAAATATGAACATACTTCTTTATTGAAAAAAATATTATAAAATACGATGGAAGTGAAAGCTTTTAATTATCAGGAGGCCTGCAAAAATTGTTGCTTGTAGTGAAAGTATAAAAAATCGAAATTATGGACAGGCTACCTAAAGGTTAACGGGCTCTTTTTGTCTCTGCAGATTTTTTTTACGTTAAATTTTGGAAAGTTGGTTGCATCAGTTGTAGCGTAGTTCAGGAAAAATGGCTCTTTCCCGTTTCGGAGGGTTGAGCGGCATCAAAATGAGAAATTAGTTGCAACCTGAGAAATACGCCTTGAAAAATATAGATAATTTAAAGTTCGCAATTGATTTGCTAAATTCCACGAAGGCTGTATTTAAAGTTCCCTGCACTACAATTGTGCTTAGTTGTGCAAGCATAAGTCATTAAAGCAAGAATCTGTAATTGCATAAAAGCTTTTTTTTACTGGTTCAATGCAATAGTCTTCTAAATTGTCAGTCACACTACGCTGTAATTTGATAAAATTGTCAACATAATATAGCGCGCCAAAGAATTATTTTTTCTTCACATCATTTCTTGCTCAATTTTTCAAAAAAATTGCGATTATTCGAGCTCAATAATTTCTACAATTGATATTCAAACTTCAATTGAATTGATGATGGTTACCAAAACTTGGCAGTGACTCAAGTGGAGCAAATTGTTTTTTCAAATAATGTTCTTTTAACAGAATTTGGAAGCATTCCATCCAATAAATGGTTATGTGAAGAGATGTTAAAAAAATTTGAAATTTCTGAATTGATTGCACTAAATGGTACCTAGTTCATTCAATTTCTTAACTAAATAGTTATTTAGTAGAAACAAGTATCATCCAATAAATTCTGATTTCTTTTGGAAAATAAACAGGATCAAAATGTGTGTATTCAACTCTTTGCCATCATAACAATGTGTTGTGTTGTTTGACCTTGAAACGAACAATTGTTTTCAATTACATTTAATTTTTGTAAAACAGTTTTCTGATTTTCTCATTCTCTCCTTAACATTTTTTTACAGTTAATGGATACCTCTATTTTCGTTTAATATCCATAGTGAAATTCTTCAAAAAATACTGAGAAAAACAATGAACACAAATATGCAAAACAGGGATTTTTGGCTGAAAAAAACTACATTAAAATACTAACCGCAAAACAGTTATTTTATTCGGAAAATAGTTAAAACAGATTTCCGGTCAAAGTAGCATAACTTGTAGTGTAAACAAATTCCACAAATTTCTTGTTAATCCAATGTTTTGACCGTGACGACTTACACACATCTTTGCGTCGCTTCGTTATGAATTTTTAATTAACTTTATATATTGTAAGCATTTTTATTTCTCCAAATTGCAGGCTAAAATGCATCGATGTAAAATTGCAACTAAAATCAAGCCAAACGTAATGTATAAAAAACTGATGGAAAAAAATTGCGACTTTTACAGATCAAATTTAATTTCAAACTTTAATGGATCAAACTTTAATTTTTGTGACTTACAAGTCATTGGCTAGCAGAATATTGTCTGATACGTAGTTTAAAATGTAATGCACGAAATCAGTGTCATCAAAGTGCCCCGGGTTTTCCATAATTTCCAGCAAGTCACTCGAATTAAGCACCAATTGGATAACCCGATGATCACACGGAACGGCTTTTCGTAATATTTTGTCCAGTTTTAAGGATCCGGGTTGGAGCACTAATTTTCCACAGGCGTCCAGGAGGAAATCCTCGCCAAAGAAAACAAACGCTAAAAATGGAATCAAGTTATTTACATTGGGCCGGGCTCAACGATTTTGATCATGAAAAACATTACCCAAGTTTAGACCTCGACTTATGAAAAGACCGTGATCGAGCTTAACTTGCTACAAAAAGACCCTAGCTGGACCCACGGACGAAAAGACTTCACCTTAGATAGGAAATGTACGGATAACGTAAATACAGTAATACCAAAGATTTCTAGTGTCTCAACCTTTTCACTATAGTCAATAAAGCCCCCTCCCCGCTTGAATAATAAAATCTTTTCATAAGTCGAGATCTAAACGATTTTGACCTATATTTCACATATCGTAACACCTTACATGAGACAGAAAATAATTTTGCTAACTTTATAGTAAGAACTTACCGCTAATATGAATAATAAAACCTACCCAGATTCAAGTCCAAAATCTGCATTGAAACATAGATTGATTTGGGTAAATTTTTCAAAGTTGTCTCGAGTCTGATTTGAGAGAAATAAGTTAGAATTGGATGCATTCATTGACAGAGCTCTGCGATGCCCGACGAAAAATCGCAAAAACAGCCGTTAGTTTAGCCCGTAGCTAAAACTTTCTTGTTAAAAAACGAAAAATGGAGGCATTTGTTGTTTGTTGTGAATATTTTGTGAATTAAGTTGTCGAACTAAATTTACTAATTGCTGTGGAGTGATTTGAATATTTTGATTATTTGTTAGTGTTGGTTGGGTTGAATTATTAAAAATGACGGGTTCAGTGTTAAAGTGTACAGAGGTCTGTCTTTGTAAGCGTGGTAGAGGTGTGTTTACGTTTGGGAATGTAGGTAGAGTTTTTTAATGGATCTGAAGTTTGTGTTAATTCAGTTGAACTCACAAGTTGTCTGTGTTGGTGATTCTGGTAAATATTTGTGTTGCTAGTGGTATCATTAGTGAGATGATTGTTATCATTAGTTTGGTTATTATTTTGGCCATTATCTTCAAGTTCAATTAATGTGTTCACTGTATGTGATGAAAAGAGTGTTCCAACATCTAACAATGTGGAATTAAAGTCTGTTTCTGTAGTTTTGTTAACACAAATGTCTGTAGGTTGTGAGTGGACTAGAATATCCATTATTTTCTATCGATGATGCTTCCAGAAAGGTATTTGAGTTCTCTGGAATGTTTGTACATGCAAATGGTTGGTTTTCTGTGTTATAGTTTTTTATTTCAATATTGTTTTGGTTAATGGTTAGTTTTTGTATAATTTCCGATGGTACTTCTGTGATATTTACGAAATTTTGTGGAAACCAGATGGAATCATAAATGTAATGTAGTGTTTCCGGTAATTTAGATATTAACTGTTAGTATGTATTAGCTATTAATTTTTTAGCTGGAAAAATGTGTCTTACGAGGCTTTTCCAAAACCTGTGAATGTACCAAGATAGAATTGTAACAGAATCGAGAATACGTTCTTCATGTAAGTCTGCGCCTTTTACAGAGCTTATATATGTTTTAAGAAGATGAGTGAAACCTTCTACTTCTTGTCGAGCAATTTTGTGTACGCTCTCTATTCGTGATTGTGGAGCGGCAGTATTAAGTGTTGAAGCGAGACGTTTAAAAAATTCAAAAGAAGATTTTCGAAATACACCCGTTTTATCCAAGGGTTGTATTTCTGACCATACTCCCTTGAGGAATTAAAATAGTGTATCTGATAGTGGGTTAAATAAGTGTCATATATAAGGGAAATATATGTGTTTGTGAGAGCATCACAAATAAAAAGAGTCGAGCCCTTTGTGAGTTGAGCTACCTAAATGTCAATTAGATATGAGAGAAACGCAGTTCGTGAAACTTGTGATGCTTTCTTTATCTGGTAAAGAAAGTAGAGGCTGTTCCTCTGCTCCAAAATAGTGATCTTTGAGTTGTTTTGCTAAGTTTAAAAGTAAATTTAATTCATCCTGGTGTCGATAGTGTTTTACTTCAAAGGGTAAAATGGCACGTTGAAGACGTTTGTTCTGTTGTGTAAGAACAGCTAATTGTAGTTCGTCAGAGGGTATGTCTATTTTTGAGAAAGTTTGACCAATGCGGTGGTTCATTTTCTCAGTTGGTACTTTGTTTTTGTTGGGGTTGTATTCCCCGCTTTTCTAAGTTTTAAATGAAAAAAAATAAAGAAGAATATAAACTATTTCTATGTTTCTTTCTCAAAAGAGAATAGTGTGTTTTGTGTGAGTTCTTTTTATGGTTAGAGTTTGTGAACTCACTGGTTGCACCAGTCAAGGCAGACCCAAGGTGGGCTCCTTTTACAGCCTTAAAGTATAAAGAGCTAGGGCTACTTATTTCTGCGCGCGAAGTAGGCTTACCTATATCTCTCAGACTAACCGACTCGGTAAAACACTGAAGGTATATTTCAATTATAACGATGTATAAAAGAGTTAACACCGGAGTCAGAGGTATAAACATCACGTCTACAAATTTTATTGAAGAAACTCAATAATTCTTATGATACAATTTAAATATGATCATAATAATGATATCATTATGATATATATAATTATGATATAACATGATATAACATGATATATATTATGATATATATTATATATTATGATATATCATGATATAACATTATGATATCATATAATTATGATATATCATAATTATGATACAATTATGATATAATTAAATAAATACTGGAAAAATGTAGTACAACTGCGGCAACAACAACAAAAACAACAACAGAACGTCAGCGACAACAACAATAACAGCAACGAGTTTTTGATCTCGTCTTTAACCACACTGAAATTATATAAAATACACTGATATAAAATCCATTTTGGAAACTAAGAAGCAAAATTCAATTGTTTCATATCTCTAAAGCAGCTGTGAAGGCACCAGTTAAAATTTTACCTGGTGTTATATGGGTATCAACATTTTCCAGTAATTCGTCAGTTTTGTACCCACTAGTTACAAAAGAATGGGCTGCCATAACCACAGTTATAACCAGGGTTAGTATTACTAATCCATAAATTAACCCGATAGTATACTGACGATTTTTTTCTGCTTGTAAATTAGTTTCTGATTTCGTAGCGTGGTTCAAACTATGTTGCATGATTTCAGTCAGTTGAAATATTCAGCGTATCAACAGGAATTTTGTAAATAAATGAACAAATAAATAAATAATAAGCTTCGATGACGGAATAATAAATTTGTAATGCATAAGTTTTTTTCAATGTCGCATGCAGAAAACAACATGACGAAAAATTTTGTTAATATAAATTTTGTAAGAGGTTTTTGAAACGATTATAAAAATAAGTTTGTTTTTTTTGCTTCCAAAATTGCATAAAGCTGTGTAGCAAATGTTTATGGTGTCATTGAATGAAATTAAAGTTGAAAAAAGGGTTGAGCGTTATTCTTCATTAACATCTCATTATATATTGTTTAGAAAACATAGCAAAAATATCTTTGCTCGGTCATATCTTCATTTTGTCAGGACAATTCACAGCAATGCTTCTGTAATAATATTTATTTGTATTTATTTATCGATAGTACTATTTATCTATTTATTTTTTATTTTTTGTTGCCGCTTTCTAAGAAATTTTTATTTATATATCATTACTCGAAAGTCATACTAATATGCGAACACCTATGGTTCAAATTAGGACATACATGGATAAATAAACTGGCAAAAATGAGGATATTTTGACGCTACAAATAATAAATAAATCCGCAATATATAATTCATTGCCTTTCTGCGCCAGGATATTATTCCAATAATGCTGTTGATAAAATAAAACCTACAATAGAGACAAAAGCAGGAAATAGTTTCCGTTAAAACTAACTCTTTTGCCAAAAGCTCGTTTGTTTAAAAAAGAGGAAAATTCGGAAACTCACTTAATACAAAATTTAAACCCCAATATTGATCACAATTTGAAAGAAGAAATTTATAAAAATTTAACAGAGCAATTTTTTTACGCCGTTTTGCTTTAAAAACATTTTTTTTATAACCAGTTGACTTATTTTCCTCTTAAAGCGACATGAGAAGCTGCGAATTGCTCTCAGATTCCATTTTTTCAAAAATTTTTGCGAAACACAAAACAAAAGTTCCAGCAGCTAAAATAAAAAAGAATTTGACCAAAAACCAATTGGCAGAATGAAGTTAAAATATGAATCTGACATTGATTTCATGTTTATCATTAATCTTTTATTAGTATCTTTAATTAAAATTTGTTTTAATTTTTGATTTTTCGGAGGTTGAAACTTTCAAAACAGAGAATATATTGGTTGCCCAAAACGAGTTTATTCAAATTCCATGAGAATCTGCGTCATTTTTGTCATTGCCGAATCAAACTGTTACCCGGTTCATATATTTACCCCAAAAAAGATGTAAGATTAGGGGGGGGGGGGGTAATGGGGGGAATTTTTAACCAATTCTCCTCAAAACACATCGTTTTGGGGATAATTTTTGAGGGTAAAATCTAAAATTTCTCTCATTACCCCCATTACCCCCCTAATCTTACCGTTTTACCCACCTAAAATTAACCCCGCCCCCTAATTTGCATGATTCCAAATTAGAATTTTCCAATAATGTTTCAAACATTAGAAATTCCAAAGATTCTAATTCCAAATTAGAAATTTCAAAACATAAATTTATTCTGCATAAAATTGGAAGTTGTCAATCACTAAGAGATGAAAAAATTTATAAACATCTGCAGAGTCAGTTATGGTGCAGAGATTTGCATTATATGATCCAATGTTTAACATTACCGAAATAGACTGAAAACTATTTTGGAACACAAAACTTTACGACTCAAATTTTTAAAAGGAAGGAAAAACGAATGCTCTGTAAAACACATCTAATCATTTCATAAGGGTTCAAAATATCACCATCCTGTAGCAATGTTTCGCAGTAAAAAAGCTATTGATTAGATCATTCAAATTATAGTGGCTATATGCAAAATCTTGAAATTTAAACAATCAGGTCTCTTCGATGAACTCAATTGTCTGCAAAGAGCAATAAAATTCTGACAAAAGACAATAAATTTTGACAAAAGACAATAAAATCAATAAACAAGGAGGCTCGATAATGTGCGTTCGTACATGATGTTCCGACCGCCCTCAACCACATTTTTGACCTCATTGCCTACCAAATGAGGATAAAAATTAAAAGTTCACATTTTGTTCGTAATAACTAAGGTAATAATATTCAAAAATGATTCAACCTCAAATCATTAAATGAGTTTAATAATGCCACATTAGAGGGTCACCGATATCTGCTATTAATAAGGTTGTGAGGCAAGACAAAACATTGATTTAAAAGAAATAAATAAAATAAAAGTCCGAAAAGCATCAAATAAAACATAAATTGAATATTACTAGTTAACAAGCAGAAAATGGAAATAAAAAGAGTCAAGTTTTGAAACAAGCTTTGTTTTTATTAAAACATAAAAAGGGTTCAAAAAAGCACAAGAATGTTCATCTTCAGAGAGTTACAAGATAAAAATTTCCACCAAGTTGCTTGTTCATCAGTTTAAAAAAATTCTGCAATGTTATTGCGCGTAGTTTGGAAATATCAGCGCGTACAAAAAGCAACCAAAGTAAGTGGTGTACAAAACTTTATATGTCAGGCAAACGCATCTCAAAGATAGTACACAGCACGCCCTAGGAGACGCAAACCAGCGCGCTGCATCCAAATTGAGGCAGCGCGCTGGGCAAATTGATTCAGTCAAATGCTTAAATTCTGCTTTTGCCCTTTACATAGATACCCACCCCGTCTCGCTATTGTGAAGAGAAATAAGAAATGCGTAACACCTATTCATCATAATGTTTTTAAACAGGCATTTACTTGTACGCTAGTCCCTCGTCTGGCAGGTTGTTCATGATAGGCTGAATAGTCGCCGCTCCACCACGAAACGCACCCTCTCTTCATGAAAAGTCAGGAGGAACTTAACTTAGGGCTGGCAAAGCTATCCCATTTTAATTGCAATTAATCAGCCTTTTAGTACGTTAGTATTTTAGCCAAATCTTAAGTTATATTCTGGCCTTTCGAAAATTTTCATGCATTTCATGAAACATAAATTGAATATTACTAGTTAACAAGTAGAAAATGGAAATAAACAGAGTCAAGTTTTGAAACAAGCTTTGTTTTTTGATAAAAATTACTTTTAATGTCACGAACACAATTACCTATCAACTGAAAATGAAAAATAGGTCCATCTATACCTCCATAGCAAGCGACTAAAAATTGCCATTATCCAGAAAAACAATAGGACTACAAAAAGAACGCAAAAACCGAAAACAAAATTTAGTTGGGAAAAATAATGTTGCGGGAAAACGTTCTCCAAGCCATTAAAATGATAATCCATTCACCAAAACATTCGATGCCTTCAATGTCAGCTCTTTTCAACACCCATAAAAAGATATATGACACTTCATTACTAAGAATAGGTAATGACATGAACAAAAATTGAACTAAACGGGGCAAAGCTACAAAGTACAATTATTTTTTTGAAAACAATTAATATCAAGTTAATCAAAACCATTAGTTACTAATTGAAACACTAGTTCTTTTATACTTTCACAAAAACCATTGCAGCTTTTCTATCCCTAGTTTGCTGTAAGACTACAAAAACGAACAACGAAAAAAGAAAAAAACTATTTAATTTTCGTGAGAAAACAAAGTCAAGGCCGGTAAAATTACAAGCTATTCAATAAAAGCTCTTTGGATTTCCAATTACAATTCTTGCAACCTGATTGATGTCATAGGCGACGTCTCTAGAACGAAACTAGGTAATAAAGGAACAAGAAACGTCACGCGAAGTTTGAAAGAAAAACGCATTTTTAACAAACAGTTGCAAAGTCCTGAAAAACGTGAGCTATCAAATAAAATCATTGAAAAGTTTCATGATTGTCTAAATAAAAGGGTGTTGTCTTTGAAACCTGTCATCTTTCAGAATATGCTAAGTTTACAAAGCACGGACGACAAGTACCGAGAAACAAAACGAAAACTAAACTAAATTTTGCAAGAAAAAGTTGTCGAAGATGTTGAAAACATCATCTATCCCCTAAAACAAACGATAATCTCAATTTAGCGTTATTTTAACAGCAGTGATCGGATTGCTGACCGTTTTTTTGATGAGACTGGATAAGAAGTAGAACAAAAACAAAAAAAAAGAAACGTTAGAGAACAATTTTTTTTGAAAACAACTAAATTCAAACTGATCAAAACAAAAAGTAATTAACTGTGCATTAAATTGTGTTTTTTAACTGTATTTTTTCACACGAGTCAGAAAAGAGAAACGAAAAGCAGAAAAGCAAAGATACAAAAGATGTTTAATTTTTTTTTCAAAACAATTTAATTCAAAGCCAAGAAATCCATCAGCAGTTAACTGAGATGCTAAAACAATTTTTGTCTGCGCTCAATAAATTCATTATATAAAGACCAAAAAACAAAAGTCAAATAAATTTAACGAGAAAAAGTTGTCCAAGCCGTTGAAACCAAAATCTATTCGCTAAAAATGTTGGAAATTTCCAATTGAGCTTTATTCAGCACCAATGAATCGAATGAAATTGAGACTCAAAAATTTGCTAATGCCTAGAAACAAAAAAATATTTCAAAATTCGTAGTGTCAATGCCAAAAAGTTTAACAAAATCATAATTCTGCAAATATGATTAATTTTTTTTTCAATAGAGAACCTACGCATGTTTCTGGTGAGACTAAGCTACAAAATTGAAAAAAAACTAAAAAGTGGAGAAGCAAAAATTTCTTTTGAATTGCAGAAAACTGGCAGATTTCTACTTTCAGAACACTCTCGCAGGAGTCTGGCCTAAAACAGTTTCATTTCGAGATTTCACAGAATAATAGGCTGTGGCAGCATGTTTTAGTCTGTATTCACATATAAATTTTACAAAGTGGGCTAAAGATGCACATTTGGTGCCATTTTTAAGGGAAAAAAAGATAATTTAAAAAAACCAGGTCAAAGTTGTAGCAAAATTTTTGGATCAGCATTGCTTCTAATTCTTTTAAACTAGAACTAACTGTCTTTGGAATTTGTACAATTACAACTTTGTATCAAAATAGAAAAAATGTGATTAAAAACAGTCAATCAGTCAAGAAAACCAGTCGAATGTTAACAAAATATTGAACATCAATAATCGGGTATAGAAACAGAAAGTCAAAAGTTTTTCTTCTGTACTCTAGGCCTTTCTAATGATTCCACTCATAACCCTCTACAATCAATATATGGATTGGCCATAAGTGACCAAACATAAAACTATTTGATTATATAGTTCCTCCCTCCACTGAACGGTTGGGAACAAAAAGATAATCTTTCAGGTGACTGCAATTGAAGCACTTCACTGAGCAAAATGATTTCGTTGTTGGTATTCTGTGTAAGAGACAAAACCGATCCTATTATCTGGCCAAAAAGCTACGTTTAATACATGTTGAGGCAACGCTTTACGTTAAACAAATAAATTCAAGGTCGAATTTAGCAGTGAGTTGATTTGTTCACTCTTGTTGTCATTTTTATTCATTAACTATTTTTAGTACGTGCAAATCATACATATAGGAAAACTCAAGCTCGAACTATCTGAAAATCAGCAAAAAATATTAGGACTCAACTATAATGCATCGGCAAACCTTCTACATGGGTAACAAGCTTCCCATGACATCAAATTGGCGCAGAAAAAATGAAGTTATAGAAAAATGTTCACATTCTGTTGATTTTTTTATCTACAATCAATCAGAGAGTCCTGAAAAGTTCTGAAAAACGTGAGCTATTAACTAAAATCATTGAAAAGTTTCATGATTGTCTAAATAAAAGGGTGTTGTCTTTGAAACCTGTCATCTTTCAGAATATGCTAAGTTTACAAAGCACGGACGACAAGTACCGAGAAACAAAACGAAAACTAAACTAAATTTTGCAAGAAAAAGTTGTCGAAGATGTTGAAAACATCATCTATCCCCCAAAAACAAACGATAATCTCAATTTAGCGTTATTTTAACAGCAGTGATCGGATTGCTGACCGTTTTTTTGATGAGACTGGATAACAAGTAGAACAAAAACAAAAAAAGAAACGTTAAAGAACAATTTTTTTGAAAACAACTAAATTCAAACTGATCAAAACAAAAAGTAATTAACTGTGCATTAAATTGTGTTTTTTAACTGTAATTTTTCACACGAGTCAGAAAAGAGAAACGAAAAGCAGAAAAGCAAAGATACAAAAGATGTTTAATTTTTTTTTCAAAACAATTTAATTCAAAGCCAAGAAATCCATCAGCAGTTAACTGAGATGCTAAAACAATTTTTTTCTGCGCTCAATAAATTCATTAAATAAAGACTAAAAAACAAAAGTCAAATAAATTTTACGAGAAAAAGTTGTCCAAGCCGTTGAAACCAAAATATATTCGCTAAAAATGTTGGAAATTTTCAATTGAGCTTTATTCAGCACCAATGAATCGAATAAAATTGAGACTCAAAAATTTGCTAATGCCTAGAAATAAAAAAAATATTTCAAAATTCGTAGTGTCAATGCCAAAAAATTTAACAAAATCATAATTCTGCAAATATGATTAATTTTTTTTTCAATAGAGAACCTACGCATGTTTCTGGTGAGACTAAGCTACAAAATTAAAAAAAAACTAAAAAGTGGAGAAGCAAAAATTTCTTTTGAATTGCAGAAAACTGGCAGATTTCTACTTTCAGAACACTCTCGCAGGAGTCTGGCCTAAAACAGTTTCATTTCGAGATTTCACAGAATAATAGGCTGTGGCAGCATGTTTTAGTCTGTATTCACATATAAATTTTACAAAGTGGGCTAAAGATGCACATTTGGTGCCATTTTTAAGGGAAAAAAAAGATAATTTAAAAAAACCAGGTCAAAGTTGTAGCAAAATTTTTGGATCAGCATTGCTTCTAATTCTTTTAAACTAGAACTAACTGTCTTTGGAATTTGTACAATTACAACTTTGTATCAAAATAGAAAAAATGTGATTAAAAACAGTCAATCAGTCAAGAAAACCAGTCGAATGTTAACAAAATATTGAACATCAATAATCGGGTATAGAAACAGAAAGTCAAAAGTTTTTCTTCTGTACTCTAGGCCTTTCTAATGATTCCACTCATAACCCTCTACAATCAATATATGGATTGGCCATAAGTGACCAAACATAAAACTATTTGATTATATAGTTCCTCCCTCCAGAAAACCAGTCGAATGTTAACAAAAAATTGAACATCAATAATCGGGTACAGAAACAGAAAGTCAAAAGTTTTTCTTCTGTGTTCTAGGCCTTTCTAATGATTCCACTCATAACCCTCTACAATCAATATATGGATTGGCCATAAGTGACCAAACATAAAACTATTTGATTATATAGTTCCTCCCTCCACTGAACGGGTGGGAACAAAAAGATAATCTTTCAGTTGACTGCAATTGAAACACTTCACTCAGCAAAATGATTTCGTTGTTGGTATTCTGTGTAAGAGGCAAAACCGATCCTATTATCTGGCCAAAAAGCTACGTTTAATAGATGTTGAGGCAACGCTTTACGTTAAACAAATAAATTGAAGGTCGAATTTAGCAGTGAGTTGATTTGTTCACTGTTGTTGTCATTTTTATTCATTAACTATTTTTAGTACGTGCAAATCATACATATAGGAAAACTCAAGCTCTAACTATCTGAAAATCAGCAAAAAATATTAGGACTCAACTACAAAGCATCGGCAAACCTTCTACATGGGTAACAAGCTTCCCATGACATCAAATTGGCGCTGAAAAAATGACGTTATAGAAAAATGTTCACATTCTGTCGATTTTTTATCTACAACCAATCAGAGTTTCAACTTTGACATGTAAAGTTAAGTGACTATCGGCATAGAAGGACCTTGAAAAATTACCAAAAAATCAGTTAAAATTTGCAATTTTGGTAACAAAAACTTACGTCACGTACGTATTGAAGCTCAATTTTTGAAGGGGTAAATTTTTTGTAGCCATGTCTTGTTTCTGCAGAACATATGAGTGATTATGCAGTTTAACTCAACTTATACTTGTGAAAAGAAAACTAACTTTGATTTTCTCGGACTTCCTCTCTGATGAACAAAGTACAAAATAAAAAACCTTCGTGTAAAATATAAAATCAGTTTCTCAAAAGTTTCCATCAGTTTAAAAACGCCGAAATTGTTTGATTAGTTGTGTTACAGGGTGACTAAGTCTAATGGAAAACACAAAGTGTAAAAATGTTACATTTGTTAACTTTGATTGTCAAGAAAAAGTCTCCAAAATAAAGTACACGTCAAGGAAAAAAGTTATTTGCTCCACAGATAGCTAGTTGAAATATGTAGAGGTCGATATAAGACATTTTGCTATTTTGAAATATAAGTTGAGTTTTTAACATAAAACTCAAGTTCATTTTGATACCTTTAATTTAAATTATTTTATTATTCAAACCGAAGCATTTTGGTGAACAGCAAAGCTGAAAAATTAGCTATCGAGAAAATTGCAGTATCAAAACATGAAACAGTAATCGACACTATAACTGATAAAGCATTTCTCGAAGTTAACTGCAAAGGTATAATATTTGGAAAAATTTGCAGTGAACTGGGAAGAAGAGCAGCCGTTACATTTGTTCCGCCAACCCGGACAGTGGAATACAAACTGCTTGACTGGATTAAGCTAAGCCAAAGCGAACACAATCTAAGCAATTCGAAATAATCAGCAGAAAACAGCTCCAATCAACAGATCACAAATATGACAAGAAATTTCAAGGTTTAGTGGAAGAAGCTATCACTAAAGGGAGGCTTGGCTACAAAAAATTGAAAATTCACAACGGCCCAACAAACTAAATTTGCTCTAACAACAGACAGTTCATCTTATAAAGAAAAAATGTCCCAGCGAATGCAGCGTCGAAATAAGCTTGTCAATTACCCATCAAACTTTGATCAAGTACGGCTGAAAGAAGCAAGGGAGGGCAAAACATGTTTGGACTACCATTGGCCAGCATAGATGAGCAAGGAAACGCAACAGGCAATGAATACGGAGCAAAGGATCAAAGCCCAAGCAGTGAACGACTACAAGAGTAACAACTATTATCTAACAGTCAGTCAAGTTGCTCAAACAGTGCTCAATGGAGCAACAGCAAGCGGTCGAGATGTGGAGATTATTTCTGAAACATCTTCAGCAAAGGAGAGGCGTGAAGAACGAATGAAGAAATTCCATATCGAATTAGAAGTTAGGTTGCCACTAGAATGTACAGGCACGGTTCGAACAGAGATTATTGATGAGTTATTGAGGTTTAACCTTTTCGGTTAACACAAGATAATTGGCACGATGTAGTTCAAATTTAGCGTAAATTTTCTAAAATTTAAGAAATTTATTACCAAAGTGTTAGTTCAAAGTTATATTCTACAATACAAAATTAAACACCTTTGTGATCATAATAGACGAAAGACAAAGAATTGGCTACTTTTGTTCTCATTGGAGTTAATTATTAAAAAAAATCAAATTCCTTAATAGAAAATTTTTTTTAGTTTATACATTTTGTTATTCCACGTAATTTGGAGACTAGTCACATTTCATACCAAAGTTCTACGAAAAAAACAATTTTCCCTCACAGACAAATAATTTGTAATGAACAAAGTTCGTTTCCGAGTAAGCGCTCATGTTTTTCAGGGCTTCAGTCTGAGTTTCTGAAATTTTTAATGAAACTTTGATTTTCAGTTTTCTTTCAAATTTAAAAATTTTTTGAAATCCTATGGCCTATTTTTTTTTACTATTAATTCTATAGGCATCCTATGACGCATTATGTGAACCTAGCCAGTGATGTGAGTTTACAGCTAACTACTGTTTAATTAAAATTAATTCTTTGGAAAAAAAAGGTGTTTCAAAACATTAATCGATGTTCAACTTTCTAAATATTTTCTGACCTTGGAGGCCAGTCCCACTCATGACATTGAAAATTTTTTTAATGGCTTCGACACTTTTCACTCCATTATTTTTTTCAATTTGGTGTTTTGTTGCCTGTTTTCTTGCCTGCTCTTTATTTTGTTGAAAATTTTTCCGAATGCTGAGACAAATCATTGATTCCAATTGAGGATTAAATTGATTTATTTAATGTTGTCAGTTTATATCTAAAATTTTTAAAGCTTATGATACTATTTTTAAACTGTTCCGTTTTTGTTGTCAACTTGTAACTTATTGTCACAATTGAGAGGCCTCATCCACTTTCTAATTTCAACCATTATTATGTCTAATGATATTATGCCATAAAAGACTATCTGTTTGCTGGACAAAAAAGAATTTCAGAAAAAACTGTTTTGTTGTCAATATTTGTGTTCCTGTTTCTCTTCATTCATCCTATTCGCGTTAATAAAAGATCCCCATGAGTTTCTAATGTGGCGCAAATAAACTAACATTTAGTCCTTAACATTAAACTTATTCGAATTAAGATGACCAGTCATTCAAAAAAAGTTAGCATTCAGAAATAAGCTAATGATTTTAAGGGCGTCAATACTTTTTTTTGACTTTGTTTGTACTTTTTTGGTTTTTTTTTGCATTTTTAATGCAAATCTATGGCTTTGAACTAGCAAAAACTTTTCCTGTTCGTTTCCCAAACTTTTTTAGCGAAATTTATTGAAAATATTTTTGATAAAGCCAATAGTTTTTTGAAATTGTTTGGTTTATAAATGTTGATGGAACTTTCGAACTTCACCTCAGTATTTTTTCTTTTTGTCAACTTGTTAACTGATCTCATCATGAAAAAGTACCGTCTGCTTTGTAGTTAAGAAATTAGTGACTTTTTGTAGTTAAGTTTTTATCTGATTTTATTTTGACTTTGTTACTAGGTGTTTTTAAAATTAGATATTGTGTTGTGCCGCAAAATTTTTTTTTGTTTTTGCTTTTTTGATTTTTATTTTCTTCTCGTAGTCTAATTAAAGGCAGATCCCGTTACCGTTCTAATGCGGTATGACATTTTTAGTTCATTTATTAGTTTAGTTGTGTAACGTTTTTTCAAAACTCATTGAACATCTCTTCTTTAAAGAAGTTGACAATTAAGTTATAAATGTAGATGAGCTCTGGTCGAACATTTTGTCGGACGCACATTCCCGAGACTATTTGTTTTACTTTGTTGCGGGAAAGAACAATATGTTAAATTTGATGATTAGAATAGGTATGACATGAACAAAAATTGAACTAAAAGGGGCAAAGCTACAAAGTACAATTATTTTTTTGAAAACAATTAATATCAAGTTAACCAAAACCATTTGTTAATAATTGAAACGTTAGGTTTTTTATACTTTCACAAAAACCATTGCAGCTTTTCTATCCCAAGTTTGCCGTAAGACTACAAAAACGAACAACGAACAAAGAAAAAAAACTATTTAATTTTCGTGAGAAAAGAAAGTCAAGGCCGGTAAAATTACAAGCTATTCAATAAAAGCTCTTTGGATTTCCAATTACAATTCTTGCAACCTGATTGATGTCATAGGCGGCGTCTCTAGAACGAAACTAGGTAATAAAGGAACAAGAAACGTCACGCGAAGTTTGAAAGAAAAACGCATTTTTAACAAACAGTTGCAAAGTCCTGAAAAACGTGAGCTATCAAATAAAATCATTGAAAAGTTTCACGATTGTCTAAATAAAAGGGTGTTGTCTTTGAAACCTGTCATCTTTCAGAATATGCTAAGTTTACAAAGCACGGACGACAAGTACCGAGAAACAAAACAAAAACTAAACTAAATTTTACAAGAAAAAGTTGTCGAAGATGTTGAAAACATCATCTGTCCACTAAAACAAACGATAATCTCAATTTAGCGTTATTTTAACAGCAATGATCGGATTGCAGACCGTTTTTGATGAGACTGGATAACAAGTAGAAAAAAAAAACAAAAAATTGCAAAGTTAGAGAACAATATTAATTTTTTTGGAATTAACTAAATTCGAACTGATAAAAACAAAAGTAATTAACTGTGCATTAAATTGTGTTTTTTAACTGTAATTTTTCACACGAGTCAGAAAAAAAAACGAAAACACGAAAAACAAGGATACAAAAGATGTTCAATTTTTTCTTCAAAACAATTTAATTTAAAGCCAAGAAATCCACCAGCAGTTAACTGAGATGGTAAAACAATTTTTTTCTGCGTTCAATAACTTCATTAAATAAATATTAAAAACAAAAGTCAAATAAATTTTACGAGAAAAAGTTGTCCAAGCCGTTGAAACCATAATCTATTCTCTAAAAATGTTGGATATTTCCAATTGAGCTTTATTCAGCACCAATGAATCAAATAAAATTGAGACTGGAATATTTGCAAACGCCTAGAAATCAAAAAAATATTCTAAAACTCGTAGTGTCAAAGACAAAAAACTTAACAAAATCATAATTCTGCAAATATGATTATTTTTTTTTTCAATAGAGAACCTACGCATGTTTCTAGTGAGACTAAGCTACAAAATTTGAAAAAAAACTAAGAAGTGGAGAAGCTCAAAAATTTCTTTTGAATTGCAGAAAACTGGCAGATCTCTACTTTCAGAACACTCTCGCAGGAGTCTGGCCTAAAACAGTATTATTTCGAGATATCACAGAGTAATAGGCTGTGGCAGCATGTTTTAGTCTTTATTCACATATAAATTTTACAAAGTGGGCTAAAGATGCACATTTGTTGCCATTTTTAAGGGGAAAAAGAGAATTTAGGAAAACCAGGTCAAAGTTGTAACAAAATTTTTGGATCAGCATTGCTTCTAATTCTTTTAAACTAGAACTAACTGTTGTTGGATTTTTCCTATACTTCATTCAAAATTAAATACAACTTTGTAGCAAAATAGAAAAAATGTGATTAAAAACAGTCAATCAGTCAAGAAAACCAGTCGAATGTTAACAAAATATTGAACATCAATAATCGGGTATAGAAACAGAAAGTCAAATGTTTTTCTTCTGTACTCTAGGCCTTTCTAATGATTCCACTCATAACCCTCTACAATCAATATATGGATTGGCCATAAGTGACCAAACATAAAACTATTTGATTATATAGTTCCTCCCTCCACTGAACGGGTGGGAACAAAAAGATAATCTTTCAGGTGACTGCAATTGAAGCACTTCACTGAGCAAAATGATTTCGTTGTTGGTATTCTGTGTAAGAGGCAAAACCGATCCTATTATCTGGCCAAAAAGCTACGTTTAATACATGTTGAGGCAACGCTTTACGTTAAACAAATAAATTGAAGGTCGAATTTAGCAGTGAGTTGATTTGTTCACTTTTGTTGTCATTTTTATTCATTAACTATTTTTAGTACGTGCAAATTATACATATAGGAAAACTCAAGCTCGAACTATCTGAAAATCAGCAAAAAATATTAGGACTCAACTACAATGCATCGGCAAACCTTCTACATGGGTAACAAGCTTCCCATGACATCAAATTGGCGCTGAAAAATTGACGTTATAGAAAAATGTTCACATTCTGTCGATTTTTTATCTACAACCAATCAGAGTTTCAACTTTGACATGTAAAGTTAAGTGACTATCGGCATAGAAGGACCTTGAAAAATTACCAAAAATCAGTTAAAATTTGCAATTTTGGTAACAAAAACATACGTCACGTACGTATTGAAGCTCAATTTTTGAAGGGGTAAATTTTTTGTAACCATGTCTTGTTTCTGCAGAACATATGAGTGATTATGCAGTTTAACTCAACTTATACTTGTGAAAAGAAAACTAACTTTGATTTTCTCGGACTTTCTCCCTGATGAACAAAGTTCCTAAGTGAGCTAACCTTCGTGCAAAATCAAAAATCAGTTTCTCAAAAGTTTCCATCAGTTTAAAACCGCCGAAATTGTTTGATTAGTTGTGTTACAGGGTGATTAAGTCTAATGGAAAACACAAAGTGTAAAAATGTTACATTTGTTAACTTTGATTGTCAAGAAAAAGTCTCCAAAATAAAGTACACGTCAAGGAAAAAAAGTTATTTGCTCAACAGATAGCTAGTTGAAATATGTACAGGTCGATATAAGACATTTTGCTATTTTGAAATATAAGTTGAGTTATTAACATAAAACTCAAGTTCATTTTGATACTTTCAATTTAAATTATTTTGTTCTTCAGAGCGAAACAATTTGGTGAACCGCAAGGCTGTGAAATTAGTTATCGAGAAAATTGCAGTATCAAAAAATGAAACAATAATGGACACTATAACTGATAAAGCATCTCTCGAAAGTTAACTGCAAAGGCATTATAATTGGACAGATTTGAAGCCACTTATGTGAACTGGGAAGAAGAGCAGCCGTTACATTTGTTCGGCCAACCCGGAGAGTGGAATACAAACTGCTTGACTGGATTAAGCAAAGCAAAAGCGAACAGCATCTAAGCAACTCAAACATAATCAGCAGATAACAGCTCCAATCAACAGATCACAAATATGACAAGAAATTTCAAGGTTTAGTGGAAGAAGCTATCACTAAAGGGAGGCTTGGCTACAAAAAATTGAAAATTCACAACGGCCCAACAAACTAAATTTGCTCTAACAACAGACAGTTCATCTTATAAAGAAAAAATGTCCCAGCGAATGCAGCGTCGAAATAAGCTTGTCAATTACCCATCAAACTTTGATCAAGTACGGCTGAAAGAAGCAAGGGAGGGCAAAACATGTTTGGACTACCATTGGCCAGCATAGATGAGCAAGGAAACGCAACAGGCAATGAAAACGGAGCAAAGGAACAAAGCCCAAGCAGTGAACGCCTACAAGAGTAACAACTATTATCTAACAGTCAGTCAAGTTGCTCAAACAGTGCTTAATGGAGCTACAGCAAGCGGTCGAGATGTAGAGATTATTTCTGAAACATCTTCAGCAAAGGAGAGGCGTGAAGAACGAATGAAGAAATTCCATATCGAATTAGAAGTTAGGTTGCCACTAAAATGTACAGGCACGGTTTAACCTTTTCTGTTAACACGAGATAATTGGCACGATGTAGTTCAATTTTAGCGTAAATTTTCTAAAATTTAAGAAATTTACTACCAAAGTGTTAGTTCAAAATTATATTTTACAATACAAAATTAAACACTTTTGTGATCCTAATAGACGAAAGACAAAGAATTGGCTACTTTTGTTCTCACTGAAGTTAATTATTAAAAAAATCAAATTCCTTAGTAGAAGTTTTTTTTAGTTTATACATTTTGTTATTCCACGTAATTTGAAGACTAGTCACATTTCATACCAGAGTTTTACGAAAAAACAATTCTCCTTACAGACAACTAATTTGTAATGAACAAAGTTCGTTTCCGAGTAAGCGCTCATGTTTTTCAGGGCTTCAGTCTGAGTTCATGCAATTTTAAATGAAACTTTGATTTTCAGTTTTCTTTTTGAAAGTTTAAAAACTTTTTGAAGTCCTATGGCCGAATTTTTCTTTACTATTAATTCTATAGGCATCCTATGACGCATTATGTGAACCTAGCCATTGATGTGAGTTTACAGCTAACTACTGTTAAATTAAAGGTAATTCTTTGGAAAAAAAGGTGTTTCCAACATTAATCGAAGTTCAACTTTCTAAATATTTTGTGACATTGGAGGCCAGTCCCACTCATGACAGAAACCCTATTCCTGCTTGTGATGCCATATGTTATCTGGTAAGCGTTTCGTTCTTCTAACTAAGGTTTTAACGCTTCCATGATCACGACTTTGCTTAATTTTTTAAAGATTTTTTGTCAAAAAGTTGGTTCCCTGTGAAATATCATCAGATTATTCTATTTCGACAGTTCTCTTTGTCATTGGGAAAACGTTAAATTGATCACAGACGAAGTTTTCAGAGAAAAACTCATGGTTTTATTTGATTCTACACTTTCTTCTTGCACTTTTCTACTGCCTTTTTAAGTTTGTGCCTGTACTAGTCGTTTTGATAGTAGTAAAAATTGTTGTGATGAATGTTTGAAGAACAATGAACAACAGATACCCTTGGTTTCCCGCGTAATTAAGAGTATTTAATGATTTCCGTTGAAAGCTTTCGAATATTAGCTTTTTGGTACTGTTGGTTTTCTTGATAATTTGTTTGTGTTTTTTAGTTGTTCATACACGATGATTTGCTTTGACGTTACATTGTTACCATCGTAAGAATCTCATTACTGTTTAAAAATTTAATTGAACTAAAATGTTTTCATTGAAAATTTTTTAATGGCTCCGACACTTTTCACTCCATTATTTTTTTTCAGTTTGGTGTTTTGTTGCCTGTTTTCTTGCCTGCTCTTTATTTTGTTGAAAATTTTTCCGAATGCTGAGACAAATCATTGATTCCAATTGAGGATTAAATTGATTTATTTACTGTTGTCACTTTATATCTAAAATTTTTAAAGCTTATGATACTACTTTTAAACTGTTCCGTTTTTGTTTTCAACTTGTAACTTATTGTCACAATTGAGAGGCCTCATCCACTTTCTAATTTCAACCATTATTATGTTTAATGATATTATGCCATAAAAGATTATCTGTTTGCTGGACAATATAGAAAATCGTAAAAATCTGTTTTGTTGTCAATATTTGTGTTCCTTTTTCTCTTCTTTTATCCTATTCGCGTTAATAAAAGATCCCCATGAGTTTCTAATGTGGCGCAAGTAAACTAACATTTAGTCCCTAAGATTAAACTTATTCGAATTAAGATGACCAACCTTTGAAAAAAAGTTAGCCTTTAGAAATAAGCTAATGATTTTAAGGGCGTCAATACTTTTTTTTTGACTTTGTTTGTACCTTTTTGGTTTTTCTGCATTTTAAATGCAAATCTATGGCTTTGAACTAGCAAAAACATTTCCTGTTCGTTTCCAAAACTTTTTTAGCGAAATTTATTGAAAACATTTTTGATAAAGCCAATAGTTTTTTAGAATTTTGAAATTGTTTGGTTTATAAATGTTGATGGAACTTTTGAACTTCATCTCAATATTTTTTCTTTATGTCGACTTGTTAACTGATCTTATCATGAAAAAGTACCGTCTGCTTTGTAGTTAAGAAATTAGTAATTTTTTGTAGTTAAGTTTTTATCTGATTTGATTTTGACTTTGTTACTAGGTGTTTTTAAAATTAGATATTGTGTTGTGCCGTGAAAATTCTTTTTTGTTTTTGCTTTTTTGATGTTTATTTTCTTCTCGTAGTCTATTTAAAGGCAGATTCCGTTACCGCTCTAATGCGGTATGACAGCTGTTAATTCATTTATTAGTTTGGTTGTGTAACATTTTTTTTAAAACTCATTGAACATCTCTTCTTTAAAGAAGTTGACAATTAAGTTATAAATGTAGATGAGCTCGGGTTGAACATTTTGTCGGACGCACATTACCGAAACTACTTGTTTTACTTTGTTGAGGGAATGAACAATATGTTAAATGTGATGATTTTTGACTTTCAAGTTGCTGTATGGTTTTATATTGTTCACTGAAGTTGTTTGCTCTGTTTCATTTTCGCTTCTTTACTTTTACTTGAATTCTTGCTTGCTTGCATAATTGATAATTATTTTGTTGTCGAAAAAAAATACCTAAATAGGAAGTGTAGTTGCCTTCGTTTGTATAAATATATCAATTTTGTTCGACATGAGCAACATTTCTACAATTTTTTGGTAAATTGTAACTTTTGGAAAACTTTATTGTAAATGGAAATTTTCTGCTATTATTAAGGACCGCAAAAAATGTTTACAAATATTTCGTGCACAAAATAATAAATAGTATGTAAAATATATATGATACATAACCAAAAAATTTTGAACTGAATTTGGAACTGCTTTGAAATATTAATGGAGCTCCAGCACTTTAATAGCAATGTTACTGGAAAAGCTAAAACCAGTGGAAAGTCATCCAGAATTTTACAAGAGTCTCAACAAAAATTCGAGTTTTGCACAGTCTGCGACTTTTTCCACAAATGTGTATTAACAAATAAACAAATATTTTCACTGCGTGGAAAAATTACGAATGAATATAATGTCGAGGTTGAATTAATATTTGCGAATGAACGGATAATGAAGGAATTTTTCAGCGAAATTAAACAAAATTCATCTTTAATTTAAAAGAAAAATATAATGGTTATCCTTTCATTAACTAATAATACAGTTCACAATTAATCCAACAAATATTCAAAGAATCTTTGTTGACTATCTCGAACAAATTAGAAACGTGATTAATAATTTGAAAAAAAGTTTGTGATTCCGGTCTTTAGGCTGTTGTAAATAATAATAATTTAGCTCCATTTTTTCTGCTGACTTTCTGTCCCCGAGTCGACATCAAAAATAACGTTGTAAGATCTTGCAAGATTGTTGCCAAAAAATCAGTATGTATTCAGAAGCACGATATCGGAAATTCTTTAACAAGTTAACTTATTATTTCACAATTAACGTATCGATAAATGCGAAATCCGTTATTTGAGAAAGTATAAATCATAAATTCAAAACGTTTTGCACGAAATAATGGAAAAAATTATGTCTCTCTATTGAAGCGTGCAAATTTGTTCAGTGTAGACAACAGCTCCATTATGGGACCGAATAAAAAGAAGTTAAATAACCATTCAGTTCAGTTGAAAGTACAAAGAAATATGGATGAATTGTTTATTACAAAAATTGGAAAGTTTTATGCTTATTTATATTTATCAAAGCCATAAAACAATTTTCGAAAACCGGAAAAAAACATATCCGCCAACACAGACAAGTTATTTTCAATAAGAGACCTTCCAAGAGATCTAATTAGAATCCGATTTTTGTTCAATGCTAAAAAAATGTCTTATCAGATTTTTCGTCCCGTAGAGCAGTCTTAGACAACTCATTGCAGTTTTTGTCATATGATATGGTCAGAGAATTGAAGCAATTAGAAATTTATTAGCCTTTACCCGCCAAAAAACACCTTATCAAAATGTTTAATGATAAAATAATTTATAAAAATTTGTCTAAGTTTATGTCTCACAAAATCATAAGAGAACTGTTTTGACAATATTTGTCTTTTTGTTTTTCAGTTTCTTTCTTCAATAATAATTGAAGTATAAAAAGTTATTCAAATATTTTTACAACCTCAGCCAAGAAGGATTTTTACAGCAATAGGTTTTTGAAATTCTACCTGCAGATGTTATCGATTATTAAGTTCTGGTTATCATCTTTACTTTCGCAGCAGCATCTACCTTTCTTTTCTCCTCCTCAAAACTGTTTGCGGTATACATTTGAGGTCTTTTACTAGTACAGTTTTTAGTTGTCAGGGTTTGACTCATCTTTGGCCTAGCGGAAATTTCTCAAAAAGCTTATTTGAGATTTGCTTCAAGAACTATGACAGAAAAAACATGCTGGTGCTTGTGAATATGTACAGCCAGCCTTTGGAAACTGAGTTCTAGAGAAGGATTTTTTTATTAATCACAGACATTGCTAAATAGTTCAGCGTTTTTCAGAATAGGGAAAGAATCCTTCTCTGTCTAAATGCTGGAAAACAAAACAGAATTACTACTGCAGGATAAAAACATTTGAACAAGTTAATGTTTTCAGCATGTTATGTAAAATTTTATTCAATAATTATAAATTACTCTTCACGTTTCTCACGTTTTTCAATAAAAACTTTAACTTTTTCGATAGTGCTATTTTCCTCATCGCGCAATATAAAAAGCTCTGTTTGCAAAATTTGCAATTTTTCAAGTTAATTGTACAGTAAAGTGTCTTGTAAAACTTTTCAAAACGGAGATCTTTGCAGTTTGTTCTCGTTGACTAATGTACTTTTCTTGTTTTAAGAACGCCCACCATTTGATATGAGCCTAAAGTACGTTTTTTTAATCGAAATAATGTTAATGGTAAAACGCAATCTTAAATAAAATATAATCAGAATATTTGTTTGCAGGACTTAATAACTTAGTCGACCACATTTATACAAGAAAGAAAGAAAATAAATTCGAAAAACAGGTACTCGAAGGGCAACGGAACATGTCTATTATTTTCCGTCGAAGTTACCAACCATAAATTTGTTGATTAAAATTTTGCAGGTCATATGTTTGAATAAAAAAATTATGGAGACACTAATCAAATGTTGTTTCCGCTTATGATTAAAGAACAATAGAGGAAATATTGGCACCTTTTCTTTATCGAACCATTTCAATATCTGAAGAAAACAGAGATGAATTATGACAAAGAACATGAAAGATAGTTCAAATGAAATTATAAAACAAGATAACTTTAGAAGAATTTTTAATCTTTCCCATTCTTTGAGAAGATAAATATGAACTTATAATATTAAAATACATGAACTGAAAATAATATGAAAAAGAATATGAACAAATAAAAAATAAAAAAGTTTATTAAATCAAATATTGAAGTCTTTGGCAAGAGAAGTTTTTTTAATAATAATAACTTGCAAAATTTTAAACTAATTTTTCATTATCTTATTTGTTAACTTGATTTAAGAGCAAATAATTGAGTATATTTATCTGTTTGCTAGGTATAACTCGAATCAAACGGTTAAATATCGGACAAATAAGATTATAAGATTATAAATTTGGAAATCTAAGTTCTGTACTATCATAAATATTTAAGAACTATAAATTCCTATTGAGAATAATACAAGCAGGGTCCTTAAGTTATACCTGAACGTTACGATTGTAGATAAGACCAGGCTATGAGTTAATTAAATATAACCTCTGAATTTATTGATACCTATAAAGCGATAAAATGGCTGAAAGTCAAAACATAGTAACTTGGCTTAGACTAATTCGAGACCAAAGTCATTTTGTATTGAGTTGAGGATTATAGCATGGAAAGTAATGCGTTGCTGCCGTTTCATAGTCTCAAAAAAATGTTTTTTTTTTCGCAGTCTAAACCACAACTACCGTAATTTTATTTTTGATTTAAAAAATAATTGGTTATTCAAAGCAAATATTAATGTTGTCGATTTTTATTTAGGTTTGTTACGAAAAAAGAGGGTTTTTTAGTGTATGAAACGGTAGCAACAAACTCCAGTTGGCATTTACATATTGATAATATTTCCATTTTTATAAGTTTAACTGCAGTTAATTTATATATTGATTTTACATTAATTTTCAAGTTAATTGTTAGCGGTGAGTATTTGCAAGATTTGCGGTTTTTGAGTCATTTTTCCCCACCATCTCGTGTTAGGTTGGTAACGGCGTGCATTTTTTTCACCGCCTCAGTTGATAAAATAAAAAAGGTCACAGTCTACAAACTGTGAATCGTGCATAAAATCAAAGACAAAAAACCGCTGATCTCACAGAAAACAGTAAAAAAATTTTGAAATAATGTGGAATGGACAGCAATTAAATTATATAGTGGAATTGAAGGATAGATGGCGCAGTGGAAAAAATGTGATTGGCATGCAGATAAGTTTCTCGGTCAATGTGCTGAAAATGACAGTTTCAAAGCTAAAAAACCGCAAATCGTGCAGATATTCACTGTTGAAAACAATAATCATACCAAAATCTGGTTGAGAATTTCGTCGGATTCAAACATAAAAAAAGATCGGTTTTTGTCGCTTTTACTTAGCCAGAACCGATCGAAGCCATTATGTTTTTTTCTTCGATTTCGTCGGGTTTCATTAATTTTAAACATAAGAAGCGTCGGTTTTCGTCTCTTTTAAGACGTAAGAATAGTCGATTTTTGTCGTTTTTAAAAGCGCGGAATCACTTCCATGGTACTCACAGTATCACTCATACTAAATGATGCGAGCACTCGGTGGCTATCAAATAATTTTTTGACCACTGATGTCATCAATTTGCACAAAAACTCGACCGGGGGAAAACATCTGAGTGAATTAGTTGGGGTATGTAACGGCCTTCTCTTATGACAAAGAGAGTTTTTTAAACCGTCGAATTCTTTTCGGCTGTTATAAACCTGTCCGAAAAATATGTTTCGTTTATAAAATGTTGGATTTTGTAAATTGTACATCTGCTATACTGAATATTGCCGTTGTATTACTTGTCATTCAGTTAGTCCCAATAATTAGTTGTTCTGTTTTGCTGATAAAACAAGTGCTTTGGTGAAATTCAGTTATATTTTTCTCCCAACTACTCTACAAATTTATGTTGTGAATGTAATATTTTACGTGGTTTTCAATGTTTGGTAAGACCACTGTATGATTGAAACACAATTCTCTGCAAGCTATATTCGTGGGCCTGATCTTTCTATTTCATACGCGTTTGTTATTATTTTGGCAAAATCTGACGAACTGTTTTTTTTGTGATCAAGTTCTCAGATTTGCCAAACGAGAAACAAAAATCAGCGAATGCAATTAGTTAAAGACCAAACAAGGTTAAACAATTCATCTGTACTATAGCTACCGAAATTTGACTTTGGTTAGAACGATGGTAAGACTTTAGGTGAGTCTGCGGTGTATGATAGTAATAATAATAGTATTGATGCAATAGATAAGTCTTACAGTTATTGAACTTCAGCTATTTGTTCACACCTCTAATTGTATTGCCTTTATAAATCGACAGAAAAAAAAAACCATCAATGACCTGACTCAACTCCCACTATGCACGTTGAAACATTATTCATTAGTCGCAACATTTTTCATGAATTCAAGTTGTTTGCCATGCTCTTTTCCGATAGCTACAAACAACAATATATATTAATTCACTGCCAGCAGTGCGAAGATGAAATTAGAGCATTTCGGTATAACCTTACTGGTTATCGCAGCTGGAGTTTACCACATGGATCAGTCAGCTGAAAACTAAAAGGATGGTTGGCAATAGGGCCGTTTTCGGAAAAGCAACCCAGTAACCAACCGTCGCATGGGTAAAGCGGATATCTACCTTTATCTTAGTCTGAATTGCTAAGGAAGGAATTGAATTCAATAAAATCATTGGTGGCAAGCCAACAACAGTTATCTTACTGGCTTAACCTGCAGAAGAAACTACGATAGACGGAGAAACTCAGACGTAAAAACGGGAACGAGAGAACAACAAAATTAAAAGACACAGAATGAATCGTTTACTGCCTCGAAATTACAGATAGAGGCAAATTACATAACGTACGACCAACCCCTGAGACGAAGCTGCCTTAAAAACAAAGTCTTTATCATACCTAAGCCCTCGCAGAGAGGGTAGAAGATTATTTGTCCAGAAGGGGATTATTCGTTAATTGAAGTTTGTGACAATCTAAAAATCACTACTGCTGACTAACACGAGAACAAAAAGGTGAAGAAACCTGGAACATTTCTGCTGCTGTCTACGGGAAACTGTCGAATTTTTTAATTGGTGGCACACTTGAAGGTGATTATTGTTGAGAGAATTATCGCAAACATGTTAAACGAAGAGGTAGAAACAGAACGGTTGAAAGAAACTCACAATCCGAACGACGCCCTGGAAATATCACTAAAAAGAAGAAACCGGAGGAAACGAGAGAAAGTTTTTGTTTTTCGTTCACCTTCGTCATAAAAAACATAGGATAAGTTCATGGTATTGGGAAAAACCTAGAAAAAATAGACTCTTAGTCCAAAATGAGGACCCAAGCTCTGCAAGGCTTGCGGAAAGAACCAGAAAAGCAACCACAAAACAAATTGCAGCGCACAAGCATGCAATAAGTTTGTTTTTCAAAATCTTTTTGCACGCATGTGCAAAACCCGAGTACAGAACTAGTTTAAAGAAAAGACAAGCGATCTCAAACATTGAGGCTACTGCACATGCTACGGAGTTAAGCGACACACACAGAAATGAGCACTTGGAGCGAAGAGTTGCATTATACGTGAACTACTAGACGATGAAAAATATTTCGCATAGACAGTGATGGCACGGATAATGATAATTACAAAAACATAAAAATCGAAATCAAAAACACCAAGACAAGTCTTTTTTAGACTCAAGAAGTGCAGTATTTTTTAATAACAGGAAATGCGGCACAGCAGGTATAAGAACATACATACGAAGAAACATACTTTAAAGGTAACATGGACTCTGGATTCTGGATTAAAATATTGCACGAACGATGCAGTGGAAACTGCGAGAGAACTGTTTGCTTCATCAATTCTAGGTAAAATTGTCTGCACCAGCAAAAATTCTCTGGTTGTGAAAAAATTCTGGCAGTCACAAAACTTTTAAACAAAATGGACGGAGAACACCTCATAATCTCTAAGAAAAAGTCGGAACTGAATTGAAACACTTATTCAAAACTGGACACACTTCAAAACATAAAAACTGTTTGCAAGAATACTTCATCTCCTCAATCATAATCACAATCATGCAACGTCCATTAAACTAACATTGGATTCATAAGATTAAAAGCAAAGCAATTCACAAAAATAAATATCAGATGAGAGTGTAATATCCGTGCACTGTGTACGGTTACGGGTTGGGTTGGGGATTTTTCTAAAGCACTTTAAAACCTCGGGGTTACTAATGAAAATCTTCTAAGTCTAAGACTTTAAATATTTATGAAGCTGTAAATATTAAAGCTGTTCAATATAGAGTTAGACTTATTGGTCGAAAATACAATAAGTTTCAAAAGATTACAAGGTTTAAAGCTAATAAGAGAAAGGCAGCTCAATTATATGAGATTTAGTTTTGAATATGGTTTTTGGTTTCGGTCCTATCGATGATTGATTAATCTTAGGTTATTTTTGCCCATTTTCTTTAATCTCTTTGGGATTTTCTCAAAGTTATTTTCTACAGCACGGGTCTCTGTTAGTTAAACTAACAGATAGCAGGTGTACCTTCCTGACGAATCCCGTCAAGAACAAAACTCCTTGACGTCTCCCGTCAAGATGACATTCTGTGATGATTCCCATCATTATTTATGATGCTTTCTTTATATTGCTAAAATCCGGTTTACTCTTAGTAACCATCTCTTTTTGTTCTCCCATTTATTGTGAAAATTTCGAATTGTGCACTATATATTTTATGAGCATGTCATACACTAAGTTTTATGGTTTACTACACTGCCTCACTCTTAGAAAATGAGAGTGTTCCACTCACTCACCAGCAAGAGTTTCAAAGGTCCATTTTCGAGTTCATATATTCCTCTGCTTTTTCAATCCCGTGCTTGTCATAAATATTACGGGCCTCCTCATCTTCCATAATTTTCTTTGCCTAAAAAATAATTTTCAACAGGTCCTCCCGACCACCCTTGTCCAGATGACAGAACATTGCCAACGTTTTGAAATGTTTCTGGATAGTACTGGTTGTGGCCCCCTGTGGCAAGAATTGAAGCTCATAAAAGTTCGGAGGTCGACTGAAAGGTATCTGCGCGTTGATCGCCTCCAGCCTCCTCTGGATGACCCTCGTTGAGGTCTGTTCTGTTCTTACCCTGGTCCTTAGTTTTCTGATATCTATCTGGGCATTCTACAACTCCCCAGCTAAAAACTCCCGCTCATCCACCAGAGCGATACATACTCTTGTCTTTGTTTCGGCTACATCCGTAACCTCCGCCAACTCTTTCTTCATTATTTCCACCTGCCTCCTGCAGGACTCCAACTGATTCCCAGCGTATTCCAGCAGTCGTTTAGTCTCAAGCAATTGATCGCTTAACCTTTGACTTTCAAGTTTTAACTGCCGGAGCTCCTCTTCGAGCCGAGCCCCGACAGTTCCCAGCATTTCGCTGTTTTCAATCTTCTTCTGCTGTTCCTCGATTCTCTGATGCATCCCATTTAACTCTATAACACTAATTGCGGCTCTATCCACTATATTGGGTGGTTGCAGCTGCGTCAATGGCACCACGTATCTTTTATTTGTGGTTACTCCAACAATCCGATACACTTGATGCCTGACTATCGACCTGACCTCGAACAACTCGGGTAGATAGTAGCAATAATCGCCAATTTTTGGTTCTGTCATTCCTATATATCCTACATTTAAATTAATCTAATGTGTCGATCTCAATTTCTGTCATATCTGATACGGATTTAGCCTTTTTTGGTTTTATAACTACAATGTCTGTATTACCATCACACAGTTCAACTGTTCTTTTTCTTGTCAATTTTTGTTCCTTAGTACGTGGTTTCAGATGATGAAAATAACCTAGTTCCCCCATTGGGTTAATGAGTTGCAGAGCAATCACAAGATTGTTGCCACTGCGTAGCATATCGATTGAAAAAAACACACGTACCAAACAAAATATGATTTTTAATCCAATAAAAATAGTCATCAAACTGATGGTGATTTCCCTGCCCACATGCCAGACTTGTTTCACTTCACTACCCAGGTATTCAAAAATCAGCAATTCATGCCACTGGTGATTGTACTTCCAGTCCGTGTTGAAAAACTCTAGAGACTCATGCTCATATAATCCTCCTTGTCTCAGGACAACTTCTCTTCCTTCAATCGTTTTTCTCAAATGCCTTAATCTTTGGGCTCTCTTGCTGAGTTCAGGGTCTTTGTCATTGAAAATCCCTTCCTTTGCTTCCATCGCGGAGGTTGACGAATTGACGTTAACTCTGTAATTAGGCATATCATTGGGCTTATCAATCAGTTGTATTCGTCTGCCATATGTTATCCATGACCCATTCTGCAGTTCAAGAGCGTTCAGGTACTTGGGGTTGCAATTAATTAGTGTGAAATTTCTATAGAATACTATAGAAAAAGGGTCCAATTATCTAATTCCTGACCTGTTGTCAGAAGACACCCTAATTTGTACTTCCTCGGTACAAAACTGGTTTTCTACAACATATACGATAACTTTAGCGCACCTATGGACATAAAGTATACCTCCCGCTCTTTCTGCGTGTGTACCCAGAGCTTTTTGTTGATTTAGGAAAATTTGATGTGAGTTTCCGTTAATTGGTGTCGTTAAAATCATAGCTCTGTGCAGTGCTTCCATGTGACCATTTAATAACTCTATTTGTTTCAGATTTTCAAACATGCCTCGAAAATCCCACACAAAAATTTGGTCGAGTTTTATGTCCCTGAGATCTGTCTCAGATATATCTGTTGGTGAAAAATTTTGTTCCGCGGCCGTCAAGGTTTCCTTTATGCAAAACAAATTTCGGTGGTTTGTTTCAAAAAGCTGAAAATTGTCTATCTGTTTTGTCCTGTTTTTCAACTAAACAACTAAATTTCCTTTTCTGTCCAATGTGCTCGTCAATTACTTTTTTTTCCCAGCCCGGACTATTTTTGCTGTAATCGAGTCTGAAAATTTAATTATCGTTAAAATATTTGGTTTTTTTTCTTGGTCGAAAAAATAATGTACTGAATCTATTTCAAATGTGTCTCCTTGATATAACAAGGTCTGCTCCTGTTTCAGAAGGTCTTTAAAAAATAACCATGTTCTTTCATTTGCTTCTCTAGTTTCAATGAACGAAGTTCCCATGAAAATTTCAGCACTTATCATGATATTACCTTTCTGTGTTTCACCTTTTGGATTGCTCCACTCCACGGGGTAGAAATAATTCACTCCGTTCTCATCTCCGCTTTTCAGGAATGATTTTGATACCTTCTGAACAAATACTGCGTCGGTTCTGTCATTATTCATCTCATTAAGGACTTCTTTAGGAGCATTGAATTCAAAGTAACCAAGACCCGGTAACCGCGCTTTGTGTCCCTGCCATAGGTTTAGGCAGACTGATTCTTTTATTGGGTAAAACGTTGGATTTATTTGTGATTTTTCGTTTAAGTAGGTTGCGTCGTCATACCAACCTTGTTTTTCAGCACAGTTACCGTATATGCAGCCCTGTACATGCAGTATTTTAATTTACTCCTGCTGCTCTTGGCGTAGATGAGTCCTCTTTTATTTACCTGCTCCTCATTTATGTGAGACCTTTCGCATTTTGTCCGTTCCGTCATGGCAAAGTTTTGCGTCTGCAGAATGTTCTCAAAATCATACCCCACAATCTCCAAGGATTGTGAAAAACCTACTATGCTAACCAATTGAAGAAGTTTCCAGTTCAGCTGCGTGTTCCAATGTGGGTTCCATGGCCTCTGCATGTTGTCGTATCACTTTTTTAAAAAATACATTATTATCAAATTTTTCATCTGAATCCTGAAAAAAAATAGTCTTTGAGTTTCCGTGGTCTTGTTATTCACGACGTACTTCTTGTTTGATATTGTCGTTCGGTAACACTTTGCGAAGTAGAAGCCGTGCTTCTATTTGAAAATTCTTCGCCTTCACTCCTTTCGGATGTTGTCACCAAGCTATCCCGCTTCTGCTGTGTAGCTATTTTAGGCGCAGGTATCTTTGTGCTTCTGCTTTTGTTGTTGGTGTTAGTATTTACTGATTCTCTTGTACTCCCACCCATTGGTGTTCAAACAATTCCTCCTTGACTCTCTCATTGTGAGCTTCAGTGTTATGGTTAATTTGACTATTATTCTCTTCAGGATTCCTTTCTTTTCTTCCTGTGTCATTCAATTTAGGAGTGACTACCTCATTTTCCACAAAATCATTGTCCTCCGTAAGGTCATTTTGGGATATTCTCGGTTCACTCTTTGCCTTCTGAGGTTCTTTTTTATCAGTGGTAGCACTTCTACTGTTAAAACGTTTGAGTCGACCGTAGTGGACCTTTGGTTGTTTTTTCGTTTTCACATCCTCAATAACAAAGTTTAGATCGTTGATTATTTCACGTAATACTTGCGGTCCAATGTAAAAGGATTTAAATTTCTTTGTCTGGTCAGTTTTCATTGTGGGGTTGAACGCCATTACTAAATCACCTACTTCATATTGTGGTCCAAATTTGCTACGGTCATAGTAGGTTTTTTGTCTTTCTTGCTCCACATCCATGCTTTCCCGAACCAGTTCATGGCACGTCTGTAGTTCGTCTTTCAAGTAACCAACGTAATCACTCAAGGTTGGGTAGATTTTGGTTTGTATTGTTTGATACATGCAATCGGTCGGTAGAGCGCATGATCGACCAAAAAGGAGGTAAAAGGGGCTGTAATTGGTAACAGAGTGAAATGATGATCTGTACGCCATAATTACTAGCGGAAGATAGTCGCTCCAGGTGTTGTGATGTTCACCCACATATTTTGCAAGGATCTCTTCGATTGTGCGATTGGTGCGCTCTATCATTGCGTTTCCTTGAGGATGATAAGCTGTTTTTGATGGAAATTTGCCAGACAACCAAACCTTAGAACCCATACGTTTACAAAAGCCTTAGCTACCGTTGAAGCTTCTTGGTTGCTCATAGGAATTGCTTCATACCATTTTGTAAACTGATCTCCAATTAAGAGAATGCATTTGTTTCCATTTGGCTCAGGTAAATGTCCCATAATGTCCAAAGCGACTTGCCAAAACGGATGACTTGGTTTCCACGTTGTCAGGCTGTGTATGTGTTTCTGGTGTGGAGACTTCTTTTGACAGCATTCTTCGCAAGAACTTACCCACTCGTTAACATTTTTTTTCATCCCGGGCCAGTAGAATCGTTCTCGATCCCGATCAAATGTCTTGGCCATACCAAAGTGTCCGCAATGTTCATGAAGGAAAGGTAGAATTTCTTTTATAAGTGATCTCTGAATGACTATTTGTGTTAAAATGTTAAATTCGTCAATACGTTTCTGTCTCTTGATTAGATCATTTTAAAATTGTAAGTTTCTGAAATCAGTCCAAAGTTTCCACACGGCTCTAGAGGCTCCTGTCATGTTTTTTTTGAGGGTGTCTCCCGTTCTCAATCCAGTTTCTTAGCATAATGAGGTCGGCTGCATTTTTCTGATGTTCAACTAGTTGTTCAACAGATTTCCTTAGTCCAATTGACCAGATGTTTTTGTCTTCCGTATTTAATTGGTTCACTTGATCGCAGTTTTTGACTTGCTCTTCTGTCTGTGGAACTCTTGACAGACAGTCTGCGTGAGGGATTTTTTCCCGCTTCGTGTTTGATTTCAAAATCAAACTGTTCGAGCTAATCTATCCATCTGGCCAATAATCCGTCTGGTTCCTTAAAACTATATAACCACGTGAGGGCCCCATGGTCGGTAACAATTAATAACTTTTGTCCCAAAAGATAATTTCTGAAGTGTTGAGTGAAATAAACTATTGCAAAAAGTTTTCGTTTTGTCGCAGAATAGTTTCGTTGACTTTTGCTGAGCGTTTTGCTTGCGGATGCAATAACTCTTTCACCACATTGTTGTCTTTGGGAAATAATTGCGCCAATGCCAAACAGAGAAGCGTCGGTGGTTAACGTATAGGGATCCGTGTCATTCGGATAACCCAATATTGGTGCTTTCTGTAATGCTTGTTTTAGTTGTTCAACTGCTGATTTACACTCTTTGCTCCAAGAAAAACGTTCTTTTTTGTTTAATAGCTTATAAAGCGGCTCTGCTATTTTTCCAAAATCTTGTATGAATCTTCTGTAAAAACCAACTAGTCCTAATATTGCCCTCAACTCTTTTATTGTTCGTGGACTTTTCATTTTATTGACTGCTGCAACTTTCTCCGGATCCACTTCTACGCCTTGATTTGATACTTGATAAAATGTGTCCCCGGAAATGAATTTTTTCCTGAAAAAATCTACATTTTAAGCCTATTATTTTCAATCAAGCGTCTTTAAGTTGTCCAAGTACGAGATCTAGACAGTTGAGATGCTCCTCAAAGGATCTACCGAAGATGATTATGTCATCCAGGTATACTAAAGCCACTTCATAAGAGAGTCCCGCCATGATCAGTTCCATTGAGTTTTGGAAAGCTCCTGTCTCTGACGCCAAACCCATGGGTAGTCTCTTCCACTTGTAGAGTCCCATTGGAGTTACAAAAAGCTGTCACGTTCTGCCACTCTTCATCCAGCGCCATTTGGAAATATCCCGATGTCAAATCAATATTGGAAAAGTAACAATTTCCGTCTAGAGAGTCAATAATGTCATTTAGTCTTGGTAGCGGCCAACTGGTTTTCTCGATTCGTTTGTTCAAGCCTCGGTAATCTACAACTAGTCTGTAGCTGCCATCTTTCTTTTTCAACAATATTGATGGTGCTGCCCAATATGAATGGGTTGGTTCAGTTAGTTTTGCATCTTCTAGATCTTCGACAATTTTTTTCATTGCTTTTATTTTATCAAAAATCATACTGCAATAACTTCTTCTGAATGGCTGTGCATGTTTGTTGAGTCTAATTTGGTGTTTAATTTTATCACAATATCCTAAGTCTTTCGAGTTTTGGGAGAAAACTTGTTGATGTCTCATGAACAATTCCTGTACTTTCTTTTTCTGCTGCTTATGTAGATTAGAACATTCCAAATTTACGTGTTTTCCAATTTGAAAAGTTTCCAATGTTTTTTGGGCTTATTTTGGTTTGTGAAAATTCCATTCACAACTAAGTTCTGTTTGTTTTCACAATGAGTTCCTACTTTAGTGCTTTTATACACGGTCACTGGTGCGTCCGTTAGAATTAAGACTCTTATCAAACTAGAACCATCTCTCATTGATATCATACAGGCGGCTTAAAGCAAACCAGTTTTTAGTTCGAAATCTTCAATAGCTTCAACTAATCCTTCCACTCCCGGAATTTCTTCCCCCTTTTCATCAGCTAATCTAAATCTCATTAGACTTTCGTTTTTACGCTGAATATAAGTATTTTGTCCCGCAACTGCAAAAACCTGAACACCTTGCGTTTTCTCTGTGGTAAGCAGTATTGAAATTTTAAAGTGACTGCTATATAGTTTCTCTTCGTGTAAGTTCAATACACATTTGTTGGTTTTCAGGAAATCAATTCCCAGCAGACATTCTATACCTTCGTCTGCCGTTATCACAAATTCATATTCAACCTCCGGTAGTCTTGGTTGCAACTGTATCAACAGCGTTACTCTTCCTATTATTTTGACAGCTGAGTTATTGGCTGTTAAAACTCGTTTTGTGTACGTTTGCACAATTCCTGGTTTGCCCTGTTTTTCGTATGTGGACCAGCTCAAAAGCGATATACTACCTCCACTGTCTATTAATCCAACGCATTTGTTCCCATGAAGTATGATTTCTGCGTTTAGATATTAAACAAACTCGAACAACTCTACGTTAAACAAACTCTAATGACATTACAGTTCTCGGTGGTTTTCTTTTCAAAAGGGCAGTTTCTTTTCAAGTGTTGAGAAATTCGACATAGAAAACAATTTCGACAATTCCTCGAAATGTGCCCTTCTTGTCTACAGGCTCTGCAATTGAAACCCTGACGGTTCTCTCGCTGTTGTGACGGCCTCCACTAAATCCTTCGTTTCATCTCGTCTATTTACCACAACTTTTGGTGTTTGCTCTTCCTCTTCTATTCTTGTTACAACTTCTAGATGCAAAGCTTGTTCCAAAACTGTTTCAATTTTAATATCTTTGTCGCCTATTTGCTTTCTGAGCTTTATTTGCCAACTGATCTAGATCTCCCAGAAAATCCATCAGTTTTTCTCCTGGTTGCTGTACGCGGCGAGCTAGCCGTCCCGGGAAAACGACCATCAACGACTTTAACGCATTCATCACAATTTTCTCTTGTAGCTTGCGGTAGAGTGCGATAGAACTCTATGGCAGGTATTTGTAGCCTAAGTGCAAAGTAATGCGGCCGTTCATCAACTTCGCGGGCCGGATCTCCTTCAGTTCATTTCCACTTTTGTAGTTCCGCTAATAGCTCAAAATGCGTCCGGTAGCATTCCAAGTCGTTTGAACCGGTTAACGCTTCCGGTAATAGCATTCTAGAGGTCGAGCCCGTTGCCTTTTTTTGTTCCCCTACTTGTATCGTATCCCCTAACGCTTATTTCAATATTGTGTTTTCTTTTTTACTTATTTTTTTTTTCTTAATTTTTAACAAAATTTTAATTTTCAGTCTTATAGATGACTGTCCCACCTAAATTTTCTTTATTATTTTAATATGATACTAGCTGAATTCCGATTTTTCCCGTTTTATTGATGTTTATAATACATATATTTCTTCTAATTACGTCAAGGATGATATTAGGTGATTTAAATTTCTTTTACTTTCTCCTGCTTAATGTTACCTGATCAACATTTTTTTGCTTTTTTGTTTTTTTAATTAATGGTAGTTTCAGAAAAAGTCAACATATAACTTTCAGGGCACAAAACCACGCAACTGCTTTAATTGATTTTACAACGCAAATATCCTGCAGTTTTTTTTCGATTGCTATGCCGCTTGTTATCTACAAGTCCATTTTGCAACTAAGATCGAATGAGGAAAAATTTTTTCCTAGACTAACAAGACTAACGCAGTGGCAATCAGTTTCGATTACCAACGAAAACATCTAGAGAAAACTCTTTATTTGTACTCACTTGGTATGATGCGGTTTTTCCACATAAGCAATTTTCTCTATTCAGCAACGAGTAAAAGTTAGCCCCACGCGAGTAAATTCTCACTTGCGATTGATTCCGTTGTGACTTCTGCAACTGAATTCCACAAACTTTCGTGGAAATTGGTGGAACTGGTGATTTGTTATCACAAATCTTGTATTTTCTCGAGATTAATTCGATTCTCGGGTTCTCCGGACTAAAGTGCTTTTTATTCGCGTCTTCTTACCGACAATTTTGTTAAAGTTTTTCAAAATATTAACTTTTTTTAAAATCTCTGTCGCCAGTGAAAAATCCGTGCACTGTGTAGGGTTACGGTTTGGGTTGGGGATTTTTCTAAAGCACTTTAAAACCTCGGGGTTACTGATGAAAATTTTCTAAGTCTAAGACTTTAATAAATTATGAAGCTGTAAATTTTAGAGCTGTTCAAAATAGAGTTAGACTTATTGGTAGAAAATACAATAAGTTTCAAAAGATTACAAGATGTAAAGCTATTAAGAGAAAGGCAGCTCAATTATATGAGGTTTAGTTTTGAGTATAGTCTTTGGTTTCGGTCCTATCAATGGTTGATTAATCTTAGGTTATTTTTACTCATTTTCTTTAATCTCTTTGGGATTTTCTCAAAGCTATTTTCTACCGCACGGGTCCCTGTTAGTTAAATTAACAGATAACAGGTGTACCTGCCTGACAAATCCCGTAAAGAACAAACATTCCTTGACTTCTCCCGTCAAGATGACATTCCGTGACGATTCCCATCATTATTTATGATGCTTTCTTTATATTGTTAAAATTCGGTGTACTCTTAGTAACCATCACTTTTTGTTCTCCCATTTATTGTGAAAATTTCGAATTGTGCGTTCACTATGTATTTTATGAGCATGTCATACATTAGGTTCTATGGTTTACTACACCAGAAATATCAGACTTATTGGAAAATGTTGGACAAGACATTAAACCTGACAAAGCGGAACTGGAAACGTGGTTTAGTTTAACCAATTTGAAATACACATACTGCAGTCTTTTACATATGGATGCAAGCCAACATTGTAAATTTAACAATGTCGGAGTTAAAACAGCTGGCACTTACATATTCCTGACAGAATTCTACGCACTCACAAATATAACCGAAGAATCTCCAAAAATAAGTAAAAGAGAATTTTAGGTCCTACTAACACAGATTGTTACTTAGATGATATCCTAATCCTTTCGACCAGTTCGATAGAAAAACATATAAACCATTTAGATAGTTGCCAATAACGCTTAGACGATAAAAATCCATATCGTTTAGCTTTAAATGAAAGTCTTTCAATTTAGCTTTAAAAATATAAACTCAAAAAAAATTTAATGGTTGTGACATAAAATCTCAAAGACAAGATTAACTCCCTTAGAAGTTAAAAGAAAGCAATTTCATTTTGATTAGCCCCAACCACTCAAATCATTTCTGGGTCCAACTAATCATTTAATAAAATTTGTCCAAGACATAGCAAAACGCTGTGCAGCATTGCGATAACTGCTATAAAAAGGGACAAAATTTACTTGGACAGACAGCAAACTTTAAAGAACAATTCAAACAAATGGAAATGTTAGAAAATATCAACGGAGACATTTAATTCAAGAAAAAGTTAAAAACGAGGATTCTATGCGACGGATCAAATGAGGGGTTACGTGCATAGTAAGAACAATTTCATGAAGGATGTAGCTTTTGAATCAGGAATCCTCAAAAATTGTAAAAGGAAAAATAGCATTCATAACCAGAGATACAATGACAGAGTAAAAACTCATTTTCAGGAAATGGAAACAAAATTCCCGGGAATTTCAAAAATTGCGGACTAAGAATTATATTAATTGGTGTATTGAATGTAATTGAAATGTTGTAAATGTTAATCTAACTGTAACTATTTTCAGACTCTCGTTATTTTAACACATTTCCTGGAATCAGTTGAATATAGTCAGTGACAAGTGTGTATTCTTTGTATCATTTTATTCGATTAAGAATCAATTTTAAGTAAACCTGATGATGAATGCTAAGTTCGAAAAAGTTATTTTTTGAATCAGATTGATTTATAATTGATGAATCGTTTTGCTCTAATTGAAGGGTGTTTGAGGGCAGCTAATAGAGGCAGCAATAAGTTCAACGGATTGTGCATCAAAATAATGTCTCAGCTTTTAAAAATGTTTTGTCTCTTTGTTTTCTATATTTTTGAGACTGCAAATCTACAAAGCTATTGCGGCTATATATCTGGCAATGTGTCTGCTATGTTTTTCTAATACTTCTTGATCAAAAGTTAAGTTCTCAGGTCACTTAAGACACTGTTTACTGGTTTACTTCAGAATGTCCAATGAGAGCTGGCGTTCGCTTTGCGATCTCAGGAAGCAAACCAGAGAACGACTGATCTCTTTCAAAAACACCAAAAAACACTTAAGCGAGACTTTCAAAGTGCTGGTCCAAGTATTCCCGGATGAGCTGAATGGTGTGAGTGTCAGATCGGCGGAAGATATTCAGCTGCCTTCGATAACTGCATATCCGCTTGAGTTAGAACATGAATTGGACCTCATGCGCCTCTTGCTAAAAGACGAGCTTAAATTTCCACTAACTCTAGCTGAAATTACCAAACTATTGAAGGAAACTGTTGGTGTTGACATATCAAATCTCCACAACAAAGTGCGATCAACTTTAGAAAAGCTAGATAATCAAAAACTAATCCGCTTCTGTTTGGACACAAACATGATTACGTTTGTCAATTTCTTTACATTGCGAGACGTTTATCAGTACAAGGAAGAAAATTTAGAAGATACAGGACCTGTAAGCGAGTTTTCGGTCAGTAACAGAAAGCGAGCTTTAACTGATGTCTTTCCGGACATTCCTACGAAGGTGCCTAGAAAAGACTATGTGGATTATTGGAAAGACAAAGCTCAGGAGCTCATTGCATACAAAAGTTTTAAAGAAAGACAGCACTATGAAACGGCCAGACAAATACATGATTTGATTTCGACACCGACGGCAAAGGAAATGATGAAACTGGAAAAGTTTAAATGTCAAGAACAACGAATTATTGAGTTCTGTACTCATTTAACGTTATTTGAATGCAAACGGAAGCAGCGATTTGCATTCATGACTTCTAAAAGCCCTCCAAAGAATACATTCTGTAAGAAACTACACTACCGACCTGTTAACAATGCATCAACTGAAAGAAAGTTGGGCGACTGTTCGTTTCTGAACACATGTTTCCACATGGAAACGTGTAAGTACATTCACTATGAGCTGGATCTGAACGAGCGATGTATGAAGGAGTTCGTGGAGCAAGATGCAAAGAATGTTATTCGGAGTAGGTTCATTGGATTGGTCTTTCCCATTATAGCCCCCTTCAGATTAATGGTCATTTAACGTATACCCGCTCAAGAAATTATAGCCACCATTATGGTATAATTACCAAGATGGGGGGGGGTATGTGTTATTTGAAAGACCATTTGAATTGATTCTTTTTTCAATTTTTTGAGATACCCGCAGAAGATCTATGAGTTCTATTTTTATTGTTAATTGCTCTCAAACGAAGTTTGTAGCAATTATATTGGACCTGTTGGTCTTTGTTATGCCTTTTTTTGCGCATGACCAATTTTTCGTCTAACCCATTTACTTTTCATCAAAAACAGGATAAACAGGTAGCGCCCAGAGGTCATTACGTTCTCTTAGAGCCTTTCAGCTCACTAGTCTGAAAGTATGCGATTCACAGAAATTGTTTGAGACTTATACTTAAGGTGTGATGGACGGTTCTTGGAAGTTGACCGCACACCCCCACCCACAACCACCCCCGGTGCAACCCCCCACCCCCCACTGCTGTGCTCACTTCACATCTCTTTTATTAAGCTAAAGCTAGCCTCACTAAACCGTATCTAGCTACTGACGAAGACAACCGCTCGCCGGTCGGTTTACAGCAATTCGCTCCGACGTTAGTCGGTTATGTTTATTAATATTATTAGCACTTTCACAGAAGTGTGAGACATCTCCCTTTCTTATAAAATTTAAGGTCATTAATTAAGTTAACTCGGTGATGGCCCTCCAGAGTTTTTTTGACCCCCAGTTACAAATTATATGTTGTTATATAGCATGGTACAATGTAAGAAAATGGCACGTGCGCCTGGGGGTCATAAACAGCACGTTACAATGTAAGAAAATAGCACGTGCGCCTGGGGATCTACTTTAGAAAAGCTAGATAATCAAAAACTAATCCGCTTCTGTTAGGACTTAAACATGATTACGTTTGTCAATTTTTTTTTTCATTGTGAGACGTTTATCAGTACAAGGAAGAAAATTTAGAAGATACAGGACCTGTAAGCGAGTTTTCGGTCAGTAACAGAAAGCGAGCTTTAACTGATGTCTTTTGGACATTCCTACGAAGGTGCATAGAAAAGACTATGTGGATTATTAATTCGAAGGTGCCTAGAAAAGACTATGTATACCCCCTCAAGAAATTATAGCCACCATTATGGTATAATTACCAAGATGGGGGGGTATGTGTTATTTGAAAGACCATTTGAATTGATTCTTTTTTCAATTTTTTGAGATACCCGCAGAAGATCTATGAGTTCTATTTTTATTGTTAATTGCTCTCAAACGAAGTTTGTAGCAATTATATTGGACCTGTTGGTCTTTGTTATGCCTTTTTTTGCGCATGACCAATTTTTCGTCTAACCCATTTACTTTTCATCAAAAACAGGATAAACAGGTAGCGCCCAGAGGTCATTACGTTCTCTTAGAGTCTTTCAGCTCACTAGTCTGAAAGTATGCGATTCACAGAAATTGTTTGAGACTTATACTTAAGGTGTGATGGACGGTTCTTGGAAGTTGACCGCACACCCCCACCCACAACCACCCCCGGTGCAACCCCCCACCCCCCACTGCTGTGCTCACTTCACATCTCTTTTATTAAGCTAAAGCTAACCTCACTAAACCGTATCTAGCTACTGACGAAGACAACCGCTCGCCGGTCGGTTTACAGCAATTCGCTCCGACGTTAGTCGGTTATGTTTATTAATATTATTAGCACTTTCACAGAAGTGTGAGACATCTCCCTTTCTTATAAAATTTAAGGTCATTAATTAAGTTAACTCGGTGATGCGCGACAGCAGTCGCATAAGCAGATGATTTCCTGTGTCTGATTCTCTGAAATAATCGTAAAACTAATTCCATAGGATTTTGCGCAGAATTGTTAATCCATTTCGTAACTTTTCTGCTGGAAGTTCTAAACTCCTAAGTCCTTTTTTTGAGGGCATGCAAAAAATTGAACGCGTAAGTGACGATCAGAATGAGCGTACTCTTCACTGGGTTTAATTTAACCGAGATTCAGAGTTCATTTGACAGGTTTCTTTTAATTTGATTAAAAAATTGTCGGAACGGTAAATGTGGCTGCACGGCAAATTACTATGCACTGTAGGAATGTTATGCAAGATTTTCGGCAGATTCAATCTTTGGCAGATTTTTCATATTGCTGGAGTGAATTCGAGTTGAACTTTCATCGTAGGCGCTTGATTTAAACCAATAATTTGACATTTCTTTAACTCCATCTGTATATCGAATAGAAGTCAATTTGAGCTTGATAGCAGTCAAGCAAATGTTAAGAGGAGAAAAGTTTCAAAATAACAAATAGGCAAACTGTGGGATGAAAAACAACATTTGGCAGATCATATATGAATATAATAACAGGGGCCCTAATATGGATCCCTGTGTGACTCTCGAAGTAACAGCTGATAACTCTGAACAAGAATCTTGTAATTTAACGAACTGTCGTCTTCGTTAGGTAACTTTCCAAGAGTTGTACACCTACCCCAGTTTTTGGTTGATTGAAGTGAAATAAACCCTGGTCTATCTTAAAAAAAACGAAATTCCAGTGATTTATTTTAATGGCTTCAAAAGTATCACTAAGCTAACAAATAAGTTCTAGGATAACGGAACGCCGTCCTCTGAAAGCAAATGTTGCAGTGTTAGCTTAATTTTTGACGAGTGAGGATAAATTCTGTTTGCCCCCCCCGTTACAATTTATATGTTCTTATATAGTACAAAGCACGTAACTATGGAACATAATAGCACGTGCGCCTGGGGGCGTAAAAGATAAGCCCACTAAGCTTTGGAAAACAGAATAGATCTCAGAACTCATACATTTCTAGCGCTATCTGATACCATCCTACTGTGCTATTGCCTTAGTATATGTCGACATAGTGCATCGAGCAATCAGACTACCCCACGCGGCAGGAAGTATAAACCATCACAAAAAAGCGGTAAAAATGTAGAAGCAAATAATTTGAAATCAGCTTTTCTAACAACTTATGTAACGATATGATGCATAGTATAGTAACTGGACGATTGTTTTCGATTTCAACTTTTGATCCCTTCTTTAAAAAAAATGGACTTGCAGCTCCTTTTTTCACTTCGTTGTGAAAATTGAATGACGTCTAGTCTTTTGGAACAGTTTGTTAATGGAATTAGTTAACTCAGCTTTGCATTTCATGAGATTTTTTTCCGGGACATGGTTCGAGGCACGATGGTTCGTCATTTATGGGCTTTAAGAAGACCAGATATGCAACAATTTAGCTGCTACTGTTATTCTACTTAGTCTTATCCATGAATTTTAACACTACTTCATCAAAAAATGAAAAGTTCCTAGATTGAAGGAATTATAGGGAATTTTTATTTAAACAAAAATACTGGAATTGTAGATGCATTGCCCGGATAATAAGAAAGCTGATGGAATGGAGAGATGTTGAGATCTTTAGCGATACAAAGAATTGGTATCTTGAGCTACAAGTTGATGAAAGCTTTGAACCTCATTTAAAGACTTGTATCAAAAACAAGCTCCACAGAGAATATTTTGAATGCTTTGAGTGAAATGTAGTTATTCGCTGCTAATCCTCTGCAACAGTGGGATGGTTTCAGATAGCGCTAGAAATGTATGAGTTCTGAGATCCATTCTGTTTTCCAAAACTTAGTGGGCTTTTACGCCCCCAGGCGCACGTGCTATTATGTTGCATAGTTACGTGCTTTGTACTATATAAGAACATATAATTTGTAACGGGGGGGGGGGGGGGGGCAAAACAGAATAGATCCGAGTTTTGTTTTGTATGTAGCACTACTACAATACCAACAAAGGTTAGATTGTTACAATCGGAACGTATGGTTCCCAGATTTCATCAGCAAACTCGAAAGGCTGCAAAGGACAGCAACTAACTGGTTTATTAAAGAAATCCTGAAGCAACATTGAAAACTGCTATCTTGCACTTGAGCAAAGAAGTGCAAGATCTATTGCTAGTAATAACAGGCTATAATTAAATCCCTAATTTTTCAGAACCACATGACAATATTCGGAAAAAGAGCCATTGTAATCGATGATAGAACATAATCGTCTACTGCTTTACCTAAATCAGAGTAGTAAAATGTTTTAAAATGCTCTCGATCAAAGTTTGAAGCTCTTATTGTCATCGTTTGTCTTTTCTGCTAAATTTTTGCTTGACCATCTTTACTTTTCGGGTGAATTCTGCGTTCTTGATATTTTGCATGATATAGATTGTTCTCTCCTTCAGAATTTTAAACAGTTGAGCTCAATTGGCGGAAGTTTACTACTAAAAGTCAATTTAAAAGTGCGTTGAATTTGGTTTCTTTTATTCTCAACGGATCATTTGTCGGCAATGTTTCGCTGAGTGAGTGAGTCACTGTTTCTTCCTTATTTTCAGGTGTTCCTGAGAAGTCTATTGTGATCTATCCCCCGCAGTGGATTCAGTGTGACGTCAGATCATTTGACATGACATGTCTTGGCAAGTTCTCTGTCATCATGGCCGACCCTCCTTGGGATATTCACATGGAACTTCCCTATGGTAAGAAGCGAACAATAAAAACATAAAAGTTGCAATCTCCAAAAAGAAAACGATTTTGGAGAAGGTTTTAAAGAGAAATTTTCTCGATTAAAGTTTCGTATATAAGAAGTCGAAATAATTTTTGTCATAAGATAATAAAAAGATCATAAGATAATCAAGTTTGATCACACCAGCTCGCCATGGTCAATTTTATTTACAATTGGAATAGAACAGCTAACAGAGCTGGTTGACAACTGGAATGGCTACATTTAAAATGCAGGGGTTGATTCGAATGCCTTCGTTTTTGAAGTTTTTGGCTTTGAGTGGCTGCTTGCATGCAACTGGTAGATATGTATCAAGAATTGAATGTTTTCTTGAACAAGGTTAAAACAATTGACCTATAATTGTAAAACAAGTGAGATACATGTTTTCAATTTTACATAAATGATAAAAGGCGTTTTGTTTCTTTGGAAGTGATTGGTAATCAAACTGCCTCTCTGAAGCTGTCTGTTAGCTTCTATCTGTTGCCAGGAAAAAGTTAATTAAAAAGCTTATCTGATGCGTAAAGTATCTGTTCACAATTATCAAGCATCATTTATTCATAGCCGCACAGCGATAGCTGGGGCTATTATTGGCCTTCTCTTGGTTTTTTACGACTCGAAGAGGAGTATTGATTTTCTCTCGGTTTTTTTACAGGAAGTAGATTTGTTCACGCGGCATTTTGACCTATAAGCTGTCTTGGTGAACAAATTTTCGCTAAGCGAGAGAAGTTTTTTGATCATGCGCTTCGTTTAGTGAATGACTTTTTGACTTTGAAAAGTAGTTTTTGACTGAATGGCACATATAGATAACCGTTTTTAACCGTTTTTTGGACTAAGTGGCCCAATTTTTTTTGCTTTCAATTTGGTTTCTTATAGAAATAAAGTTTATTTGATACTATATTGAAATGTCAATCTCGGAAATTGATTCCACAGTGTTTTGCAGAGCCTGAAAATGCGTTTCAAGTTGAAAATTGGCACATATTTCTTGATTTTTTAGTTAATTCTTGGCTTTTTTTCTATTAATTTCTTTATTTTTGGATCTTTTAACCGTCTTTTTGTCAAAAATCAGTTAATATGCAACTTCTATTGGATAATTCATATACTCAACGCCTCTTTCTACCTCGATGTAATTTTGTTTTAAAAAAAAATTTACATATGCTAATCCGATTTTGGTAGTTTTTTTCCGATTTTCGTCAGTTTTTTTGTTTGTCTTTTTGTTGTAATTGCTATAAATAGTCTTTTTGTGCAACATGAGGTACTTAAATTTCGTTTCAATAAGAATTCAATCATTTTTTGGCGTTAGGTTTTTGAAAAACAGTTAAAACTTTTTCATAAATGCAGTCTTATAAGTTTTTTTGACCATTTTTTTTGCAAAATGTTTCAATTTTTCGTATTTTTGAATTCTGCTTTTTCCTATTTTTTGTTCTCTTCAGGAGAATAGATCTTTGTATCGCATGAATAGTTATCTTTTATATGTCTTGAATGCTGAACAATCGTTTTTCTTGAATTTTTTATTCATTTTTAACTTTCAAAAATCAAGAATGTGTTTTGTTACGGTGTTCCTTACACTGTACCCATATTCTTCACATTCTAGTTAGTATCATTCTATCTTTGTCCTGGCAACTTTATTTTTTTCGGAATATTGATTTTTTCAGTTGTTAAGAATGAATGATTTCAGCTTTTTCTTAGATTTTCGTCATTTCTTTGGTTTGCATTTGATTATTCAACATAAGGCAGTACTGAGAGTTTGATAGCAAGCCTTTTCCACAATTTCCACTTAAGACTATTTACTGCAACTTTCTCCCCGCCTTAGTATTAATTTAAACGATTTTCTGCCTTTGAATATTCTTCTGCTGCTTATTTCTTTTCTATGATCAATATAGTTTTTGAATTAGTTTGAAATCATGTTGTCTAGCATATGTACAACAGGGAACAAGTGTGTGTTGTTTTTTGTCTTAATTGCAGAGATTAGAAGTGTAATTATAGGTGTCTTCTGATTCTTAAATTTGAGCTTTCTGTTTTGAAAAGATTTAACTTAGTTTCTAAAATTATTATCTGCCTTTTGCTTTCGCGAACTTTTTCAGATTAGAATCATGAATTATTTGAGGGCAGTTGATAACCTTGTCAGCTTTTTCAGTCTATCACTTTTTCAACCTTTAATTATTTCTGTTTTTTAACGTTACCAAACGTTTTCAATGATATTAAATTTTGCTGCATTTTATTTCTCTTGGTGACAGTGGTTTAAGTTTCACAAATTTTTAGAGCCGACCTGGAGAGGTAGTGATTTAATGGTTCAATACAAAAGGTAGTGGCTTCCGCTGAAATTACGGTTTTGTTAGTGAAGTTTTGACCCTTCGAGTCGCTTCCGGAATTCTTCCGGTTATGTTTTTTATTTCGTCGTCATGATTTTTGTTACGACCATATGACGTCACAGCCACTTTTTGTTCATTCGTTTATGCAATTTCAACTGAAGTGCATGTGTGACGTCATTTTTCGCTCTTAGTGGAGTTTTTTTGTTCATTCGCGTGATTAAATTTTTGGTCACACTCGACTTACCTCACTCTCAAAAATGACTTCCTCACTTTGAAATTGACTTTTATTTACGTTAATTCAAAGAGATAAGGTCAAATGGGTGTGTGTCACTGTAAATGAAGGTTATTTCAGATCAGATAATAGAGGCAGCAATAACTTAAACAGATTTTTAATCAAAATATAACAGATCAGCCTTCAATGAAAAGACGAGTTTTTTTGGTCTGTCTTATTTATTGTTTTTTAGACTGCCGATCTACGAATCTATTGCGGCTATTTTCTGGCAATCTGCCAGCTATGTTTTATTAAATGTTAACCTTAATACTACAATTTTGGTTGATCACTCTAGTTTTTTCAAGATCAAAATAAGATTTAAACACTCTTATTTATAAAAGAACTATTTTCAGAAAGTTTACTGTTCGAGGTTAAAACCGGAGGGAGCAACTTGTTGTTCTAACACTAACTTTAGTGTGGAGAGGAACTATATACTCAACTGGATTTTTTGTTCAGTCAAATTTCGCCGATCGAAATTTCCATCGTACAGGATTGTCAGTGGTATCATTAGAAAGGTTGCGAAGCGTAGAATTTCAAATCCAAAAGATTTTTTGAATTTGAATTTTGCTTTTTCCCCGAAGAGCTACAAAGGTTTAACGAAATGTGAACGTGGGCCTAACTTCCGTTATTTTGTTCACACTTCTTGTAATTTTTGCTAAAATTTTTATCAATTTTTGCTAAAATAGGATAAAATTGTTAACGATAGTCTCATTGGTTTTACGTTTGATAATGGAAGAGAGTTGATGAATAGTCTGAACCAACTGTTTTGGCAAATATTTCAGCTAAATTTTTGAACATTCAGCATTTCTTTTCATAAAAAATGGCATCAAATATGCAGAATTGTTCTACTTTGTCCAGTTTTTTTACCGGTGGCACATTGAATCTGTTCACAAAATTTTCCTTTATTCAGATTTGGGCTGATTTTACCGCCGATTCCAAAGAATATTCACTGGAAAAAAGATTTTTGAAGTCTTTCGCTAAATTAAACCGATATTTAAAATGTGTAGTTCTTTTAAGATTTTCGTTTGCCAAAAAAATACTATTACGCTTTTTTTTTAAAACAGGTTTCAAACAGTCGTGCAGCAATATTAAGGCCAGTTTTGGTCTCACTGTTGATTTTTGCAAAAAAAATGATACTCGTTGTATTTTGGGTCTGTCTGTTTTAAATTATTTTTTTGCATTTTTATCGCAATAAAAAAATTATTTTTCAATTTAAAATTTAAGTTCAAAAAATGTATTATTGTGTTCCAATATAGTCCAATGAACAATATTCTGTTTTATGAGTAAGCTCTTGGTTTTTTCATGGCTTCGACAAATATACTTAATTCTTGATTTTTGCCAGCATTTGATATTCTTTTTGTGTACTGAGTCTAATTAATCAGATAGCTAATTTACTATCGAAGGAGCTCTTGAAGAAACTAATGATTTTAGTTGATTCATTGGTTTTTGGGTAATATAACTCAATAAGTGTCCAAAATGCATCATTTAGTTTTGATATAAGACTTTTTGGTCAAATTACCTATTTCGGTAACCTCGTGATCTTTGTTGTAATGAAGAAGCAGACAGAGCAGAACCTGTTTTGGTCTGGTTGTTGAATTTTTTATTGTTCAAAAAATAATCGAATTCTAATTAATTGACTTGCCAATTTTTTTGAAATATTTCTGCCTTTTCTTTGTTAGTTGAAGACTAGAATAATTTCAAATCAACAGGTTTCTCTTGAAGAAACTAATGATTTTAGTTGATTCATTGGTTTTTGGGTAATATAACTCAATAAGTGTCCAAAATGCATCATTTAGTTTTGATATAAGACTTTTTAGTCAAATTACCTATTTCGGTAACCTTCGTGATCTTTGTTGTAATGAAGAAGCAGACAGAGCAGGACCTGTTTTGGTCTAGTTGTTGAATTTTTTATTGTTCAAAAAATAATCGAATTCTAATTAATTGACTTGCCAATTTTATTGAAATATTTCTGCCTTTTCTTTGTTAGTTGAAGACTAGAATAATTTCAAATCAACAGGTTTCTCTTGAAGAAACTAATGATTTTAGTTGATTCATTGGTTTTTGGGTAATATAACTCAATAAGTGTCCAAAATGCATCATTTAGTTTTGATATAAGACTTTTTGGTCAAATTACCTATTTCGGTAACCTTCGTGTAATGAAGAAGCAGACAGAGCAGGACCTGTTTTGGTCTAGTTGTTGAACAAAAAATAATCGAATTCTAATTAATTGACTTGCCAATTTTTTTGAAACTTTTTTGCCTTTTCTTTGTTAGTTGAAGACTAGAATAATTTCAAATCAAACCTCAATTATTGACATTTCAAATTTCCGTGCAAAGGAAGTCCCATGAACATACTTAATATTTTCAGCGAACAGCATATGATTTTTTGGCATTAACACTTTTTGCATAAAATTTCGTAAAATTGTTCGTGAGTTCTGCCGGTACTCAGTTTTAATGTAAGTTCTTTTGACTTAGTCTCAGTAATGACATGCATAATTGGTTTCCTAAACAGTAAAAACTTATTTTACCGTTTTAAGTTGAAAGGTTAAGGTTATGCCGTTAACAATTTTAATAAAATATTTTAAAAATACGGTAATTTGAGATATGCAAATTTCAATCTTAATTCTGCCACTGTTTTTTACTAAAATAATGGTTTTTTATCGTTGATTCTACGAGTTTTTATAATTTCTTTTATTGACCAATTCCAGTTTTTGACGTTCTATTTTGCTCTCTTGTCCGATCATCACATTACTGTCAAATTAGTGGCACATTAAGCATATTATTTTAAGGGCGTTGAAATAAGGCGGAATTGGTTTTTTCAATATTTGTAGTAAATATATTTTGATCTTATGCGCTTGTACACCGTTTCTTCCCAAATTTCAGTTGATTTTTCCCATATTTGCTGTTTTTATAGTAATATAACTTTCTGAATGATGACAGCTCTGATTTGGTATGAAGGCATAAATGAATCCAATGAATGGTTTCAGTTGACAACTAATTGATTTCATTGCTTTGAGTTTAATTGTTTTCAAAAAGCGTAAACGTATTTTCTAATTTTGCCCTTTTTCTGTCTTCTTGTTAATAATTCTCAAAAAGACAGGTCCCACATTTTGACGTTTTCAATCAGTTAAAGAAACAAGTAGCAAGACATTAGGTTTTGGTCGTAAGTTTTGAGCGTTGTTTTTACTTGATTTTGTTGTTTGTCTTATCTCATACTCTCCTTATTGTCGAATATAATTGGCCATCTAATCAGTTGTTGTTTCATTTTATAGTGGTCAGAGCTTAAAGCGGTTTTTTGAATTTATCAATTGTTTTACACCAATTATTTTTGATACAACAGTTTTTGATATCCCAATTATTTTCGAAGTGATTTTTTGAAAATTACAAAATTTGTTACAAATTTTTATGAATAGCATGTTTTCGGGAAGCTACTGAAAAGCTATTTAATAAGGTCTGCGATAGCGAGCTATTTTTGGTCATCTGTTTTTTAACAGTAAAGGGCTGGAATTGTTTTATTGGGGTACTTTCTGATAAATATCTTCAAGTTTTCATGATTTTGCAAGTCAAATTTTAGTAGTGATTTTGGTCATGTCGAAGCAGGAAAGGGAGTGAAAAGGCGAGTGCTCTTGGGCGTGAATTGTTTTGACTCTAGTTATAATTCACGTGCGGCAGTTTGATTTGTTTTTTTTAAACAATTGTTATGACTTTTTTCATCGTTTTTTCTCAGTGCTTTTCCAAATAAGTTTCTGGTGCTAATTTTCAGTTTAGTTAATGAAGATTTGTTAAATTGTAGTGCATGCTTGTCGGCCACGTTTTTATTTTGTCCTCAAGATTTTTTTTCACTCATGCAATTTTGACAGAATTCACGTTTAGTGGAGCACGTTTTTACAATCCAAAGGATTTGGATTGTATTTGTGTGCTGTCTTTTTTTTTAAAGATCTGTTCACCTTTTTTGGCTTTTTCACTTCAGTGAGAAGTCAAATTAGAGTGGTGATTTTAGTCACGCTGAATTAGTAAAGGTAACGAGAATTATTAAGTTTGAGGCGTGATTTTTTTCAAGACTGCCTTTAAAATGGAGTCAGAAACTGGTGATTAAACAAATTTTTGGTTTTTAAGAGGGAGTTTTCACGAGCGTCAACCTGACTTCTGTTTTCAGAGTTTCTTTTCCTTGTGTGCTTTTAGTATGATATATGTTTTCTAATTGCGCCTAGTTGCCATTGCTAGAATTCATCAAAGGGCGGCTGAAACTTTTTGTGACCTGGACACTTTTTTGTCAAAAGTATAAAAGGTTTTTTGAGTTTGCCCCTTTTCAATTTTTTTTATCACTTAGTATCATCAAAGACAGGTCTTTTTGGTTGATAATGAAGCCCAAACGTTTTTGTTTTACTTTGTATTTTTTGTTGTCTTATCGTTTATTCTCATTAAGGACAGACCTCACAGTTTGCTAATGAGGGTTATTTTAGTCGATTAAATTGTTTTTGATCAAAGTTGATGCCTTCTTTAACTTTGACACTAATTGTTTTCAAGCAACTATATACAATTTTTGAATTTTGCGAGTTTTTGTCTTCAACTTTATTATCTTATATCTAAGTCTCTTTATTGACCGGTTATTGACCCGTTTTTAAAAACTGTTAGTGATATTCTAAGTTTTGCAAGAATTAATTGAACTTCTTGCTGTTTTATCGTTTAACCTCATTAATGACAGGTTTCATCGGTTGATAATGAGAAACAACATGCTTGTTTTTTTTTGTTCTTGTGGTCATATTGCTTAATCTCAATGGGGTCAAAACTAATGTTCTCACTGGACATCTAATGCGTCGTAATTATTTGTCAGGTCAAAGCTTAATCAATTCTTTTGATTGTAATTCAGGATTTGTCACACGTGACTTGTCTCACTCTCAAAAATGACTTCTCATTTTCAAAATGACTTCTTTTTACTTTAAATCAACTGAGTGTAGGTCATTCTAATTTAAGGTTATTTGAAGGTAGCTAATAGAAGCAGCAATAAAAGCGGCATATTGGAAATATATCTCAGCAATTATAAAAGGCAGAGCTTTTTTTGGTTCTGTTTTCTGGCAAGCTGCATGCTATGTTTTGAGAATATCGGAACTGTTGAGAATATAAACGGTGCTTAAATCAATACTACTAATAACTTTGGTTATACAGATGTTCGGTATTGATATGACTGTACGTGGTGGTATTGATTAGTTGAGTCATTGGACAGTTTTCTTCATATGCATCTCGACCTCCTGCCTTGTTGCAGCCCATTAATACCATAGTTCGTCAAAAATCAGCAATCTAATATACGCATTATTTACAGGTACGATGTCAGACAAAGAGATGATAGGATTACCGATTCCAGAGTTACAAGAGGAGGGATTCATCTTCCTGTGGGTGACTGGCAGGGCCATGGAAATTGGGCGGGAATGTTTGAAACAGTGGGGCTACAGCAGATGTGAGGACTTGATCTGGGTCAAAATCAACCAATTGGGCAAATTGATCAGAACCGGACGGACAGGTAGGTTATTTTTCTGAAAAGTTTTGATTAGTTTATAAATATCCAAACACCATTCACCCTTCACGTCATGAATTTACATGTCCTCATCGACTTCGATGAATCTAATACTTAGAGACTAGAATAGGCTTTAATAGAACTCTATTAATGAGCTCTGGCTTCGACCGTTTATGAAGACAAAGAGTGACTAAATTTGTTGGTCTGACCACAAATTGGTTATTGCTTTGTAAAAGAAAGCAGGAACAAAATAGTATTTAAAGACCTGGTTTTGTTTGAGGGCTATTAATAATCAATTGTATTTGATATTTTTTGACGTCTCCATCAATTGTAATTGGATAGTCTACTTCCTAATAGGGTATGCGGACCATTATCAGTGCTGCAAAAACGATCATTAGTTTGTTCTTTCGTGTCAATGAAAACAAAGTTTGTTCGCGGGAGAAAAATACAACAGTGAATTAAATTAAATTGATGTATACAACTTATGACAGGAGAAAATATCGAGGTATTTTGTTTTAAGTATTTTTTAACGTTATTGGTTATATACTGAATTGACTTGTTTATTTGCTATCGAGTGACGTTTGAAGCAATTATAGTAACCGCGTTGGTTGTTTTTTTATGCAAAATTCGAGAGCAATTCTTCTGACAGTAGTTGGCAATTTTTCAAAAAAGGAGACAGTTTCATGAACTTATGTTGCGTTATGCTTTAGGACACTGGATAAACCATGGCAAAGAGCACTGTCTGGTCGGAATCAAAGGAAACCCAGTGTCTAGAAAAGCGAATACCAGATGTCTGGACACAGACGTCCTCATATCAGAAGTGAGGGAGACCTCACACAAACCAGATGAAATCTACGGAGTCTTGGAACGTCTCAGTCCTGGAACCAGAAAGCTGGAGTTATTCGGAAGAATGCATAACACCAGACCAAACTGGATAACTTTGGGTAATCAGACAGACGGTGTGCGGCTTTTAGATCCAAAAGTTATCAGAGATTTCAGACGAAAATATCCAGACGGTAACGCGTTGAAGCCAAGGAAATATACCGTTTCCCAAAGTTCTCAAGATTGAAACTACTCATTCCGAGATATTTCTCGGGTTGCATTGATCATAAAACTTAAAAAACTTAATGATTGTAGATATACTTGGTTGGACAAAAATAATCCATATTGGAATTTAATGTTTAGTCTTTCAGTTTTCCTCAAAAGAATGGATTACATCTTCAAGTTCTTTCAGCCATTAGAACAGAAAGATTTCAACAGATTTTTGGAATATTTCCTTTAAGAGTTGTTATGGTTTGCTCTACTTTCATTTTCTGAGGTCATTTGGTCAAATTGATTTCTTTTTTGCTATCAAATGAGTGAATATGCGTCAATACGTTTTTGCGGCCCGGTTTGTAAAATTGCATTTATTGAAGCACTGGTTGTGGGCTATGTTAACTAGCTTTTAAAATTGAAGAAACATCAAAAATCCGGTGTAATTAGAAAAGTTCGTGAAACGAGTATTTTGTTTAACAGATTTGTGATCTTCATTTGTCCCAATTAATGCAGTAAAAATGCAGGCACAATTTAAATTGCTTTTGATAAATAGCGCGTTTTTAATGAGACACCGGTTGAATAATTTCCTTTAATGCAATCAATTAGCATTCGGGACACTGATAGTTAAAAGATGCATTTTTTCGTCTTTTGGCTGACCGATTTGAGTTTGCGTCCCCAAAGATGGATTAAATTGGTAAAGACGAGGGAGAATGTCCACTATGGGTTGTCAGAGGAAATTTGGCTTTGATCGAGAACCCATTAGATGTTTAATGACTAGCAGAGGCACGTAGTCTTTCTTAAAATACAACTTTTAATAGAAGTGGGCATTCTAAAAATTGGTGCCGCGTCATATTAAAACTTGCTTGCATGTGCTTTCTCGCAAACAAAATTTGTAGCAATTGTAGTCCTGGTGTTTTCTATACGATTTTTCGGTTGATCGATTTTTCGTCTAACTTAATTTTTCGCCCTCAAAAACGGGATAACTGGATAAAACCACGAAGTCTCAGAAACCACAAAGTCATAGAGCTTACTAGTCTCTAAGCGTAGAAATAATCGATGCTAAGGAGACATACATTAATGGTGTGAAGGGCAGTTTTGTAGGATGATTTGGACTCGCCAAACCACCCGTCCACTCCAACCAACCCCGTCAATTCCATTTCATCCCTAACCTCTCTCGTCCGCTCCTCCGATTCCCCGGCACCACTTCCATGCTTGACTCCCTTTATACCCTATGCCCCTACAAAAACACCCTAATTCATCCCTTCATCTCCTTCACATCCCTTCTAAGATTAAGGTAGCCTCACTAAGCCAAAGCTATTTACTGCTCAAAATTCATTGGAGTAATCTGCCCGAAGTTCGTCCGTTTAGTTTAAAGTTTCTTGTGCTGTATGTAGCTTTACTTACCTCGAGCTATATGTAAACTTATCTGACGGTAAACATGATTGAGTCATGTCAGTTCCATAAAGTTGCAACGCTATGGAACGTTTAAAGGTCAAAGTTCAGATTTAAAACATGCAGTCGTCAGCACTTCGTTGCTTTCATATGTGGTGGGTTTTTCAAACGTTCGCTTTCATTGCAACTTTATGGGACTAACTATAACGTTAACTCTTTACTAAAAGACACTCCGTTGCTTTCATTATGTCAAGACGCACGCTTTCATTGCAACTTTGTTGCTTCACGTCTTTTTGCAACTCCACGTCTTGGCTAAAAGCACTTCGTTGTTCACATGCATGTCGTGGGTTTTTCGAACGTTCGCTTTCATTGCAACTTTATGGGACTAACTATAGCATTAACTCTAGACTAAAAGACACTCACTAGCCATTTTCTACGTTCTGAGGTACATTTTTTTATCATTATGGTTCTCGCCATGAACTTACATCCTAACGATGACGACGAGTTTGTTGCTCTCCTGTAAAATGTTACTTCATTTTTAGTTTGAGAGCAGACACTTTTTAATTGCTCTCGAAGGAAGTTTATAGCAGTTATACTACTCCTGTGGTTTTTCTATGCGATTTTTTGCTCTACCGATTTTTTGTCGAACCCTTTTGAATTTTCGTTTAGATAAACAGGTAACACCTGGAAGGCATAAATTTCTCTTAGAGTCTTTGGGCTTGCTAGACTAATTAGTTTGCGGAAACTGTTTTGGAGACATAAATCCTTGGTGTCTCAACCGGAGCCAACCGCCCATCAGTCCTTTCCGAGCAATTCGCACGACGTTAGCCGGTTATAGTCTTAGAACTGGTGTGAGATCAACGTGAAATCCTGAGGTATCATGGCTTCTGCATTGCCGTTCAGATAGCATGCTGAATTTTCGCCTCCCCTAAAATCGAAAATTTGCTCTAACTTCAATTGAATTTCATTCATCTTAATGTTAAAATATAAACCCGTGCTCTTAATTAACCTGTATGAATTACATTTCTTTTTTGATTTAGGCGTACAAACCGCCGAATCGCCCGCTTAATTTTTTCAGCAGCTGGACTTTATTGACGGCTCGTTGCTAGAGATCCACAATTGTTTTTTCAAAAAAAGGAAAAATTTGACACATTTTCCGGAAACAATCGGCACTTTTAACTTCTGGATTGTGGGAAAATTGGTTTCGGGGAAAATATAAATTGCATCCAGAAAGTGCACGATGAAATTCTTTTCCTGAAAAAAGTGTTCAAATGCTCAAAATTTTCAATTCTTTTTCGTTACTTTTTTCATAAAGTAATGTATAGAGTAAAAGATACAATTTTGGTTAGCTGAAATCTAGAAATGGCAGATGTTCACACTTAAAGCAAAAGTTAAAGTGCATTTCTTGCATCAATTTGGGGTCTAAAATAGAGCCGCTATTCGTAGAGGATTATGTAAGGAATATGTATAAATTAGTTTCATATCAATTTTTGGAAATGTCTGAAGCTCTCGAACTCTTTCTGATTAGCTGAGACTTGGACAATGAAACTCGGCTATTTCTTCGACTGCTAAGATGGCTGGCAGGCTGAGAAGATAAATCCCCCGAGTGGCTTGTTAACTTGCGTTTCCTATTTTGCTCTTCTTTAAAGCGACGTCTGGTTGTCTCGTAGGCGTCTAACTCGTCCTTCGGGTGATCTAGTTGACCTCGGCTTGGAGGTCGGAGAGTGTTGGGATTGAAAGTTGGTACGAATGTAGGTAAACCGTAGTAGGCCTGTGAAAAAATTAGGCTGAAATCTCACAGGAAATGTTATTTTTGTTAGTAAGAGTACGTTTACCAGATTTGCGTCTAAATTTGACGAACTCATCCAAGTTTCGTAAAAACAAGGAGGCTGTCAAAAAAATCGCAATTTATTCACACCGCTCTAAAATGTCAACTTACACAAATGCAAACTCAGTCACAGTCGTAGTTGAACAAATGTAACAACTTATCAATTTGAAACAGTAAACTTTTCGTGTACGTTTCAAGTTCGCCAACTTAGCATTGAGTATCTTATCTGCAACCATTCCGTATTATATGAATTTCATAGGGAGATTAAAAAAATAGTATTATAAGGGATAAATGGTGCGGATTTGACCCTCAGTAGGTTATCAGGTTCAAAAACGCAAATTCTGGGTTACACGTAATGGTTAAGGGACTCTGCTTGAAGTCACTGAGAACTTCTGGCGTTTAGCGAGAATCGCGAAGCGGTTCGAGATATTAAGTCAGAATTTCAAAGTGACTTCTGCAGAGTCACTTAACCATGCTTAAAACACAAAACGCGCACGTTTTAAAATGACGAAAGTCAACGAAATTCAACTTCTGGCTAAGTAGCAACTTCTGGCACTGCAGACTTTCGGCATTTTAAAATGTGCACGTATTTGTTTTCAGTAAAAAGAAAATTTATGTTCACCGCCTGGGGGTGTTCCAAAACATCTGGCAGTACTTGTTTGGCTCAAAAGCAAAAATTTTTTTCGACGAGCTATTGAATTATCGGCTTTTTTTATAATGCTCCCGCAAAAAAATTTATCCTTCAGAGTGATTATAGTCTAATGGTGATTATAGTCTGATGGTGATTATAGTCTAATTTAATCCTTTATAATTATAGCTCAATGCACCTGTGGATTCTGACCCACCCAGATAGGGAGATGTGTAATAAAATTGACCACGGCATTTCGTTTCAACTGTCAATCAAATGTTAAACGGGTCAATCAATAAATTTTAGAAATCTATTGATTTTTAATCGATTCATTTAAATTTTAAACGGGTATCAGAATGCGTATGAAAATGCTCTCAGAAAATTGAGTTTAGCATATAAATTTTCAATTTGAACTTTTGGGTATTAAGTCAGAATTTCAAAGTGACTTCTGCAGAGTCACTTAACCATGCTTAAAACACGAAACGCGCACGTTTTAAAAAGACGAAAGTCAACGAAATTCAACTTCTGGCTAAGTAGCAACTTCTGGCACTGCAGACTTTCGGCATTTTAAAATGTGCACGTGATTGTTTTCAGTAAAAAGAAAAATTAAGTTCACCGCCTGGGGGTGTTCCAAAACATCTGGCAGTACTTGTTTGGCTCAAAAGCAAAATTTTTTTTTCGACGAGCTATTGAATTATCGGGTTTTTTTTTATAATGCTCCCGCAAAAAAATTTAATCCTTCAGAGTGATTATAGTCTAATGGTGATTATAGTCTGATGGTGATTATAGTCTAATTTAATCCTTTATAATTATAGCTTAATGCACCTGTGGATTCTGACCCACCGAGATTGGGAGATGTGTAATAAAATCTTCTTAGTACTTCTGTCATTTTTGTAAAACTTAGGCTGTTTAGAAATCTATTGATTTTTTATCGATTCATTTAAATTTTAAACGGGTATCAGAATGCGTATGAAAATGCTCTCAGAAAATTGAGTTTAGCATATAAATTTTCAATTTGAACTTTTAGATATTAAGTCAGAATTTCAAAGTGACTTCTGCAGAGTCACTTAACCATGCTTAAAACACGAAACGCGCACGTTTTAAAATGACGAAAGTCAACGAAATTCAACTTCTGGCTAAGTAGCAACTTCTGGCACTGCAGACTTTCGGCATTTTAAAATGTGCACGTGATTGTTTTCAGTAAAAAGAAAAATTAAATTCACCGCCTGGGGGTGTTCCGAAACATCTGGCAGTACTTGTTTGGCTCAAAAGCAAATTTTTTTTTCGACGAGCTATTGAATTATCGGTTTTTTTTATAATGCTCCCGCAAAAAAATTTAATCCTTCAGAGTGATTATAGTCTAATGGTGATTATAGTCTGATGGTGATTATAGTCTAATTTAATCCTTTATAATTATAGCTTAATGCACCTGTGGATTCTGACCCACCCAGATAGGGAGATGTGTAATAAAATTGACCACGGCATTTCGTTTCAACTGTCAATCAAATGTTAAACGGGTCAATCAATAAATTTTAGAAATCTATTGATTTTTAATCGATTCATTTAAATTTTAAACGGGTATCAGAATGCGTATGAAAATGCTCTCAGAAAATTGAGTTTAGCATATAAATTTTCAATTTGAACTTTTAGGTATTAAGTCAGAATTTCAAAGTGACTTCTGCAGAGTCACTTAACCATGCTTAAAACACGAAACGCGCACGTTTTAAAAAGACGAAAGTCAACGAAATTCAACTTCTGGCTAAGTAGCAACTTCTGGCACTGCAGACTTTCGGCATTTTAAAATGTGCACGTGATTGTTTTCAGTAAAAAGAAAAATTAAGTTCACCGCCTGGGGGTGTTCCAAAACATCTGGCAGTACTTGTTTGGCTCAAAAGCAAAATTTTTTTTTCGTCGAGCTATTGAATTATCGAGTTTTTTTTTTATAATGCTCCCGCAAAAAAATTTAATCCTTCAGAGTGATTATAGTCTAATGGTGATTATAGTCTGATGGTGATTATAGTCTAATTTAATCCTTTATAATTATAGCTTAATGCACCTGTGGATTCTGACCCACCGAGATTGGGAGATGTGTAATAAAATCTTCTTAGTACTTCTGTCATTTTTGTAAAACTTAGGCTGTTTAGAAATCTATTGATTTTTTATCGATTCATTTAAATTTTAAACGGGTATCAGAATGCGTATGAAAATGGTCTCAGAAAATTGAGTTTAGCATATAAATTTTCAATTTGAACTTTTAGATATTAAGTCAGAATTTCAAAGTGACTTCTGCAGAGTCACTTAACCATGCTTAAAACACGAAACGCGCACGTTTTAAAAAGACGAAAGTCAACGAAATTCAACTTCTGGCTAAGTAGCAACTTCTGGCACTGCAGACTTTCGGCATTTTAAAATGTGCACGTATTTGTTTTCAGTAAAAAGAAAATTTATGTTCACCGCCTGGGGGTGTTCCAAAACATCTGGCAGTACTTGTTTGGCTCAAAAGCAAAAATTTTTTTCGACGAGCTATTGAATTATTGGCTTTTTTTATAATGCTCCCGCAAAAAAATTTATCCTTCAGAGTGATTATAGTCTAATGGTGATTATAGTCTGATGGTGATTATAGTCTAATTTAATCCTTTATAATTATAGCTCAATGCACCTGTGGATTCTGACCCACCCAGATAGGGAGATGTGTAATAAAATTGACCACGGCATTTCGTTTCAACTGTCAATCAAATGTTAAACGGGTCAATCAATAAATTTTAGAAATCTATTGAATTTTAATCGATTCATTTAAATTTTAAACGGGTATCAGAATGCGTATGAAAATGCTCTCAGAAAATTGAGTTTAGCATATAAATTTTCAATTTGAACTTTTAGGTATTAAGTCAGAATTTCAAAGTGACTTCTGCAGAGTCACTTAACCATGCTTAAAACACAAAACGCGCACGTTTTAAAATGACGAAAGTCAACGAAATTCAACTTCTGGCTAAGTAGCAACTTCTGGCACTGCAGACTTTCGGCATTTTAAAATGTGCACGTATTTGTTTTCAGTAAAAAGAAAATTTATGTTCACCGCCTGGGGGTGTTCCAAAACATCTGGCAGTACTTGTTTGGCTCAAAAGCAAAAATTTTTTTCGACGAGCTATTGAATTATCGGCTTTTTTTATAATGCTCCCGCAAAAAAATTTATCCTTCAGAGTGATTATAGTCTAATGGTGATTATAGTCTGATGGTGATTATAGTCTAATTTAATCCTTTATAATTATAGCTCAATGCACCTGTGGATTCTGACCCACTGAGATAGGGAGATGTGTAATAAAATCGACCGCGGGATTTCGTTTCAACTGTCAATCAAATTTTCAGTATTCAACATTCTTGGTATTTTTGGGTATTAGGGAAATGCAGGCTATGGTTCTAAGAGGTTGTCAAAATGTGCAATCTGAAAAAATTTCGAGCAGCTTTTCGCTCGTTTGTAATTTTCACTGATATTCTGGAATTGTTTCCTTTCCCCACTGGTTTTACTTCCTAAGCTTGTGTAAACAGTGATGCGCATTCTAGCATGAATTGTGGTTTGAACCCAGATAAGATGTACAATTATCTCCTACAATTACTTTATACTACTATTGTAAGGAGTGCAAAATGGCAATTACAATTGTTTTAACTCGATCCAGGGAAGGCAGTTCCGGTTTTTAGACGGCTAGTTTTACCGCGAGATGTCAATAATACACTGAGAATTTTACCTGCAAATCTAGGAGCAAGGCGAGACTTCGATAAACATCATCTCTGGGTGGTCTCTGTCCAGACGCAGTTGCTGGGTATCTGGACAAAGTTTGCTTCTTTTGACTTCGCGAGGGTTCTAAGAAGGCTTATTTTTACTTAGATAGGGTTGATTAGCTGTCTTAGTGTTTCAGAAATTGTTTCAGAAATTGTGTAGGATCTGGCAAATTTTTGACAAAACTTTCCGACTTATAATAGTCTGTAAGGGGGCGATTAGGATGATTATCAGGTCCTACAAGGTAAAATTTCTTGATAGTTCTTTTCGCAGATCCGAGAAAATAAATATCACGTCCATAGATTGTTCAAAATGAAAAAAATGACAAAAATATGCGATGGGCTGTTATTTACAGCACTTTTCAGTTTCACAGTAAAATGATAGATGGCTTGACTTTCATACGCTAAACTAGTTTTACAGTAGCAGGCAAATTTTTGTCTTCCATTTTTATTTGAATCTACTGAATATCAATAGAATTGTCATTCGCCTAAGTTTAAGAAAAATGATAGAAATACTTGCGGTGAAAATCCAGATAAGTTTGCCAGTTTTTCATAGGCAGCAGTAAATTAAGTCAACGTGAAATCGGTACAATGCAAGTCTTTTGCATTTTCATTTCAAGAACTTTACAATTTCATACCGGAATCAACTCAATGCTGTTTACAGATAACTGGCAACTTATTTGGATTTCCTTCTAAGTACTTCTGTCATTTTTGTAAAACTTAGGCTGTTTAGAAATCTATTGATTTTTAATCGACTCATTTAAATTTTAAACAGGTATCGGAATGCGTATGAAAATGCTCTCAGAAAATTGAGTTTACTTTGAACTTTTAGCTTTGTTAATGAGTAATGATCAGGAGAGGGGCAAACAATTCACAAAACGAGACTGCAATTTCACCAAAAAATTGTTAGAGAAATTTAGTACACTTTGCTTTCTTTCGATGTTAGATGTTAACATTTCGGGTATTTCCCATTATAACCCCCCCCCCATGAAATTATAGCCCCCCATTATGGTATAATTATCATGTTTGGGTGGGCTATAGGTTATCTGACCACTAAGCTGGGGTGCTATAATGGGAAATACCCAACATTTCTAAGTGGAAAATAAGCCTTGTGATGATAGTTGAGGTCGTGCAGTTTCTGAGCTGTGAAATGAATTCGACTTCAAGAGCTTTGACTTTTCTAGAGGTCGTTTTAACACTGTAATCTGTGGCAGTTCTAGCTTGTAACTTCTGGAGGATGACTTTGGCCCTCTTGATGAATTGTCGTTTGCTAAATGCAAAAAAATCTGGATAAATACAAACGTTAACATTTTGTTTTTCTGCATTTGAAATACTCAGAGTTGAAGCTTTTCAACAATTCTGCCACAATTAAAAAAGACATTTGTCAGTTCGAAGAGTATGCGCCAAAGTCCACTTCAAATGAAATAATAGTAATTTGAAGTTAAAATTTTGATTGAAAAGAAAATTGAGATTATTGCAAATTTTGCACAAATTTTGAAAAATGTTTCGAAAGCTATTAGAATTTTTATTTTGATGAGATTGTTTCTGATCTCTTTTAAGCATCAGGTTACAGATATATTGGCAAGGGACTCTCTACAAAGCTTTACAGAATTTTTAATGGCATTTATTAAAAGTTTGCTTCATTTTAGAGCAAAAACTGATATGTTAAACCTAATTTTTGCCGGATTTTAATTCAGGAAAACATTTTCTTTTAATTTGTCCCAAAGCAAAAGTCCAGGTTTTTACAAACAAATTGTTCCAGGAAAAATTGAATTAATGTCAGAAATGTTTATCAGCTTGTTAAAAATGAAAACTTTTAATGACAGAAAATTTCAGAAAAGCACAACAGAATAAATCAGTTGTTTCGAAAAGTTTCTAGTGCTTTGTTTCATGGGCAGCAAGCTAGAGTAGCAAAAATATGCTTGTTCAAATTCTGCTGTTAATTTTGATTTTTGCCACTTTTAAGATACTTGAAAGTTCTCCTGCAGATAAACTCAATGTTTACAAAAATTTCGGAAACGTTTCTTTAGCCAACTCTTCCGCAAAAAATGGCTAAGCAAATCATAAAAAACATTTACTCGTATCTTCGTTACAAAGTTTCTTGGAAATGCTTTTATCGGAAACTTTATTGTGTTTGGATTTTCAGGTTGAAGTTTGATTTCCTTGCGTTCAAAATTATTATCTGCTTTCCATTGCTTTGATTATGTTCCCTAACTCAGAAACATTAATAGGTGTTCAGAAAAAATTCGCAATCAGCGTGCGGAAATTTTTTAAATATTTTTCTGAGTTATATTCTCTGTACTTTTTTTAGTCCTTGTGGTCATAATAAAAACTTCTATTTATACTTGGACTGGGGGATAACCATCATAACATTTTCCTGCCGTTATTAGTTGTATGCTTGTCTAGTTACCGTTTGCATTTTTTAATGCCAATACAAGTTTATACAGTCTGTACAAGTTAAGAAAATTTCGTAGAGCAAACTAAAGTACGCTAAGAAGTCTTTCACTCCTCTCTCGACAAAAGTTACATTAAAATTGCCGAATATATGAGCAAATAAAAAGGCAAAGTAGGAAATTGGTTCACATGGTTTGAATTATATTGTGTGAGAAAATAACACAGGTAAACTTATGCGGTCATATATTTTCAAGTACTCCCTTAACTCAATTTAGAAAAAAATAGGTCGATACTGTTTTTGGTGTGCTGACTGGGCTATATTTAAATAGACGATGAAATATTTTGCCTGTATTGCAGATCAAAGAGGTGCTGTATTGAAATTAGAGGCACTTATTCAAGCTACTATTATTGTTGCCAGAAACCCGTGAATTTTTTGTTTCATTTTAAGCTTCCAATTGATTCCAGGCTTGTATGATACTTTTTTCTCTCTAAATGTCAGGAACCAAGAACCTTAATTTTTCAGAAAGCACTATTAATTATCTTACCTGATGAAGCGCAAATTTATAAACGAGTACAATATTATCTTCAATGAAATTGAGAAAAAATTATATTGAATTGAGTTTATATTTCTCAGCATTGAAACGGAGCCTGAACAAAATGTCGTTATCGATGTCAACACTAATGGTTAAAGTTCAGTAATTTCATAATCCTTATTATTCTCTATGAATGACCTGACTGTTTTGCGTTATTGAGCTTAAGAGATTAGAAGAATTAGATTAAGAATCTTACGAAAAGTTTCACATCAAAAAGAAAGATACTTATTTTTATACAAAGATCGCGGTGGAAAGGTTTCCTACAAATTTTCAAATTTTTGTTTCTATCGGCATCTAAACAAATTTATTTTTTCTCTAATAACGTTTATTTGGATCTTTTCCGTTTGAGCCCACAGTATATTATTCTCGCTGAGATACAGAGCACGTGGCATTACATGGTAAGTCAAATTATATGGCAAGTGCGTTTGGGGGAAGGGGGAGGCTAGGGGATACGAACAGAAAATACCCATTTTTTAGCCTGTAAAGTTCAAAAGTAAAAAGAGTGTACCCTTACAAAGGCGCAAAATATGAATTGCATCAGTTACAGACGTAATATGCCGGGGATGGTAGTTAGTTTAGAAATCAGTTCAGAGCAGTCATTTTCGAATTCCGGAACGAAATAACAGTTTTGTACGAATTTTATATAATGTCGAGAAGTGAGAAAGTTGACAGTGGCAAGAAAACGAAGACTGGAAACCAATAATCTTATTTTGTTACTTTATGTTCATAACCAGCCGGTTATCACAGAATAGTACATCAGGGTAGGGAACACATAGCAATTCAAAGTATCGCGCCTAAGAATGGGAACTATAAATCACATTCGAATCCCACTTCAGCGCACCATTGAATGAACTTCCTTGGGTATAGATTTAGAACCCCACCAGAGTACTAAGCATTGACGGTATGGATCTATTCTGTTTCAGCTCCCCCATCTTAGTTAGCATATAACTTTTGGATCTATTCTGTTTCGGCGCCCTCAGTGTTTTTTATGATCCCCAGTTACAAATTATAGGTTGTTATATAGCACATTACTATGTAAGAAAATAGCAGGTGCGCCTGGGGGTCATAAAAAATTTATGCTCACTAAGCTGGGGGGGGGGGGGCAAATCAGAATAGATCCTAACTTTTTTAACCTCAGGTGCAAGCATTTAATTTTTACATAGTAACGTGTAAAAAACACATTGGGGGAACAGAATAAATTCGAATTTTCTCAGGTGCCAAATTTCGCACAAATCAACTAACTGTATAAAAGTTTCAAAAGTTTTTCAACCTAGTCAGGGATTTGTTCAAATAAAATGAGGGTTGACGTAGGAGTCTGACCATCCTAATGGGTTCTGAAAGCGAAAGAGTTTATGATATAGTTGGCAAAAGAAAGAAACTTTGGATCTTTTCTTCTTCGCTCCCCCAACCTAGTGTGCATTTATTTTCATATATGCAAGGGCACACACAAAGTCCCCCACCATATCCATCCCTCTCACCTTATATTATTAGATCGCACTCTCGTTTAAACATTGGTTGGCATCTGGTCTGAATTTTAGTTCTACCTCATTATATTAATTCCATTTGCGTCCCCCCGCTTTGTGGGTGCATATTGTTTGCACCCCAGAGACGCACGTGTCATATTATTTTTTTACATAATGATTTTGCTAGGTAATGGTATGTGATCTGTAATTGGGGGTGCATTACGTAATGGAACGGAAGAGATCCTAATTCTGATACAACTTTTTGCTTTAGCTACACGCTTGAAAAGGAAACGCTACTCTTCGAAAAAACAGAGTTGCACATTTTTACAAATTGCTCAAGTTTGAGCTTCACCTAAAATTAATGGATATTTATTCTGCCCCCCCCCCCCCCCCCCACCTCCCCCACCCGCCTTAGTGCGCATATATCTTTTACGCCCCAAAGCGCACGTGATAATTTTACAGAGTTATGTGCTGTATAACAACACATAAATTGTAAATGGGGGCATAAAAACACCGGGGGGGGGGGGGAGTGAGGGCTAAAAGAATAGATCCAAATTATTTACCTTTCCGTGCTTTAAGTAGCAGTTGTAGACAGGTTTCATGCCCTAATGAAAAAGCTTGATCCATAGGAGCCGTTCCATAGTTATCTTTTTCCTCCAGCAGACTTCTTAATTGGCTATTTTTCGCCATCATTGAGCACAAAAGCCGAACTATGAAAATTCGATTGTTGCAAACGGCGTGAAATAATATGGTTCTGCCTTCTTTATCGCGGCGGAAGAGATCAAAATCGCCGGATATTATCAATTCACTCGCTACTCGATCTAGTCCGAAAACGACGGAGTAAAAGAGAAGATCTCGGTCAAATGCGTCTCGCTGTTTGTAGTCGCAGCCGAATTCTGAAATGAAAAGTGGATAAATATAATCATAATCACTGCGAAACAAAAACGTGATTCACGTATTTAGTTTTGGGTTTAGATTCTTGAAGAACCACCAAGATATGGGGTCTTTCCCATCAGAGCCCCCCGGGGGCGACTTTTAAACCACTTCCACCCTACCTCCCCCCCCCCGCCTCCCGTCACCCCGTGAACAAAATTGTACTCTCGAAAATGAGACTACTAACCGATGAGATATTCGATAATCTTTTCTGCCACTCGCCCTTTTCTGCTAGACGCAACCATAAGCGCATTCTGACCAAAGCTGTTCCGTTGACCCACGTCAAAATTACTGTCAGGTCGTCTCAACAAATAATGGATAGTGGAGGGGTGGCATTTCTCAATCAGGTCAAAAACTCCCCCACTTTTGTCCATATGGTTATAAACAAATAACTATAGTTATTATATTTTTGTTTTATCTCAAAGGCTAGAAACAAATTGAGCGCGTGTAAATATTATACAACGTTCAGGTTACTATAATATGAAAGTGTAATTTGATTGTGTTTTAGTTTCAGTTTTGAAGTTTTTTGTGAGCTAGAACATGCGCAGCTCAAACATTTGAACGTTGTTTTCAAACCTCTTAGGCTGTTTGTTTTGATTTTAATTCTTTCAGATTGTCATAAGTGTTCTAATATTTGTTTTATTCGTTTTCAGCTTGCGTTTATAGATGTTTATATTCGACAGAAAAGTTAACTAATCGAACAAAATAACAATATTCCAAAATGTGGCATTATGTTTATGATTTTTTGTGAGTTTAATTTTTCTAGCGCTCCTTGCATAAGAAAATTGGCCCACGTTCTTGACCACAAGACAAAATCACTACTAAACCATAATATTTCAATTCTGTAATTTTATTCTGACTAGTTCTAAGATCATGTCTTATTTAGACTTTTCAATTTGCACCCCTAAAACACTTTGAGCAATATAAAAATACACTTTGAGCATCTGCAAATAAAATCTTTCAGACAATCGGAGGTGTTTATTACAACCGTCTGGGGGATTACACGTGTTTCTTATGACATGTTGGGGGTGCGCATTTTTAAGTACGTGTTCGATTGGGGGGGGGGGGGGGGGGGTTATTCGTGTTCGATAGTGGGGGGGGGGGGGTTTCATTACGTGCGGCATGGGATGTACGCGTCTGTAAAACGTACAGTAAGGATGAACTTATGGTGCACATACTGAGGTACCAAGATTCTCTTAGGATATACAGATACAGTTTTTGAGCTGATGATATACAATTGGAATACAAACGTTTTGTTGGGTTATGGGTTTTTGCAAGCGGAAGAAAAAGCGTTTTTAATAAAGTAGAAAAATTAATTTCTCAAAATGAGAGAATAACAAGAATGGTATTTTATACAGTAGAATTTAGAGTTTTACAGGAGAGATCTGATTATTAGATCAAGATGGTGATTTGATTTTGGGGATGGAAAAAGGCTCAAAAATTAGCTGTATATATACCCATTATCAGTGCACGAAAGTCATGATACAAAACTAATCTTAGCACCATGATTTACAGTGGAGGTCACAAGGGTTACCCAATAAGGTTTGCTTTTGGAAATTTCCCAGAAATCAGTCGCAGTGGGTACCATTGATGGTATGCATTTACACTTTTCTAAGAATTCGTTCACATTTCCGGTGGTATCATAATCATTCAATACATTCTGGGATGATTTGACATCAAATATTCTCATTCTAATATTAGTTATCTAGAATCACCAATTTGAACCGAATATTGATTCTAAGCACCATTTCTTGACGATTCATTTATATCAATTCTGTGATCAAAATTAACTTGCTGCTGTCTTTGTAATCTGGTAAGTTAAACATTCTTTCTATTTCTCACTAAGTTCAGGAAGGACTATAGTTTGATCGATATTCCAACATGTTTCAGTACTGCTAAGCAATGATACTGGGACCAGGATGGTTTCACAACTAGTTTGCCAGTTCCTTATACCAGTTGTTAGCTGCCTGGTTCAAATCATAATTTTATTTATTCAGTAGACATACTAACTTCTCTCCATCTAATCTTTGTTTTACAATCTCCTGTGGCTGATGCCGATACACTTCTTCCTCTATTGGTGAGTACAGAAAAGCCGTCTTGATATCAAACTGGTGCATCACATGGCCCTGCTTCGCTGATAGTTGAAGTAGAATCCTGAATATTTCTGCCTTACAGGTAGGCGCAAAAGTCTCAAAGTAGTCCAGTCCTTCCACCTGTTTGAAGCGTTTTGCCATATAGCGTGATTTGTATTTGTCGACTTGACCACTGAGTTCCAATTTCACTTTGTAGACACATTTGCCCGGTATGACGTCCCCATCTGTGGGTGGTCTCACTAGGTCCATGTCTCGTTGTCTTGAAGTGCACTGACCTTGTCCTTCATTGCCCGCTGCCACTGGTCCCAATCATCACCTTGCTTGGCTTCGTAGACTGTTTTGGGCTCCACATAGTCATCCTGAGTTACAGCAAGATAGGTCCTGACTTCTCCAAAAAATTGCGGAACATTCCTTGCTCGTGTTCCTCGTCTGGGCTCTGCCCTGTCCGCTTGCTCCAGTACCTCTTCAAAGAATCCAACTGTCTCTGACTGGAAAGTCTTCTATGTCACTGTCTTCCAGCGACTCCGGATATCTGAGAATCCCTCCTGCTGCAGTACATTCTTCATCTGGTGCTGCTTCCTCAACATACGAGGCATCTCGTCTCAGTTTCGTTTCTTGAGTTTTAACGCTATCTAAGTCATTCCACTCCTCCTTTATTGCAGTAGATGTGACCTGCTCCTCTTTGTTGCCATCGCCTTGATGACCATCATTTGGGCGCCAGATCCCCAGTTGCTGTGACCCCTCATCTAGTAGATCGGGCGTCTGTGTTGACAGGGATTGAGCCCACTTCGGTGTGTTGGGTATGTGCACCAGGTATCCGTTGTCTCCTTCAGTGTAACCCAAAAACATTCCTTTCAATGCCTGGGGTTCAAGTTTGCTGACATCTTTGTCCCTCTTACTCATGAAGACTGTGCAACCAAAAACAGTTAATTTACTAATTGAAAGCTTAGGTTTTATACCTCGTATCAACTCTGCTGGGCATTTTTCTTCTCGTCTCACAACCAAGTTCCGGATCTTTGTTGCGTGGAGAATTGCTGCTGACCACATCATTTTGGTAGGACCCAAGTCAATGAGCAAGCATCTTGCCATCTCCAGTAGTGTCATGTGGCACCTCTCAGCTAACCCATTTTGTTGTGGCGTCTCTGGTATGGTCTTCTCCTGTAGAATGCCTGCATCTAAACAGTACACCTTGAACAGCTCTGAGAGAAACTCCTTCGCATTGTCTTGTCTCAGCTTGTTGGGCGTCCTCACACTGAGAACAAATTTCTTCAGGTGGGCCAGTGCTTCACTTTTTGCCTTATTCAAGTCCACAAACACAAATTTCGTGTACTGGTCTGCAAACACAATGCAGATCCGGGACACTTACCGTGACTCTACTTTGAAAGGTCCCATCACGTCTGTGAACACCCTTTCCAGCTTCCCTTCTGCTTGGGTCTCTGCCACTCTTGGTACTGGATTCTTTGTGATCTTTGCCAATGCGCACACATTGCATACATCATCTAGCTCCCATACTGTCTCTGATGCATTCTTGACCACATTCACTTGATTCAAATGAAACAATCGTCTGTGCCAATTCCTTGCACTGTCAAGTTTCACGCTGTTGGAACTCATCTTGAATTCTAGAACGCTGCAGGGTAAGTAAAACAAATTATTTTCTTGCGTTAGTTTGACCCGAGTTCCCTTCTGGAGTTTCATGCAGCTACTTTTTTCTCAAAAATGAAGCTATGTCCCTACTCCGTGCTTCTTGAGACTGATAAGAGGTTTGAAGAATACTCAGGCACACACAAAAAAATTTTGAGTTCGCATTGGAATTCTCCTTTTATTTGAGGTATGCTGATCCTCACACAGCAGCCTCTGCCCACCACTCTGGAAGCCTCTCCGTTGGGATTTCTGACCACTGATTGCATGGGTCCAGGAACGCGTCGATGTTCGTCACTATGTGGTCTGTACAACCACTCTCCCCTAGCATGCCTGCTGTCTTCCACTGGGTGAGAGCTACCCAGTATTCCTCGTCTGGTGAAGCAAACGTTGGACCCATTGCCACTGACTCATGTTTGCCTTCATCTCTTTACCTCTAGCATGCCCTGTCTAGGTGACCTTTTTCACCACACTTGCTGCATTGTGCTGTCTCCTTCCTCCTGCAGTCCTTGGCAAAGTGTCCAGGGATCCCACACACAAAGCAGTTTCCTTTTTGGGTCCCTTCTTTAAGTCACGCTTCACTGCCAGTGCCACTGAACCACTTTGTCCCTTGTGTTTCTGTGTTGTGCTCTCATGGAATTTCTGCAGCCTTTTCCTTAATTCTTTGAAGTTCGTTGCCGGGTTAAAGCTTTCCTGTATAACAAAATTTTCATACCTCATTGGCAGACCATTGATGACCAAGGCGTTGAAGAAGGTCTCTGAGACTGCTTCCCCTGCTTCTTGTAGCCTTGTGAGCAACTCCTGTCCTCTGATGAAGAGGCTATCCAAATCCTTAGCATCGAGTTGCAATCGAGCAAGCTGTGCCCCCAAAGTCACCACTGTTGGCGTCTCCACATTCTGAAATCTCTCTTGCAAAAGCTTCCAAGCCTTTGCTTCATCTCCGATGCCGTCATCTCCCACAGAGTCACGTCTCTTTAGAATGAGGTTTGTTGCGTCTAGAGTCAGTGCCAGATGGCACCACACATTGTTCCGTTTCTCCTTGATGTCTGCAACCTCCTTCTCATATGCATCCTTCGGCACCTTGTCGTTCTTCTTCTTCTTATCATTGCTTGCCCGATTGGCTAGTGGTGCAGGCTTATTGGGTTGCTCCTTTGTCCCATGTAGTGATTTGTAGAGTCGTATCCATCAATGCCACAAATCTTGTGCTCCAGATTGGAAAGTCCTGTGCCTTTTCTGTGTAGGTCTGCAGCTTCATTGTCCGTTGACCCATCGTAGTTTGACCAGGCAAAACAGTTGCGAAAAGAAAAGGTACTAATCAGAAAAGGTTTATGACTGTCAACAACAAATTAACTTTGTTTCAGAAATTAGTTTTATGACTAAAATTGCTGGGCCCATAACCTTTCGGGTTGTGGTTTTTCGCAAGCGGAATAAAAAGTGTTTTTAATTAAGTAGAAAAAATAGTTTCTCAAAATGAGAATAACAAGAATAGTACTTTACAGTAGATTTTAGAGATTTACAGGAGAGATCTGATTATTAGATCAAGACGGTGATTTGATTTTGGGGATGAAAAAAGGCTCAACAATCCGCTGTATTCAAAACCCATTATCAGTGCGCGAAATTCGAGATACAAAACTAATCTTAGCACCATTGTTTACAGTGGGGGTCGCAAGGGTTACCCAATATGGTTTGATTCTGCAAATTTCCCAGAAGTCATTCGCAGGGGGTACCGTAGATGATATGCATTTAGACTTTTCTGAGAATTGGTTCACATTTCCGGTGGTATCATAATCATTCAATACATTATGGGACGGTTTGACATCAAATAATCCCACTCTAATATTGTTTATATATATTTACCAATTTGAACCGAATACTTATTCTAAGCACCAATTCTTGACGATTCATTTATATAAATTCTGCGATCAAAATCAATTTGCTCTTGTCTTTGTAATCTTTTAAGTTAAACTTTCTTTCATTTCTCACTTAGTTCAAGATTTTGATCGATAATCTAACATGTTAGATTATCGATATGCATGTTAGTACTGATATGCAATGATACTGCGGTCAGGCTGGTTTTACAACTAGTTGAAAAATACTTTGAAAAAAGCTCTTTAAAATTGAGCTTAAATTTGACATTTTTGAAATTGCACTCTCTGCCCGAAAAATCAAGAGTAAACACATTTGCTGTTAACGGTTATAGTTTGATCAGGAAAAATTTCAAAAATTTCATTAATGAATTTATTATCACTATTCATAGAATCATTGATATAATCTATTATTTCTTAGCTTTCAAAATTTATCCGCTGATTTTCCAAACTTTAGAAGAATAGAAATATTCTTTTTAGTCTTCTGAGAAATAACCAGTTGGTTATATACAAAAATGATCGTTTTTGTATTTTTCGTATCACCCACTTAAATAAGTAGGCTTGCTTTTTTTATGCGATTGAAAGTGTCTTTTATTTTTATGAACTTTAGAAACCTAGTTCACTTTGTGATCGTCATAAACAGTTAGAAACCTGTTTTCAAGTTAGACACCTGTTTTAGAAACTGTTTTTAAATTTACCTAAATATGCCTAATTAACTAAGTTAAATAAATACTTCATCCCTATTAGTTTGAAATTTGAGAATTCTGTCTGGTTATGGATAATCTGATAAAGTTTAGTCTGTATTTTTTTATGTGAACGTGACTTGTTTTTTGCCTTAAACGGCAGTTGCCATTGCAGTCTTTGTTTACTTGCGACAATTTCATCTCTACCTCTATCATTGACATCTGAGGAGAAGACCAATGATTAAATCTCTGATCACCACTGATTTAAGAAAAATTAACAGAAAATACTATGTTAACAAAGCTATGATGGGCCATTGTGAAATTTAAGTTGAACTCTCAGTTGAAATTCAGAAGCTAATTCAAATATTCGTTTGCTATCGGAAAGAATAAAAAGGTGAAATACGGCAATTATATTGAATGAACTTCAATTTATTGATATTATGTCCTAGTTAGGAAACCCAGACGTGGAAAATCGAGTTATTTTTTTCTGGTTGGTTTCAAGAGAAAATGTGAAAACATTGGTGGTCTATTCCACTTTTCACTGAAGAGCACTGTTATAAAATCCAGTAGAAAAAGATACAACATTTTTTGAATTTCTGCCTCAATTCCCCCAAAACAACCATTTTCGTTCTCCGGATGTGAAATCGACACTTTTCAGCTTAGTTTTTTAATTGAGTGAGTTATTTTTTGTTGTAAAAATTGCAAATTCCAGTGTACGCCGTTAATTCAAAAATTCTAACAACCTCAGTACAACTTTGGCGGTTATCTTGCAAGAGCTGACGATACTGTTGAAATTATTGCCAATGACTCTTATCTTGTAGGACTCTTGTAAAATTCTAACAAGATGACAGAATTCTCGCAAGACTCTAGCGAGATAACCGTCTTATGAAGAGGACGGTTGCCTTGTAGATTATGGTATATAAAAAAGAATCTTACAGGGTAACCGTCTTTTTTACGATGACAATCATCGCTAAACATTAATCTTTTCTAAAATATATTTTTTTATTCCGTCATTATGTCTGTCGCTTGTTCAAACCTGTTGTGAAAATTTAATTGTCTCTATGGCGATTAAGTGAATATTTTTGACGTTCTTGTGACATTCTTGACAAATCACGTGACAGACAATCAAAAGCGTCTATTTTAACTAGCAATCCTTTTTATTGTCTTTTTTCTCAAGATGTCTGATGAACCGCAAAGGAATTAAATATTTTCACTTCAAAAACATTTTTTTCCGAAGAATTTGATTGAGTTTTTGAATCATGGCTTCAATTGTTTTTTAACATTTCTGTTATGGACGTTACTAATTTCTGCCATTGAATGATTCAACATATTCAAAAGTATTGGCCGCGGACGCCAAATTTATTAAAAACATTTTGGTTTTTATGCTCTATTTCTCAATGTTTTTTAAATTAGTTTTGTCTTTAATCGGTCACAATAATACAAAAGAAGTGTCAGTCGACGAAAACAAAGCAAAACAATGAGTATCGCAAAGAATTTATGAATCTAGTCTTGCAGTTATAAACATAGATTAGCCAACAGTCTCAAAAATTGAGACTTTGTTCTGTTTGCCTTTTTATCCTTCAAAAAGCAGCTTCAGCGAGAGTATTTTGAAATAACTAGTAAACAGATGTTTTTTGCTCTTATTTTTATCAAAATTTTTGATAAGGATTACAATTCGAATACTATCGAATGCTTTTGACTATGTTCAGAATTTTTTTTTCAATTTTTAACTGCACTTTTGAGTTGAGATATAATAAACTTTCAACTGTTTTACGCTTGGACTTAAAATTAATGGTCTTCGTCCAGTTTTTCTCTTCCTGAAAACACTTGACAAAGTGTCTATTTAAATGGTTGAAACACTTCCTGTGCAAGGCACAGCACGTGTCAATCACCCTTGTTCTTTATTAACTACCCACTAATCTGGAACAATATTTCAAATCGCACTACTTCAAATTCAAGCAAAAATCAAGGCTGGCAGCACATTCGATCGATAACTTCAACACTTTTTTCTACATGGTTTCAACGTTGGCATATTTTCTACTTAACATTTGCCTTTTTTAAAATATACCAACGCTCAGAGCTGACTGTGCATACTTGATAAAATCCACTTTTCTCATACAAATTTTCTGCAAACTAGCTTTATTCATTAAAAGCAGTTCGACTGAAGTTTTCATCAAAAAGGAAAATTTTTTCAGATAGCCAAGAAGATGACCCAGATTGAGTTATCAAAGTTGTTTTTCAATAACTTTATCTTAAAATCTTTTGAAATCATAAGTCTAATTTTTTCATGAATAATCCTTGAACAATGACTTTGGAGTTTTTGCAAAAAAATTTGGACTTTTTTATGTATCAACTTCCTAAAAGTTTTGACCATATTTTTTATAATCCAGGGAAATAGTTTAGAGAGCCATTGAAATCATCTTGGCTGATATTTCAAAACTATTCAATACCTTTTTCTTAATATCTTTTGAAATTATTGACCGAATACGTTCATGAAGAATCATTCAACAGATATTTTCTGCAATTTTTTTCAATAGTTTTTATTTTTTTTCATCACCAATGATTTTTGAGCATGAAAGAATCTTACAGGATAACCGTCTTTTTCACGATGACAATCATCGCTAAACTTTAATCATTTCTGAAATATTTCTCTAATCCGTCATTGTGTCTGTCGCTTGTTCAAACCTGTTGTGGAAATTTTTTTGTCTCTATGGCGATTAAGTGAATATTTTTGACGTTCTTGTGACATTCTTGACCAAATCATGTGACAGACAATCAAAAGCGTCTATTTTAACTAGCAATCCTTTTTATTGTCTTTTTTCTCAAGATGTCTGATGAACCGCAAAGGACTTGAAATTTTTTCCTTTCGAAAACATTTTTTTTCGAAAAATTTGTTTTGAGTTTTTGTTTTGAGTTTTTTTTCAGTTTTTAAATCTTACATTCAATTGTTTTTAACATTTCTGTAATGGAAGTTACTAATTTCTGCCATTGAATGATTCAACATATTCAAAAGTTTTGGGTCGCTGGATTTCTGCCGCGGACGCCAAATTTATTGAAAACACTTTAGTTTTTGCCCTATTTCTCAATGTTTTTTAATTAGTTTCGTCTTTAATTGGTCACAATAGTACGAAAGAAGTGTTAGACTACAAAAACAAAGCCAAACAATGAGTACCGCAAAGAAGTTAATTTGAACCTACAGTCTTGCATTTATAAACATAGATTAGCCAACAGTCTCAAAAATTGAGACATTGTTCTGTTTGCCTTTTTATCCTTCAAAAAGCAGCTTCAGCGAGAGTATTTTGAAATAACTAGTAAACAGATGTTTTTTGCTCTTATTTTTATCAAAATTTTTGATAAGGATTACAATTCGAATACTATCGAATGCTTTTGACTATGTTCAGAATTTTTTTTCAATTTTTAACTGCACTTTTGAGTTGAGATATAATAAACTTTCAACTGTTTTACGCTTGGACTTAAAATTAATGGTCTTCGTCCAGTTTTTCTCTTCCTGAAAACACTTGACAAAGTGTCTATTTAAATGGTTGAAACACTTCCTGTGCAAGGCACAGCACGTGTCAATCACCCTTGTTCTTTATTAACTACCCACTAATCTGGAACAATATTTCAAATCGCACTACTTCAAATTCAAGCAAAAATCAAGGCTGGCAGCACATTCGATCGATAACTTCAACACTTTTTTCTACATGGTTTCAACGTTGGCATATTTTCTACTTAACATTTGCCTTTTTTAAAATATACCAACGCTCAGAGCTGACTGTGCATACTTGATAAAATCCACTTTTCTCATACAAATTTTCTGCAAACTAGCTTTATTCATTAAAAGCAGTTCGACTGAAGTTCTCATCAAAAAGGAAAATTTTTTCAGATAGCCAAGAAGATGACCCAGATTGAGTTATCAAAGTTGTTTTTCAATAACTTTATCTTAAAATCTTTTGAAATCATAAGTCTAATTTTTTCATGAATAATCCTTGAACAATGACTTTGGAGTTTTTGCAAAAAAATTTGGACTTTTTTATGTATCAACTTCCTAAAAGTTTTGACCATATTTTTTATAATCCAGGGAAATAGTTTAGAGAGCCATTGAAATCATCTTGGCTGATATTTCAAAACTATTCAATACCTTTTTCTTAATATCTTTTGAAATTATTGACCGAATACGTTCATGAAGAATCATTCAACAGATATTTTCTGCAATTTTTTTCAATAGTTTTTATTTTTTTTCATCACCAATGATTTTTGAGCATGAAAGAATCTTACAGGATAACCGTCTCTTTCACGATGACAATCATCGCTAAACTTTAATCATTTCTGAAATATTTCTCTAATCCGTCATTGTGTCTGTCGCTTGTTCAAACCTGTTGTGGAATTTTTTTTGTCTCTATGGCGATTAAGTGAATATTTTTGACGTTCTTGTGACATTCTTGACCAAATCATGTGACAGACAATCAAAAGCGTCTATTTTAACTAGCAATCCTTTTTATTGTCTTTTTTCTCAAGATGTCTGATGAACCGCAAAAGACTTGAAATTTTTTCCTTTCGAAAACATTTTTTTTTTCGAAAAATTTGTTTTGAGTTTTTGTTTTGAGTTTTTTTTCAGTTTTTAAATCTTACATTCAATTGTTTTTAACATTTCTGTAATGGAAGTTACTAATTTCTGCCATTAAATGGTTCAACATATTGAAAAGTTTTGGGTCGCTGGATTTCTGCCGCGGACGCCAAATTTATTGAAAACACTTTAGTTTTTGCCCTGTTTCTCAATGTTTTTTAATTAGTTTCGTCTTTAATCGGTCACAATAATACGAAAGAAGTGTTAGACTACAAAAACAAAGCCAAACAATGAGTACCGCAAAGAAGTTAATTTGAACGTACAGTCTTGCATTTATAAACATAGGTTAGCCAACAGTCTCAAAAATTGCGACTTTGTTCTGTTTACCTTTTTATGCTTCAAAAAGCAGCTTCAGCGAGATTATTTTGATATAACAGATGTTTTTTTGCTCCTATTTTAATAAAAATTTCTGATAAGGATTTTAATTTGAATACTATCGGATGCTTTTGACAATGTTGTTTTTTTTCAGGAACGTTGAGAATTTTTTTTCAATTTTTAACTGCACTTTTTGAATTGAGACATTATAAACTTTCAACTGTTTTACGCTTGGATTTAAAATTAATAGTCTTTGTCCAGATCTCGCCTCTTCCTGAAAACTCTTGACAAAATGTCTATTTAAAAGGTTGAACACTTCCTGTACAAAGCACAGCAGGTGTCAATCGGCCTTGTTTTTTTATTAACTACACACTAATGTGGAACAATATTTTCCACACTTCTTCAAATTCAAAAAAAAATCAACTCCACTCTGATTCAATTTGAAGGAAGTGCACACCCAAACACCACTAACAAAATCTTTGTAGACTGAAAAGGGGGCTAATTCCACTTCAACTTCCGTTGAGAGTGCTCTGTAAATAAAATTTGTGCCGTTTTTTGCTAACTTTATTCGTTGATTATCAAAAACGCAACATTTATTTTTGATTCTTTAACTAAAATATCTATATCAATGACTTTCCAAAAATTAAATATTCCTAATGGACAATCAGCATTAGCAGGATTAGTTCTGAACCAATCTTGGACCAATACAATCCAAAAAAAGTTCGGATTGTCGTCAGTCGGTTTTTATAAAAAAAAATTCGATCTTTTTGATACTAATTAAATAACAGATTTTTTCAAATCAAAGCTCACTAGTGATAGGTCCTATTGGCTTCCTAATTAGCTCGAAATTGATTTATCCAGTTGATTGCTTGAAAGCTTATGGTCGTTTCCACTTTTAAAATATTTGATTTTTAAATAAAAAATGGTTTTTTGAAATTTGCCTCTTTTTTTTTCTCTTAACTTCGTCAACTTGTAGCTTAGTGTCAGCAATCAAAGAGTGCTCCTTCTTTCTGCTGAATTCAAATTTAGTATGTATTGCGGTTTTACGCTTTAAGTTATGGTGTTCTGGCTTTGATACTACTAGATTTCACAATTTTTTTTTAAAATTTTTATGTATTAGCCCATTTTTCATGTTTTCTAGTTTTGTCATATTGTCACGTTATTGTCAATTCATATATCACATTTTAAAAAAACGCACAACACAATAGATAAGAATTAAATCCTTAAAGATATAGATTGTGGTTCTTTACCGCTTCGACAGTACTTTCTCGAAGAAATTAATTGAATTTTTTAATTTTGTCTTTAACTGTCGTTTTTACTTTGTCTTTTTAGTCGTATTTAATTTCCTGTACAATGACCCGGTTTGATTGGCTTTTCCTGGAAGAGTTGATGAGCCGATGTTCTGATAGTAGAAGATATATAATGGCTTTCATGACTTTGAAAACAATTGTTTTCCGAAATGAAAAAAAAAAAACATTTCAACTTCGCAATATTGTTCCCTTTTTTGTCTGTTTGTTACCTGGTCTAGTTAATTAAAGGTTCAAGATGATATTATTTGTGTCAAAGTAAGGCGTCAAAAGGAATTGGTGTCACAAAATCTAATATTTTTAAAGAATTCGATGTGACTATACTGTCTTCGACACGGGTTTTTCACAAAAAAAAGTAAATTAATTTTTCGATTTTTGTCATTTTTGACGTTCTTTTTGTGGACGTAAAACTTGTTTTGGATAATTGCAGGTCTCAGGGGCTTCCTCTGGAAAAATGGACGATCCTATTCAAATTTTACATTTTGTAATTAATGGCTTTCATACCTTTGGGAAAAAAATTTTTTCGATAAAAACAAGTATTACAAAATCTTGCTTTTTTTTCTTTTTAGTCTAATTGTTACCTAGTTTCATTAATGAGAGGTTACATAATACATTTCAAGGGAAGGTGTCGATTGGAATTGGTGTCACAAAATCTAATGTTTTAAGAGAATTCGTTATGACTTTACTGTCTTCCACACGGGTTTTTCACAAAAAAAAATGTAAATGAATTTTTGATTTTGTCATGTTTGACGTTCTTTTTGTAGACGTAGGACATATTCTGGATATTTGCAGGTCTCAAGGGTTTCCTTTGGAAGAATGGACGAACCTATTCAAATTTTACATTATTATTAATGGCTTTTATGTCATTGGAAATAAAATTTTTTCTAAAAAAAAAAAATTACATAATTTTGCATTTTTTCTTTTTCGTCTAATTGTTTCTTATTTTCAAAAATGAGCGGCCACATAATACAATATCGATGTTCGGAGAAGGTGCAATCGAACTTATTTTTGGGGGCCAAAGTATGGCTTTATGGCTTCCAAAGCATTTTCTGTCAAGTTTTATTTGATTTTTAGTTTGTTGTCTATTTGCTGTTCTTTTTGTAACTGCAAAAAAATTGAATACCAACAGTTCTTAATTCCCATGTGTAGAAGCATTGGTAATTGTGAATCTATCGGATAATTTAGTTGATTCCTAATGTTTTTCATTACTTTGAAATTATCTGTTTTTTTTTAAAATTCAGTGAATTTTCTAACTTTAAAGTTTTGTCTAATTGTTACCAAGCTTTATTATGAACTGGTGAATAACCTTTTTTTTCTGGTGAATTACATGTTATTTTATTTATTTTCAGTTTTATCTGACAATATTTTGACTTTGTTATTAAGTTTTGTTTTTTAAAACGGACATAAATTTTTTGATGTAATTAATGTTTGTTGTTGTTGTTTGATTTTGCCGTTCGTCTTCACTCGCTTTCTTAATATCGGTATATCTCATCAACCTAATGCATCATTTTTTACTCCACTGAGTTTTTTGGTTTGGAGGTTATCTTTTCGTTCATACACCAGTTTTTTTTTTGAAAAATACTTGAGTTTTTTGTGTTTTTCCATCTGTGCCTCATTTGGTAGACAATTATGCCAAAATTGTGGATGAGCGGGTTCGGAACCTTACATGCGATCGCACATTACCGTGCCGCCTTGTTTCATGAATAATCATTGAACAGTGACTTTGGAGTTTTTGCAAAAAAAATTTGGACTTTTTTTATGTATCAACTTGCTAAAAATTTTGACCATTCTTTTATAATCGAGGGAAATACTTTAGAGAGCCATTAAAATCATCTTTGCTGAGATTTCAAAACTGTATTCAATACATTTTCTTAATATCTTTTGAAATTAATGACCTAATACTTTCATGAAGAATCAATCAACGGACAGTTTCTGGAATTTTTTGCAATAGATTTTGATTTCTTTATCACCCAAAAATTTTGAACAGAGAGTCACGAAAATCATCTAGGCTGATTTATCGAAGCCGTATTTCGATAAGTTTCTTCTCATTATCTTTTCAAATTATCTGCTTAATCGTTTCATGAAAAATCAGAAATATTTTTGGAGAGTGAAGAAATGATTCGATGTGTGAAGTGAGCTGACAGCCGATGAAAAAAATTTTTTTTTGATTAAATATAAATATACACTGTTAGTATATTTTGTAAGTTTTCTGGGCTAAAAATTTTTTGTCATGGGCTGTTAAAGCATTTCTTACATATATTTTTTTAAACAAAATTCTCGCTCCTGAAGCGATGAAGGCTTGCAATTGAGGCGAGGTTAGAAAACTATATTAAACTCGGTTATCTGCCATTCAAGCTCCCCCATTATTAGGTTGAAACCGATTGAGTTATTGAAACACCCCTTAATTACACCGTAATGCGTGGGCTTTGTTTTTCCGAAGGTTCCACCCCGAGAACAACGTAGACTGTTTAAAAATAATTGGAGGCAATTTGGTCACCCCCCATCTACTCCATTTTATGTTCCTTTATTGTCTCCTTATTTTTCCGCATTCGTGGCAACGGATAATATTGAATCCCGATCCGAGGTATTAACCTTAAAAGTTGCTAAAAATGTGAGTTTTGCGGTTTTCAGCCCACAATAGCTGTGAATGGAGTGGAAAGAAAAATTATCCGTCTTTTCTGCAAAATTTTAAAATTTTTTATACTGTATCCAGGCCAACTTTCACGAAAGCTTAAGCGGTGACAAAAATTTCCGCTAAAAACGGCAAATCTTTCAAAAAGGTTACCGTGAAGTTCACTGCAAATCTGACGTTTTTTTTACAACACCGCGACCCGAGACGGGTACTTATAAATTTCAGGGAGGGAGGCGTTGTGCTAGATCCCTTATTTGTTTTCCCTAAAGTTCCTAGAGAAAACACATAAAATGCAGATTAATTTTTATACATTACTTCAATTTTGACAAAATTTAGACCGTTTTACAAATGAGACCATAAAATCATTTCACATATTGATTTGATAGTTGAAATTTTTCTTCGCATGTGAGCTGATTTTTCTGCCTCGATAACTCCATTTCTGGATATTTTTTGGTAATTTGGTTCTTTTTTGGCTCGATTTCTTAAATTCCTGGTCAGAAATTCCTGCGTCTGTATCGGGGATAGTATATGACTTTGTCTTCTGAATTCTTTTTGATGTCACCGCTTAATCTCTTTCGCAAAATTGAAGTCAACAATGTTCTCATTTTTGGTTCTTTGCGCTGGTCTGCTTTTGAACCTTCGTTGGAATTTGTTCTGATCAATAGCCATTTTGAAATTGGCAAATGATTGTGGTTTGGGTTGTTTGTTGGGTATCTGTTGGCTATAACAAAAATTGGACAACAATAACAATTTCGATGAGACCAAAGAACTGAAAGAAACTTGATGAAATACTTTTTTAAAATAGTTTATAAAATATAAAAACTAGTAAAATTCTCGTTAAACTTATAATTCATATAACTAAACACAAACAGCGTTCTGAAAATTTTGAATACTGAATTGTGCAATGCTGCAAAATACCAACTCTAATATTCAAAAAATCTGGGCTATTTACAGAGATTTTCCCCAAAAAAATGTATCAAAACTTTTTCAAAATTGATACAACTGCATCAAATTGCAAAGGAAACCTGGGTTGATTTTGGCTGATCTTACCCTCGTGGAATTCCGCAAAAATTGCTTTTCCTAATTTTGGGAAGTGACATTATACGTTCTAATTGGAACTACTCGGTTTCCAAATCCGGTTACTGTTTTCTGCAATGTGTGTAACCAAATTCCACAATATTAAGATCAACAACATGTGTCTATAAGTTCCACGGTTTTGTAGTTAATTGTAAACTTAGTTACACCTAATTGTAATCGGAATAAATCGTGGTTTTTAAATTTGAGTTAAAAACTTGAGAAGTGTCTTACTTATTTCAAAATGTTAAGCTGACAAATTTTTGGCAATTATTTTTACTTTTAACTTGAGTTCAGAAAAAAGGAATTGCGTTACTTTCAAAAAACAATTAATTTTACGAGCTTTGTAGCCTGAATTACGCGATTCTTAAACTTTCTGATGTTGCTGAATTCGGTTACCAATTTCCCTTCAAAATAGCCTGGCTTTGATAATGGCCAACTTCCGCAAAGCTCTTTGAAAAACACAAATTTATATAGCAAAACAAAATTATATTACATTTTCTCTCAATTTTGGCCGAGGCAATTCAAGTGTGAATTCGTGTTGCAATGTTTTTTGCTACCAAGTAATAAAAACTGTTAATTTCGAAAGTGCATTAAATTTTTGTCAAATATTGACTAAAACAAATAAAGCAGTATGTGTTGAATTCGTAATCATATAAACTGGATTAACCTTTAAAGAACGCAATCTTCTTGCTCCTTAACTTTGGGTTACAGAAGTTCTGGGTAACCAAATTTTTTCATGCAGTTAGAAAATTTTTTAGTTGCCCAATTGTTAGAAAAGGAAGAACTCAAAATTCAAAGTGCAGTTGCCAAAAGGTAGCCAAGACAACCAAGAGTACAATCCAGTAGAAATGCAAAGTAAGAGTTTTTGAACAATGATTTAAACAAATTTATTTTGTCAAAAAATTGTTTTTTTTTTCATTTGAAATGGGGGCAAATGAGTTAAACTTAGTTCATTTTTTTTTCAACATAACTTCAAGCAGTTTTTTTAAGAGAGAAACCATATAACCAAAAACAAACATGATTAAAAAGAACATTTAAACCATTTTGGCTGAGATAAATATAAGAATGGTGCAGATAAGAATCGTAAAAAGAATCGATTTTCACTGAGTATACAATTAAAAAACATATAGATTCAAATTTTTGAAAAAATACTGCTGTGTGTAAGTTTTTTTAGAGCTTTTGACTTTTTTTAAATTGACGCAAAACTGATGTCACCAAACGCACAAAACAGAAAACAGCAGCATTGAAATTGTGTAAGCTATGTATTGAATTTTCAAATAATACTTTGCTATGGTAGCACCTTAACAAATTTCGTGTTGAAAAAAAAAACGAAAATATTCTAAACCCTTTATCTTATATAAATTTTTATGGACTTTGTTTTAATAGTTTTTAGTGCGCATTCTTTCTATCATTAATTGTTTATATGATCTTAATTTTGTTTTTTTTTAAAAAAAAAAATCTGTGTCAACCTTGAATTTAAGAACTATTTCTTGCACACTTTAATTTAATCTTCTCATCAAAATAAGTAAAAATAACTCTACATTCTACTGCTTTATCATGCTCCTGAATTAATGATGTATTTGTTGCTACAAAATCCAAAATTTTGCATCGTTTAAAGTCATTTTAAATGTTTGAATTGTTTGAAAATTGTTCTGTAAATGGTAATAATTAAGGGCCAAATCTGCCGCCTCCTAAAAGTTTTATAGTTTGCAGAAAAAGCCAAAAGCATTATTTTTCCGGACTCACTTTTCAATGTTGCTCTTTGCATTAAAAAATATGTATTTTCAAAAAGATAACAAAGTATAATTAGATGATCAGGCACGAACATGGTCATTAATTCGACGATTGTATTACTAAAAAGACTAATTGATAACCATTATTTGCACTATCGAGAGAAGCGCGCTTGAAAAAATGTTCATTTGGCTCATCGAGATGAACTATATTTGTTGACGATGAATGTTATCCGAAAACAAAGATGCTCTTTTTGCTATATAAAAAACGCCAAAACTAGAATTTAATTCCACCATAGAACCGTTGCCAAATAGCGACAATTCGATGCTCTGCCCCCGAAAAGCTATTAGTTTATATACAGTAAATTTTTTTATAAAAACAAAATTTTTGCAAAAGCAAATCCGCAGGGCAGTACTTATTCGCATAGATAGAAAACTGCAGGATAAATAAACAATTTTTCTCCTACAACAATGGTTTTCATTGAAGATAATTTGCTGCGTTGGTGATTGTGTCTTTACAATTAATTAAAAGATTACTTTTATTGATAATGTTTTGAAAACGTTAGGTTTCAGCTTTTTATATTCATCAGAGATGATATTTAATTAAAAAGAGTGATTGCAAATATGAACTTGCTGAAAATTTTTTTGCAAAAAAAACTGCAGCTTAAGTTACAGAACATAGAGCATATAATAAAAATGTGATTCAATTTTTTTTTTCATGCTCATGATACAAAGACTCTAAACCTTCTCGTGTGAAATCGCATAGAAAATCGTGCGGTGTCATACAAAATTTCGGGCAAAAGTCGACACACAAGAAACTGGCCTGCTATCTGATTTTTTATGTAATATTACTTAGATCTCTCGGTGTTGGTGTCGTAAGTTTTCATGTGATTCACACGAAATTTCACTTAACTTTTTCAATTTATTCACACAAAACATCTGCTGAGTGTTCAAATTTTCACGTAAAGTCAAGAAACCTTCTCAGGACACTTTTATTATCCTTATTGATATTTCCTTTTATTATCATCCTCTGAGCATATTTTTCCCAAAAAGACATTCGCATCCTTAAGAACACATTTTTCATATACACATTTTCACAGTTAAAAAATTGTTAATTTTGCTCAGAGAATCATTTAGGCGAGAAGTCCTATAAATAGTAATCGCACGTGGCGAAATTTTCCGTGTGAAACTACACGAGGCGTTTTTCACAAAAAATATTTATATTTTGAGGCGAGCGAGTTTTAGATTGAGTGAAGGCTCAATTCTCACGAAACATCAGTTTGCAGTTTTGATCGAAAGTTAGGGAGAATGAAAACACATTTATTGGTTTTTGTTCACTGTAAAATTTTCTCTTTCGAGATCAATTATAGTTCGGGAAAAAGTGGCACGCGGTCAATTTGAATATTACGTAGTTCATCGGGTTCAGCCTGGTGATTTTTTACGTCAAAAAAGTTAGACTTCGAGTACCTTTTTAGATATAACTTGATAAATTTATACGTGCTTGCCTGTCAACACCTCAAAATCCTGCGTGGTTTAGTTTGAAAACACCTAAAACTCGCGTACTGTCAGAAAAGGATGCAATTTATATAAAAAATGACAATGCCGTGGAAACATTAAGCAAAGTCACGAGGCCAATAACTTGTTTAAAATTCATCGCCGTGCGTCGTTTTATGCAAAATAGCACGGTGTGTCAAAATAGGATACTTCATATGATCTCACGCACGAAAACTCATTAATTTCTTCCTGCTTCAGACTTAAGCAAAATTTAAGTGCTGCAATAGTTGAAACAAGAAAAGCAGTTGACGATTCAAATGCTGTATTTTTTTAAAATCATTTTCTCCAATTAAAAATTCAACAAGTTTTTTTACATTTTCGGATGAGAATTTTCTGTTGGTCTTCATTTACCTCAAAGTTTTTTTGAGCCTTGTTTTTCACTCTACTTTATCACAGAACAATTGCAAAGAATGTAAAATTAACATTGAAAATTTTTTTGATAGTTTAATGTTTGTTGTACTAACGACACAATGAGAGCAGGCCTGAAAGGTTTTCCAAGTATACTTTACAAGTTCAATGTGTTTTTAGGTTTAAATCAAACTAAAATTTGTGACAATATCTATATGTTACATAAGTCAAGAAATGTTTGGAAAAAGAGCCAGGACAAATCATACAGAAGATTCATTTGCAAAAATGTTTTTCTATTTTTTGCTATTTTAATCAGACAAAAGATAGTTTTACTCATTTTTTTCATCACCTTTGCCATGTGTCTTCCTCACACGTTTTGCAACTATCAGGCATAAATCAGGCGTTTAATCAAGACACGATAAAATTTCTGATGTTGCTGAATTCGGTTACCAATTTCCCTTCAAAATAGTCTGGCTTTGATAACGGCCAATTTCCGTAAAGTCTTTGAAAAAGACAAATTAATATAGAAAAACAAAATTATATTACATTCTTTGTCAACTTCGGCCGAGGCAATTCAACTGTGAATTCGTGTTGCAATGTTTTTCGCTACCAAGTAATAAAAACTGTTAATTTCGAAAGTGCAATAAATTTTTGTCAAATATTGACTAAAACAAATAAAGCAGTATGTGTTGAATTCGTAATCATATAAACTGGATTAACATTTTAGAAACGCAATTTTCTTGTTCCTTAACTTTGGGTTACAGAAGTTCAGGGTAACCAAATTTTTTCATGCAGTTAGAAAAAATTTTTTAGTTGCCCAATTGTTAGAAAAGGAAGAACTCAGAATTCAAAGTGCAGTCGCCAAAAGGTAGCCAAGACACCCAAGAGTACAATCCAGTAGAAATGCAAAGCAAGAGTTTTTGAACTGTGATTTAAACAAACTTATTTTGTCAAAATATTATTTTTTTTTTCATTTGAAATGGGGGCAAATGAGTTAAACTTCATTCATTTTTTTCAACATAACTTCAAGCAGTTTTTTTAAGACAGAAACCATATAACCAAAACAAACATGATTAAAAAGAACGTTTAAACTATTTTGGCTGAGATAAATATAAGAATGAAGCAGATATGAATCGTAAAAAGAATCGATATTCACTGAGTATACAATTAAAAAACATATAAATTCAAATTTTTGAAAAAATACTGCTGTGTGTAACTTTTTTTTAGAGCTTTTGACTTTTTTTAAATTGACGCAAAAGTGATGTCACCAAACGCACAAAACAGAAGACAGCAGCATTGAAATTGTGTAAGCTATGTATTGGTTTTTCAAATTATACTTTGCTATGGTAGCACCTTAACAATGTTCGTGTTGAAAAAAAAAACGAAAATATTCTGAACCCTTTATCTTATATAAATTTTTATGGACTTTGTTTTAAGAGTTTTTAGTGCGCATTCTTTCTATCATTAATTGTTTATATGATCTTATTTTTGTTTTTTTTAAAAAAAAAAATCTGTGTCAACTTTGAATTTCAGAACTATTTCTTGTACACTTTAATTTAATCTTCTCATACAAATAAGTAAAATTAATTCTACATTCTACTGCATTATCATGCTCCTGAATTAATGATATATTTGTTGCTACAGAATCCAAAATTTTGCATCATTTAAAGTTATTTTAAATAATTGAATTGTTTGAAAACTGTTCTGTAAATGGTAATAATTAAGGGCCGATTCTGCCGCCTCCTAAAAGTTTTATAGTTTGCAGAAAAAGCCAAAAGCAACATTTTTTCGGACTCGCTTTCCAATGTTGCTCTTTGCATTAAAAAATATATTTTTTCAAAAAGATAACAAATAATAATTAGATGATCAGGCGTGAACATGGTCTTTAATTCGACGAGTGTATTACTAGAAAGACTAATTGATAACCATTATTTGCACTATCGAGAGAAGCGAGCTTGAAAAAATGTTCATTTGGCTCATCGAGATGAACCATATTTGTTGACGATAAATGTTATCCAAAAACAAAGATGCTATTTTTGCTATATGAAAAACGCCAAAACTAGAATTTAATTCCACCATAGAACCGTTGCCAAATAGCGACAATTCGATGCTCTGCCCCCCAAAAAATTATTAGTTTATATATAGTAAATTTATTTATAAAAACAAAATTTTTGCAAAAGCAAATCCGCAGGGCTCTACTTATTGGCATAGATAGAAAACTGCAGGATAAATAACCAGTTTTTCTCCTACAACAGTGGTTTTTATTGAAGTTAATTTGCTGCGTTTGTAAATGTGTTTTTACATTTAATTAAAAGATTACTTTTATTGATAATGTTTTGAAAACGTTAGTATTCAGCTTTTTATATTAATCAGAGATGATATTTAATTAAAAAGAGTGATTGCAAATATGAACTTGCTGAAAATTTTTATGCAAAAAAACTGCAGCTTAAGTTACAGAACATAGAGCATATAAAAAAAATGTGCTTGAAATTTTTTTTCATGCTCATGATACAAAGACTCTAAACCTTCTCGTGTGAAATCGCATAGAAAATCGTGCATTGTCATACAAAATTTCGGGCAAAAGTCGACACACAAGAAACTGGCCTGCTACCTGATTTGTCATGTAATATTAATAAGATCTCTCGGTGTTGGTGTCGTAAGTTTTCATGTGATTCACATGAAATTTCACATAACTTTTTCAATTTATTCACACAAAACATCTGCTGAGTTTTCAAATTTTCACGTAAAGTCGAGAAACTTTCTCAGGAAACTTTTATTATCCTTATTGATATTTCCTTTTATTATCATACTCTGAGCATATTTTCCCCAAAAAGACATTCGCATCCTTAAGAACACATTTTTCATATACACATTTTCACAGTTAAAAAATTGTTAATTTTGCTCATAGACTCATTTAGGCGAGAATTCCTATAATTAGTAATCGCACGTGGAGAAATTTTCCATGTGAAACTACACGAGGCGTTTTTCACAAAAAATATTTATATTTTGAGGCGAGCGAGTTTTAGATTGAGTGAAGGCTCAATTCTCACGAAACATCAGTTTGCAGTTTTGATCGAAAGTTAGGGAGAATGAAAACACATTTATTGGTTTTTGTTCACTGTAAAATTTTCTCTTTCGAGATCAATTATAGTTCGGGAAAAAGTGGCACGCGGTCAATTTGAATATTACGTAGTTCATCGGGTTCAGCCTGGTGATTTTTTACGTCAAAAAAGTTAGACTTCGAGTACCTTTTTAGATATAACTTGATAAATTTATACGTGCTTGCCTGTCAACACCTCAAAATCCTGCGTGGTTTAGTTTGAAAACACCTAAAACTCGCGTACTGTCAGAAAAGGATGCAATTTATATAAAAAATGACAATGCCGTGGAAACATTAAGCAAAGTCACGAGGCCAATAACTTGTTTAAAATTAATCGCCGTGCGTCGTTTTATGCAAAATAGCACGGTGTGTCAAAATAGGATACTTCATATGATCTCACGCACGAGAACTCATTAATTTTTTCTTGCTTGAGACTTAAGCAAAATTTAAGTGCTGCAATAGTTGAAACAAGAAAAGCAGTTGTCGATTCAAAATGCTGTATTATTTTTTAAATCATTTTCTCCAATTAAAAATTCAACAAGTTTTTTTTACATTTTCGGATGAGAATTTTCTGTTGGTCTTCATTTACCTTAAGGTTTTTTTGAGCCTTGTTTTTCACTCTACTTTATCACAGAACAATTGCAAAGAATGTAAAATTAACATTGAAAAATTTTTTTGATAGTTTAATGTTTACTGTACTAACGAGACAATGAGAGCAGGCCTGAAAAGTTTTCCAAGCATACTTTACAAGTTCAGTGTGTTTTTAGGTTTAAATTAAGCTAAAATTTGTGACAATATCTATATTTTACATAAGTCAAGAAATGTTAGGAAAAACAGCCAGGACAAAATATACAGAAGATTCATTTGCAAAATTTTTTTTCTTTTTTCTTGCTATTTTAATCAGACAAAAGATAGTTTTACTCATTTTACTCACCACCTTTTCCATGTGTCTTCCTCACACGTGTTGCAACTATCAGGCATAAATCAGGCGTTTAATCAATACACGATAAAAAAATTGTTATTTCAACTCAGAAAACATTACATGCCCAAAATCAAATTTCAGTGAATTTTGCGGTATTTGGAATTGATTCATACAATATTTTCATCGAAGGAATATAGTTACGCATAATGTTGAAATTAGCTGATTATATCGTGAAAGAGGCTAATATTTTGTCACGAGTTTTCATGGATGTACGTAACCATTTCCACATCTTTGAACAATTAATTTGCCTACAACTTTGTTGTCCTTTTTTGAAGAATAACGTGAGAACCAACCAATTCAAAAACTAATTTGTTTTTGTGAACAATAATGCATTTAAATGCAAAACTGCTAATTGACCTCTTAATCTGAAATTAGTATCGAGGTGGAAATTTCTGAAGTTAAGCGCCAATTGTACTTTTCTTCATTTCAGTCTTATTGATACTATATAGATTTGTTGATAGTGTGGAACATTGTGACATATGGTGTGGAAATTAGAGACGACTAATGAACATAAACAGTTATGAAGAAAATTCAAACTTAATTAACCTAGCGTAATTCATTTCCACACACGTGCACAACTCAAATCTTAAAAGATGGGTCGTGAAAATTCCCGGAAAAATCCAATGGATCTTTTCAACAATTGCCCCCCCTTTGCAAAAGGGGGGCTATTCTTGAATAGAATTTAAGCGAGTGATTTATTAACCAATCAGAGACGAGTAATAAGTATCCGCGTATGCTCATACTGTGTTAAACTGGATAGGGATCTTTTCCGTTTGTGCCCCCCCAGCTTAGTGGGTGCATATTATTTGCAACCCCCAGATGCACGTGCAATATTTTTACATAATGATTTACTATGTAATGACATGTGCTCTGTAACTGGGGGGAGCATAACGTACTGGGGGGGCACAAACGGAAAAGATCCCTGGATAGAATAAAATGCGCCATGCTAGGGCAATTAGCCGAATTGGAATACAAAGCGAAAAGAATTTCCGACTGGCGGGTCGGTGGGCGCGCTTCGCGCGCGTCGCGGCTTCGCCGCGATAACCGACCCGCGATTTCCGGATTACATCCCACAGTGCGTGAGAGGCATGGCCGTGGACAGCGGTCCGCAATAGCTCTTAAACCATTTTTCGGCTATCTAAACTGTAGGCCAACTAATATTGTGGTAAAGTATAGCACAGAAGGGGAGGCGATTCTCTACTAGGTACCAAAGGGGGGGGCAATTGTTGAAAAGATCCAATCCAATCTTTGGGCGATCTTTCGGACATTGGCCACGTAAAGAATGCTTTAGTGTACAGAAAAAATTGAATTGAGAGACGCGGTTTATAAACCATTTTAGATGCTAAATGTTCACGATTCTTGTAATATGGATTTAATCTTGCAAGATCTTGCAAAATTATGCATAACCTTGCAGTATTGGCATCAGAATCTAAAAAATCCAAATATTCAACAGTGGTGATCAACATGAGAAAGATCCGCTTGCAGTAGTTATTAACATCTCTATATAACTAACCATGGTTGGAGTTATCGTCAGCTTGTATCACAGAAAGCAATAAGGCAAAAATAATAACAGTCGTGCAAGTTGGGTAATGAAGGCACAGAGTACACGATTTAACATTCATTTTGTGAGATATGTTATTTTGGCTCAAAATTCCATCGCCTGTTCTCATTTCTTCTCCTCTCGGGGGTATCTGAGGGGTCTATTTGACGGCAATCGGGCTAAAATTGACCTAAAACAAAAGTCAATGCTACCTTCCCGCTGGGCTTTGTAGCTATATTTGAGGTACTCTGATAAGTTTGCAAATTAACCCCAATATATTCGGAGTCAGTCTTAAATTAGCGGGTTCAATTTGAGTTGAATAGACAGTTGATAGATATTTGACCCGTGAATTGTCTCTACAATAATAAGACAGCTCGAAATAAAGCTAAAAATAAAAATATACATAATTGTTTTTTTTGAGTCTCTCAAGTAACGCAAGTTATCAAACGAAACTGACAAATGAATTTGAATTTCTTTTCGAGGCAAGAGTAAAATTTATAGGGTTTTTTGGAACCGTAAGAGAATTTGCTCATTAATTATAAGGCTTTTGGTGTTTTTACGGAATTTGGAGTTTTTGGAGGGATGATACGTTGGATATTTTAGAGGGGGGTTGCTGATTGGTCTTATCTTGCCTCAGCCTGTAACAAAAACATGGAACAACTCCTAACATATTCATAACTGCTAACCACTGCATGATATCTGTCAAAGAAAACAAGCTACTCAAAAAAACTTCCCAGAATATCTTCGAGAAAAAACTTGTACAACAGATATGGTTTGATGGCCCCTAGTGTGGTTGTACGCAAAGGCGGGCCAAAAGATAAAATAAACCCATGCCCTCGTAGAGTTTAGACTGTTTCCTTCAAGACCCGCCAACCTGCTGAAATTCAGTCTAAGTCTAAAAAATCTTATCTAGAGTCAACTAACAATGCATCCATCAAGTGTCTAGAAAATTTAAAAGAAGCTTCGAACAGCTCCTGTAGGTACCCGGATCCTAGTAACATCCTAAATCAGTGCTGAATCAGAGCAATTCTCATTCTGTATTTTTACTATGAACAGATTATGATCATGTCACTTAACCTGTTCAGACAAAAAATCTTAGTAAAAAAGGCTCTATGAAAACTCTCTGAACAGTCCAAAGTCCATTTCATCGTTTATCATGCACAGTCATAATAACATTTTATGAATGCTCTGGACAGTTCAATTCCAGATTGCAAAAATTCAACGACATATCTGCGAAAGAACGGAATGTTTACTTTTGAGCACATGTTTTTCAGCAAACCAGGTTTTTGGGGGACGAAGAAGAATAAAATTCGAAAACAAACATAAAAATCTCAAAAATTAAAAGCAAACATTAAACTACGACACACATCAACTATTCAAACCTGGATAAGCTTGAAATGTCTTAATTTGTTCTGTTTTTTTCCTAATAGACAAAACACAAAACGCCTTAACTTTTTTAAACCTAATTGAGAAACCCGAGCAGCGGATCACTGATTTTATCTAAAATAATCAGCATCATGAAAAACCAATTTAAGCGTTCACATCTAATAGTTTTTTTGGCAATAATTTTTGCTACTTATTTTTCAGCATTCGAAAAAACAAATTTGTTGAACGAATTTAGTTGATCTACAGTGAAAATTGAAAATCAAGCAAAATTTTTTCTTCACAAAAGACTAACTTTGGTGAAATTTTTGCAGTCTGACCAAAAAATTAAAAAATGAATTCGTTTTTTCAAAAAAAAAAACAATTGCTGTTAAAATCAAAACACAAGAACTTTACATATGTGTAATAATGTTGAAACATCAAGCAAATAGTTTCAAAGTAAACTGGTTATAATCTTTTTTGATGAAAGTAGGAAACTTTAGAAGAATAACTGTGCTTTTATAGCGCAAGTGCTGGCAAAATGCTTTCCGAGTTTCTTAAACTAGAAATGGCTATATATCTTATAAAACGAAATTGGATTGATTTTGAGCATGAGTAAATGAGCAGCAGAAGTTCCAATTCTTTGCTTCCAGATCGGAACTTAACAACTTGTTCAATGTTGAGACTCACTCATCACAAAAATTTTGTCGTAGGCAAAATAAATGCATTCTGTGGAAAGATTCGAACAATCAAGAAAAACAAAAAATGATTAAAATCTAATAGAAATGGCATTTTTGTGCCAAATAGGTAGCTTGAAATGAACTTATGAATAAAAAATTCAATTGAAGCTACGTGAGTAGCAGAAAATTTTTTTTTCAATTTAAAAAGTGTATAGAGCGTTATTTTATACAAGGTTGAAGTAAAGACTAAAACGAATCTATCCTATTGCAAAAACTAATAAGGGTACTAAAAATTTTCGGTTATATAATATCATGTCTCAAAGCAAGAAAATAATCTTGTTAGAATTTCGATCCAAACTATAGTCTTAAACTTAGTTAGAAATATTAGAAAGGATCATTTTCCAGTTGAATCAGACAAAAGCAAATTGATTCAAGTCACTAGATCGATATCAATTGATCGCCAAGAAAAGATGCTTTGTATCAATGCTCGGTTCAAATTGACCGTTCTAAGTAGTTGTTATTAGAGTTATATTATTTGATGTGAAATCTTCCTACCATGTATTGAACGATTATGATACCACCGGAAATGTGACTGAATGAAAAAATTGCAAATGCCATGTATTTAAGGTATATCGTGTGGCTGTTTTCTAGGAATTTAGCAGAATCAAGCCATATTGGGTAACCTTTTCGACCCCTGCTACAAATCTTGGTGCCAAGATTAGTTGTCTATCTTGACTTTTTTTGCATTGATCATGGGTATAAATGTAGCCAAATTTTGAGTCCTTTTCAACCCCCAAATCCCATCATCATCTTGATTTATTAATCAGATAGATCTCTCATGTAAATCTCTAATTTCTATTGTAAAATACCATTACGTTATTCTCTCGTTCTTGAGAAATTATTTCTTTTTTACTTTGTTAAAAACGCTCGTATTCCACTTGCGAAAGTCCATAGCCCAACACATCTCCAGACCACATCTCACTGCAATAATATTTTTTCAAATGCCGACACGTTTCTAAATGTTACTGTAATGTAAGCCTCGTCACATTTGCATATGTTTCTATTCAGTACTATTTGTTCCGACCCTCTTGAGGGGGGAGGAACTATATACTCAACTGGGTTTTTTTTTTTTTGTTCAGTGAATTTTCGCCGCTCGATATATTCATCGTAGAGAGTTGAGACTGGTATCATTAGAAAGCTCGTTCAGCGTAGAATATGGAATTAAAAAGATTTTTTTAATTTTCGTTTTCTACAGGGAGTTATCGAGGCTTAAACTTCTGAGAAAAGAAGAGTGAATTCACGTTGTTTTTATTCACATTTTCCGGAATTTTTGCCTAAATTTTCGTCAATTTTGCTAAAATTTGTTATAATTTTTAAGAATAGTGTCGTTGATTTCATTTTTGAAGACGAACAAGCATTTTTGATTGTTTTGATTTAATTTTTTGGTCAAAAAATCTGGATAAACATTTCAAAATTTAGCCTTTTTCATCAACAACAGCACGAAATAAGCTACTTTAGTCCACTTTGATTAAATTTGCCTACAGTACACCCCCAAACAACACTCATACAATCTTTGTAGACTCAGAGGGGGGGCTATTTCTACTTCAGAGTCCGCAGAGAGTGCCTTGTAGTTAAAACTTTGCCGTTTTTTGCTAACTTTACTCGTTGATTATCAAAAATGCAAAATTTATTTTGAGTTTCAACTCAGAAATTATCTATATCTACAACATTTGAAAAATCAATTGTTCTTAACCGACAATAAGTATTAACAGGGGTAGTTTTGGGCCATTCTTGGACTGTTACAATCCAAAAAAAAATCGGGTTGTAATCAGTCGGTCTTTTTTTTTTAAAAAAAGACTTTTTTTTAATAATAAAGAACAGAACATATCAAATCAAAGCTCAGGAGTGATAGGTCCAACCAATTCGCTTGCGAAACAGCTCCAGGCTAATTCATTTAGTTTTTTAATTGAAAGTTTATGGTGGTTTTTTTTAAAAATAATTGACTTTTCAATAAATAATGGCTTAATTAACTTTTCCTCTATTTTTTTCTTAATTTGTTCAACTTCCAGCTTAGTGTCAGCAAAAAAAGACTGCTTCTTCTTTCTACTGAGTTAACATTTATTCTCGGTTGCAGTTTTAAGCCTGAAATTATTGTTTTCTGGCTTTGATACTACAAGATTTTAGATTTTTGTTTGTTTTGATATTTGCCAGTTTTTCATGTTTTCTTAATTTTGTCACATTATCACATTATTGACAGTTCTCATGTCACCTTATTAGCATTCAAATTAAAACACAATTGAACATATTAAAATCTTGAAAGATATAAATCATCGTTTTAATGGCCTCGACGCCTCTTTCTTGAAGAAATCAATTGAATTTTTTAATTTTGTCTTAACTGTCATTTATACTTTGTCGTTTCGGTCGTATGAAATTTCCTGTTTAGTGATAGCTTTCATTGGCTTTTCATGGAAGAATAGAAAAACCGATATTCTGATATTAGCAGATAGCTGATGGCTTTTATGACTTTCAAACCCATCGTTTTCCAAAATTAAAAAATAATTTTTTAACTTCGCAATTTTGTTCTTTTTATGTTTCTTTTTGTTACCTAATCTCGTTAGTTGATTACAGGTCAAATATGACATTATGGGTGTCAAGGGAATAAAAGGGATTAGTGTCCAAAAATCTTTTTTTTAAAGATTTTGTTATGACCTTACTGGCTTCGACACCGCTTTTTCACAAAAAAAAATTAAATTAATTTGATTTTTGTCATATTTGACGTTCTTTTTGTAGATGCAAGAAATATTCTGGATAATTACAGGTCTCGAGGGTTTCTTTTTCATGAAAAAACGACGATATTTAAATAGTTCTTTTTGTAATTAATGCCTTTCATGACATTGAATGTAATTTTGTTTCGAAAAAAAAATTAAAAGTATTACATACTTTAGCACTCCGCTTTTTTGTCTACTTGTTACCTAGTCTTACTAATGAATGGCCACGTACTACATTATAAATGTTTGAAGAAGGCGCAATCAAATATATTTTGAGTGCCAAAATTTGGCTTGACGGTTTTGACAGCGTTTTCTGGCAAGTTTCAATTTAAATTTTGTTTGTTCTTTGTTGTTCTTTTTAGCCGCTCTAAAAAATGAATAAGGTCAGGTCCTAATGCCCTTCTATAGAAGCAGTGGTAATCGCAAATTTGTGGTAATATTAATTTATTCCTAATGGTATTTATTACTTTGAAGTTAATTGTTTCAAAAAAAAAGTTAATTTTTTTTACTTTTCTGTTTTTGTTCTTTTTTGTATAATTATTACCCAACCTTTCTATGGACTGGTCGCATATGTTTTGTGGTGATTTTTAAGTTATTTTTGTTTAGTTTCAGGTTTATCTGACGGTATGTTGACTTTGTTATTAAATTTAGTTTTTAAGAGGGACATAAATTTTTTGATATAATTAATGTTTGTTGTTGTTGTTGTTTGATTTTGCTGTTCGTTTTGACTCGCTCTCTTAATATTGACATATTACAGCAATCTAATGCATCAATTTTTACTCCACTGAGTTATTTGTTTTGGAGGTTATCTTATCGTTCATACGGAATTTTTTGAAAAAGACTTGGGCTTTTTTGGGATTCGCAAAAAATAATTTTTGGGTTTTTCTATCTGTTCCTCATTTGGTCGCCCATCCACAAAATTGTGGATGGGCGGGGTCGGAACCTTATGTGCCATTGCACATTACCGAGCCGCCTTGTTGTTGTTACCTGTTCTTAGGGTGTTTTTAAAACTGTCCGATGAGATTATCAGACCTCACTTCAAACCTTTGGCCAACATTCGGAAAAATGTTGCAAATTGAGGTGCAAACTTCATAAAATTGTAACTTCATAAACTTAACAAGTTTTGCAAATTTGGCGATTAAAATAGAAAGAATATAATGATGATAAAAATCTTGCATAAACAGCAGTGGCTTCGAGCTTTGTTTTCAACATTATTCTAATACATTTAATGAGAAATCAAAAAAATTTGAAATTTGAAGTTATAATCTCAATTACTTCTGCACTTTTTTTTCAGGAAATAATCGCGTTATTTTTTTTTCATTTCTGATCCGGAATGAGACCAAAGAGCAATAACAACAAACATAATTTTAAATACCTGGACATTTTCTAGTGCAACATTGTTAAAATAAAATAAAAAGTTTTACTTTTGTCAATTTTATTATAAATTTATAGTATTTATGAGAAACTCACCTGGAAAATTGGGGAAGTAACTGCTGAACTATAATATATGTACTCCCTCGTGAACAAAGTATCGATTGAAATTTTGTTCACGCGTTGAATACCATCTTCCTATTACGTCACAAATCAACAAAAGAACTCACCTGACATTTTTTTCATTTGATTATTCGCCCATTGTTTAATTTGGACTCAATATTTTATGATGTATGATTATTTGATCTATTATTTGCTTAATTCCGTAAGATTTTCATATTGTTATCTTATCAAAGTTCAACTTCAAAAATAGATTATACCGTCGGCTAATTTAAGATTTTAACCATAACAAAAGTTATCAGTCAAATTGAAAGACTTGCTGTTAAGAAAGAGAAATATTATTCTAAAAAATTCATCAACTAATTTTGTCCAAATTTTATCAGATATTATTCTCATTATTAATTGTATAATAATCCGGGTTTCAGAGAATGACTACATGTTCTCCTAGTAATGAAATAAGCGAAACCGCGAAAATTAACTAATATATCTTGACAAGAACTTAAAAAGCTCCAGATAAGATGTTTAAGAATTTCAGGTTATCGAGTTCTTGACAAAGTATGGCAAGATTTGTCAAAAGATTTGAAATCTTGCATGTCTTGGTGAAAATTGAGATGATTCGTTTCACAATCCATTTCCATGACTTTGACTTAGATCTTGATAGATCATTTTTTGAATCGCCTTGCAAAATTTTTTTGCCAAAAATTTACGAGGTCTTCCAAATTTAAAATACAGGTTCTTATAAATTTAACATGAACCAGTTAACAATCCGAATTAGAATTTCTTGCTAGTTTATCATTCTACTTAAATTTTCTTATAAGTTAACCATCTGTGTTTTTTGAAACTTATATTACGCTTACACACTCTAAATAAAGTTCAGGTAAATTTACCTGAAAAAACACCTGAATTTACCTGAATCGTTCAGGCAAATTGTTCCCACCTGAACTACACCTGAACTTACCTGAAATTTACCTGAAATTTACCTGAAAATTTCAGGTTTTTAACAATGCATTGCCAACAAAGTCTTAAAATTATTGATTGAAATTGCACAAAAAATCACAAAAAAATTTGTTTGATTTTATAATATAGGTCAAAAGTGTTAAAACCAAGCTGGTGTGCTGCAATTATTGTCATTTTTCGAAAATTTTAACTAAATTACTAAAAATCAACTTTTTTGCTGGAAAACGTTATAGAACTAAATTTACTTATTCAGCTTGTTTTTGAGCACAACAAACATACTCAGCATTAAACTAGTGAGACCAATCTTGATACAGCTTTTCGTGTCACGTAAGAATGCGATAGTTCGTCGAAATTTCATATATCTTAGCCTAGATCTGTATAAGCCAGAGTTTCTTGGAAAATTTTGACAAGGTCTGAAACTTTTCAGGAAAATTTTTTGGTGTATATTGTTACAACAATGTTTTTAGTGTAATTTTTTTGGCAAAGTTGTCACATTCTAATTCGAGCAACAAACAGACCACGTAGTCCAAGTCAAAATTATCAACACTTTTTTTCTGAAAATCTTTTTTTGACCTTGGTTGCCTTGACGTCACTACGTTGCAATTTTTTTGTGATACTAGGAATTGCGACCTAGAAAAGAAATATAGCAAATAACAAGAAAAACGATGTGAGTTGATATAAGATGAAACAAAATTGGTGAGTTTAAGATGATGAGGTTAGTTTATGAATGGCACTAGGTTTTTGTAGTAGAATTTGTTTATTTGAATCCTGTACTGTCCTCTTTCACAGTACTTGCGCCTGAATAGACACGCTATAGCTAATTGTTTGAGCGTCTCATGTCATTGCAAATAATTCAATTGAAATTATTCTACTTGAATTCTTTTTGAGAAAGAGATTGTTGCGTATACTTACTCAGAAAATTGAGAAATAACAGCAATAGTTATATTGGCGTTGTCATACATCAACTGAATCGAAACTGACTTGAACAAAGTTCTGATAGCGATACTGTAACCTTTTAAGGAAACATTTCAACAATCTCAAAGAAGTTCAACCCTCTCAACCTTAATTTTCCCGGCCAAACGCCCAAAATATCAAACAATAAGGAGAAAAAATTGAACTTGGCTTCTTGACAGTCTGTTTTGTGCCAACAATTTATGGTCATCCAGCATACTCCAGAGCACAGTCTGGTACTTTGCCTCAATTGTAATTGTAGGAATGACTCCTAGTTTTCCTAAGGCGTAGCTGGTTTTTTGAGTATAAGGGGAAAGATATGCCCTATTCTAGAACTGGAATTATAAAAAGACCTAATTCCTGATGATGGGGGGAGGGGGGCTGTAAAAATTGAAATAAATTACACGGTCGAGGAAACCGATTAAACTCAACGCTAATAAGTGCAGTCAAATTCTTTTCGTGGGTCGAGTAAAAGTTTTTTCAAAGGCATTTTGCGCTCAAGCAGGTTCTGTTTATAGTTATCATAGGTTGGTTGAGCATGGTCTTTTCATGTGTCGAGCAAAAACATTTTCACTGGTCTAATTTTTTTTTACTATATTTGGTTTTTTCAAGTTTTTTCAAAAGTTGTTTTCAGATTTTGTACATACAGAAGCAGCACCGGTGCATGACTAAACAGCATGGCACCGGAGTGGTCCCAATTATAAAAGAGTTGAAAAATTGCCAACAGAATTAAGCACGTTTGCAACTCTTAAGATAAAGCAGTTATCTCAGCTGCACTAGATTGCCACATTAGTTGATTGAATAAAACAAGATAGTTTGAATTTTGTGATCTGCTTCCCATTAGCCAATATGAAAACTTAGCGTTGTTCATTTTTTCCATTTCAGATTATTAAACTATAATTTTTTTAACAAAAAAAGACGAGGCTGATTTTTGATAGATTGTCCGTTTTACTAAAACCCAAAAGTTGAAGGAGCATGCACACTGACTACGTTATAAGAAATAGTAGCAATTAAATCACGCGAAAAATTTTAATTGATCAAGGGCACGTTTTATTGTCCTACCAAATTTCAGGATATGTTTTATTGTCCAGCCTAATTCAAGGACCTATTTTTTTGCTCAGCCAAATAAAAGACAGATTTTTTCAGTTTGTTACCCCCTGCTTAGTTGGCACATATTAATTGCACCCCCAGGCGTACGTGCTATATTTTCAGGTGATGATTTACTATGTATTGGGACGTGTAATGTAACTGGGGGGCGCATAACATACTGGAGGCAGAAACGGAAAAGTTCTTACAAGATATTTTTTGTCCAGCCAAATAGTTGTTTAGCCCCAGGACGCGAGAGCATTGAAGACGCGATTTATTGTTTAGCCAACTTCGCGGACGGTTGTTCTAGATCCCGACATGGTCGAGCACATCACGCAAATGCTAGACAAGTTCTGTTCATTTTATAAATCTGTCGAGGACAGTCTTTTCATT
>NC_134482.1:39987401-40090905 GCF_964194025.1 Convolutriloba macropyga | reverse complement strand
TATGTATTTAGGAAAACAGAATTTATATTTAAAAGGTTGCATGACAAACCCGTTTAACTTAATTTTGGGAGCATAAGTACATTTATAGAGGAATCTACCGGGATATCATAAAATTTGTAATCATGAAAGAATATTTGTTAGCATATGAGATTCACACTATATTTGAGACCTGAAAATCTACTAACTTAGCAGAATTCGATTGACACAGAAAAATATCACTTGTTTGAGGGAAGCAAAGAACTTACGCACAGGGTGTGTGCGTGGTGTGTGTGTGTGTGGTGTATGTGGTGTGTGTGTTTGTGCTGGTGTATGCTTCCGTGCGTATGCGTGCGTGGTGTATGTGTGTTTGTAAGTATGTGTGTGTTTGTGTGTGTGGTGAGTGTGTGTGTGCGTCTGTGCCTGCGTGGTGTATGTGTGTTTGTAAGTGTGTGTGTGTTTGTGTGTGTGGTGAGTGTGTGTGTGCGTCTGTGCGTGCGTGTGTATATGTGTGGGTGTGTGTGTATGTGTGTTTCTGCGTTTTTTGTGTGTGGTCAATGTGGTGTGTGTGTGCGTGCTGGTGTATGCTTGCCTGCGTGGTGTATGTGTGTGTAAATATGTGTTTGTGCGTGTGGTGTTTTGTTTGCGTGCGTGTGTGTTCGTGAGTGTGTGTGTGTTTGTGCGAGTATGTGCTTCACCTCGGAGTTTGATAACTTCTCGCTGGCGACAACAACCGGGTGGTAATATTCATAAATTTCCGCCAAGTGAGTTCAACAGCTTGAAATTGTGATTGAGAGAGAATTATAGATCACGCGAAACGCAAAAAGTCAAGTCACTAAAAAGTCAAAATGGTCAAGGAAAAATTTTGCAAAAAAAAACACACGTTTACAGGTATTGCTATGAACTTCGTTCAAGAACAATTAAAATAAATTTTGATATCAGTCCTCTAAAAAATTGACAAGAAAGTACTGTTCATCGAAAACAAAAAATATTGTAATACATCTTCAACAAGCTCCTGTTGTACTTCATTTCGATCAAAAACATCAAAATGCCCGCTAAAGAGGTTTTTGAATAGCTGCATATTTACAAAGACTCAATTACTGATTAAATTGAAAAGCAGACTATTTAGAAATTGAGACTCTAAAATAAAAATTATTAAGAAGGAAGGACGAGGAAACTGGCTCTTAGTATGGATTCTGTGAGGAGGATCTGGTAGGAGAGGGTTGTGGTAGGTGGAAGCGTGGTAGTTCGGGAGGGCGCGTAGGTGCCGGTGTAAGTGGGCAGATGTAAGTGGAGGGGAGGGCAGGTGAGTAGAGGGGTAAGGGCGGGGATTTCAAGCTAATTAAAGATTATTTTGAAGATTTTCATAAACAGAGAAAGCAATTTCTGCAAAGAAAAATCAACTTTCTTAGCTAAAAAGCACAATTTTTGGGAAATAAAAGTCTAACAATAACTTATGAAATTTACATAACAATGACTTACAACTGTCTAACAACGACTTATGATAAAGTAGGCACTACAACAATTGTCAGGCTCAAGAAAAAGGAATTGTGCATCGAAGTTCACGAGTGTTCGAAAACATCCAAAAGTCTGACATTAAAGCAGTCTATGGAATTCCTTTGAGCAGTTGAAGATAATTCTAGATAAAAAACTTTCCTTAGTTCATCGATATAAACTAGTTTCTCTTGAGATGTCAGAACCACCCGAGTAAAGAAGCCCCTGACTGGTCCAATGCTTCCAATGACAGAGAAGAGTCTAATATTTGCACACAACCTGCCAATTGTGCTTCCGGGAGTTTCAATGAAATACTGAATTTTTTCCGAAAAAATCTTGGCCATGCTCGGTGAAAGTAACGTAACAATTTCACAGCATCGATCTTCTATAGGCTGGCGAATCCAAGTAGCAATTTTTGTAATAAATTCTGTTAATGAATTTGGTGGACGTATTATGCCTACGCGCCTCTTTGACGGCTGATGTTTCAACAAAATCAACACGAAAAGCGATATTTTCAGGCTCTTGTTTTCTTCATAACTTATCGAAGATATTTTTTAATTTTTTGTCATAACAAAGATGAGACAATTTATGACGTTGAGTCATTCTTCGACATATCACTTCGCATTCTGAATGCGAACCGCTAAAAACTTCACCCAGGGACCTATTAGCGCTCTCAAAGCTCATCGCCGAATGGCAAAAAAGCGGTCCAAACCTTCTAACTTGTTCTGTAAGATGAACCAAACAACGAACGTTTATTGTCTCAATTCGTTGATTCCCACCGTGTACAGCCACAATTTCCTTACAAAATTGGCCAAGAAATTTTTCTGCTTTAGAAAGGTTAGCAATCGAACTTGATTCTAATAAAAGACGAACTCCACACACAAAGTTCATCAAGTGTGAGTAAAGAGCAAATGGCAGGCGATTAAGGAATACTAAAGGACTAACATAGAACAACCAGTTGAAATTTTCATTGGCTTTGAATTGAGACAGCTCCTCCAGTGGTCTTATTTTCCTCGAATAGGACACTAACTCTCTAGGACAAGAAAAATTAGCAACGTCTTGTTTGACAATGGTCTTATCTTCAGCAGAAAGCGTTTTGTAACATAATTTTAACAATTCTGGGAGAACACCCAGAAGGACACAATGCATATAATCAACTGGTGCTGCTAATGGCAGGCCTTCTATTAACTTTGAAAACGCGCTTTTGCCTTTTACGCCGACAACGTTGGCACTTCTTTTCACGCTTAGAGTTTCTGCCAAATTAACGTACACATCATTGACTGAATTTTCACGCAAGGTAGCCGTTTCACCATAAAGATAATATGCATGTGTTCGCCCAATTGTCTTCCCTTTTGCTGTGCAAGCGTGGCAGCCGTAGAAGCCATTGAATTTGAGCATGTTGAGCATATGATTTTTTGCTCCCAAATCTGATATCAACAGTCTCACTTTAAAAAATATTTTGAAAGTTAGCTTGTTGATCTCGAAATCAATCCCTGAACATAATTCCCCTTGGATATGTGAAACAACTTTTTGCCAGTCTGGGTGTTTTGCGCCAACAAAGAGAGAGGCCAAAACAATATTCTGTTTTGACATTCGTAGTTTTGGTGGTAAATCGGCTACTTGAATCCAAACAGGCCAAAGCTCTTTCTTGAATGTCGATTTCCTTAGGTTGACACCGTCCGAGAACAAAACCAAATTCACAACACCCACCCTATCCGGACTTATTTCAAAAGCAGGACAAATGGATAGATTAAAATCCGAATGAGGATTCATTTTACGCTCAGCTGCGTATTCGAGAATTCTGTTTATATTTTGCTTAAAAATTTCACGTATATGAAAACGAAATTGTATTACACATAACGAGTCTTCATCAGTTTTATCAAGAACCCGAATTCCTTCCTGAAATTGTTTCTTCAAATGTTTGACATGAGAACTTCCTGATGGGAAGTTATTGCTATCAGGCAACAAATTTTTAATCAGTGTATGTAAGGAAGTTGAACACTCATCCGAAAGCTTAAACCTTGAGCAAAAGAGTTCTGTTAACCCTGTGGCTTCGCCCACAGTGATGTCAGTTCCATCAAAGAGCTTACCAGACATTATCAAGTTGTCACTGTCATCCATTATTTCCGATGAATCGTCATCGTTTATTTCAGAGAGAGAAAAACTTATTGCAGCATTGCCGAGCAGTGGCGATGAAGCACGAATTGTAAAGTTATTGTTATGCTCTGCTTCTGATTCTTCAGTTGTTGCCTCAAAGTAGGAATTTTCCTGAATAGTCCAACTGGTATTGAGCAGGTCGTCTTCACTTGAACTTTCTTCACTCTCCATTGATTCACTCTTATGGTCCGTTTCAAGATTTGTGCTACCATGACAAAAACCGATATGCGGTTTCTCTAACAATATTTTGCCTGCAAAAACAGATTTTGGTGCACTGTGTCGATTAGTTGGACTTTCAGTCAACTGAAAATCTTGGGATGTGATTTCGTTAGCAGGACCATCACTGAGCTCAATGCCTGTTGTTTCATGTGGTGGACTGTCAGCGAGCTCATTGAAACCCTCTACTAGCTCTCGACCTTTAATCCTGCGTTTTTTCGGTCTGCATACGCTTTTATCAGCAACAAGTTTCTGGTTCATCTTTTCCTCTAGAAGGTCTTTCGCTATTTCTTCCAATATGTCTTGCAACAACGACTCAAATTCGGAGTTTTGCCAGGTTTCTTCTCTACCTTTCACGATGCAGGTTCTACAAAGACAGGAGTTAAATTCGAAAAAGTCAGCCCCATACTTAACAAAAACTTCGTCACCTGGATAAATGCGTTTTTTCACTCGAAGTTGAACTATGCCAGAGTCGCTTGAAAAATCGTACTCACAGTTAGGGCTGCAATCAGAGTTTACAAATCTCATTGGCCCGAGCAAAAGTAATTGCTTACCAGTTCTTTCAGAGGACATCACTGAAAGATTTGTGACAACTCCTTCAGGAACTTCACGGACGAAGCCTATGGGATTCTTTTTCAATACGACTGATTGTCTGATAACTTCTTTTCCGGCATACAAAAGTCGATACCCGCCAAGAGAATCATGTCGTATAACGAATGACGGTCCGAGAGTCTGATAGGCATCACATACAACTTTATAGGTTTCCTGCCACTTAGGGTCTCGTTCCAGTTTTTTTCTGAAAATGCTTTCGATCATTGGCTGAACAGTTCTCATTGCCGGCCTATCAGGGGTTTGAACAAACTTCTCTACAGCGTAATAATCACATTGCGCCAAAATCGACCAATCAACATCTTTGGGCAACATTTCATCTGAAAAAGAAGGAAAACATTAGAAGCAAACTTTCCCAATTTGACCACATTATTGAAAAAAATTGCGACAAACATTTCGAGAGAACCAAGTCCGTTAACTTGATTCATTAACAAAATATTTTATTTAAGGTTGAGGAAAGGCTGTTCAATATGGCCAAATCCAGTGATTTGACCAGTTTAAATCTAAAAAAGGAGACCAACTTTTTTGTGAGGACCAAGTCAAGTAACTTGATTCCCTATCAATATAGGTTGTTTGAAGAAAATTTTTTCCTAATATAGCCAAATCCAGTGATTTGACCATTTTATTGACAAAAATTTGACAAACATTTCTAGAGAACCAAGTCCAGTAGTTTGATTCTCTATCAATATACGTTGTTTGAAGAAAATTTTTTTCTTAATATAGCCAAAACCAGTGATTTGACAATTTTATTGAAAAAAAATGCGACAAACATTTCGAGAGAACCAAGTCCAGTAGCTTGATTCATTAACAGAAAACTCTATTTAAGGCTGAAAAGGCTGTTCAATATGGCCAAATCCAGTGACTTGACCAGTTCAAATCTGAAAAAGGAGACCAACTTTTGTGAGGACCAAGTCCAGTAACTTGATTCTCTATCAATATACGTTGTTTGAAGAAAATTTTTTCTTAATATAGCCAAATCCAGTGATTTGACCACTTTATTGAAAAAAATGCGACAAACATTTCGAGAGAACCAAGTCCAGTAGCTTGATTCATTAACAGAAAACTTTATTTAAGGCCGAGAAAAGGCTGTTCAATATGGCCAAATCCAGTGACTTGACCAGTTCAAATCTAAAGAAGGAGACCAACTTCTTTGTGAGGACCAAGTCCAGTAACTTGAATCTCTATCAATATACGTTGTTTGAAGAAAATTTTTTCTAACTATAGCCAAATCCAGTGATTTGACGACTTTATTGGAAAAAATGCGACAAACAATTCGAGAGAACCAAGTCCAGTAGCTTGATTCATTAACAGAAAACTTTTTTAAGGCTGAGAAAAGACTGTTCAATATGGCCAAATCCAGTGATTTGACCAGTTCAAATCTAAAAAAGGAGACCAACTTTTTTGTGAGGACCAAGTCCAGTAACTTGATTCTCTATCAATATACGTTGTTTGAAGAAAATTTTTTCTTAATATAGTCAAATCCAGTGATTTGACCACTTTATTGAAAGAAATGCGACAAACATTTCGAGAGAACCAAGTCCAGAAGCTTGATTCATTAACAGAAAACTTTATTTAAGGCTGAGAAAAGGCTGTTCAATATGGCCAAATCCAGTGACTTGACCAGTTCAAATCTAAAAAAGGAGAACAACTTTTTTGTGAGGACCAAGTCCAGTAACTTGATTCTCTATCAATATACGTTGTTTGAAGAAAATTTTTTCTTAATATAGCCAAATCCAGTGATTTGACCACTTTATTGACAAAATTGTGACAAACATTTCGAGAGAACCAAGTCCAGTAGCTTGATTCCCTATCAATATACGTTGTTTGAAGAAAATTTTTTTCTTAATATAGCCAAATCCAGTGATTTGACCACTTTATTGAAAAAAATGCGACAAACATTTCGAGAGAACCAAGTCCAGTAGCTTGATTCATTAACAGAAAACTTTATTTAAGGCTGAGAAAAGGCTGTTCAATATGGCCAAATCCAGTGATTTGACCAGTTCAAATCTAAAAAAGGAGACCAACTTTTTTGTGAGGACCAAGTCAAGTAACTTGATTCCCTATCAATATACGTTGTTTGAAGAAAATTTTTTCCTAATATAGCCAAATCCAGTGAATTGACCAATTTATTGACAAAAATGTGACAAACATTTCGAGAGAACCAAGTCCAGTAGCTTTATTCCCTATCAATATACGTTGTTTGAAGAAAATTTTTTTCTTAATATAGCCAAATCCAGTGATTTGACCACTTTATTGAAAAAAAATGCGACAAACATTTCGAGAGAACCAAGTCCAGTAGCTTGATTCATTAACAGAAAACTCTATTTAAGGCTGAAAAGGCTGTTCAATATGGCCAAATCCAGTGACTTGACCAGTTCAAATCTAAAAAAGGAGACCAACTTTTTTGTGAGGACCAAGTCCAGTAACTTGATTCTCTATCAATATACGTTGTTTGAAGAAAACTTTTTCTTAATATAGCCAAATCCAGTGATTTGACCACTTTATTGAAAAAAATGCCACAAACATTTCGAGAGAACCAAGTCCAAGAGCTTGATTCATTAACAGAAAACTTTATTTAAGGCCGAGAAAAGGCTGTTCAATATGGCCAAATCCAGTGACTTGACCAGTTCAAATCTAAAAAAGGGGACCAACTTTTTTGTGAGGACCAAGTCCAGTAACTTGATTCTCTATCAATATACGTTGTTTGAAGAAAATTTTTCCTAATATAGCCAAATCCAGTGATTTGACCACTTTATTGAAAAAAATGCGACAAACATTTCGAGAGAACCAAGTCCAGTAGCTTGATTCATTAACAGAAAATTTTATTTAAGGCTGAGAAAAGGCTGTTGAATATGGCCAAATCCAGTGACTTGACCAGTTCAAATCTTAAAAAGGAGACCAGCTTTTTTTGTGAGGACCAAGTCCAGTAACTTGATTCTCTATCAATATACGTTGTTTGAAGAAAATTTTTTCTTAATATAGCCAAATCCACTGATTTGACCACTTTATTGAAAAAAATGCGACAAACAATTCGAGAGAACCAAGTCCAGTAGTTTGATTCATTAGCAGAAAACTTTATTTAAGGCTGAGAAAAGGCTGTTCAATATGGCCAAATCCAGTGACTTGACCAGTTCAAATCCAAAAAAGGAGACCAACTTTTTTGTGAGGACCAAGTCCAGTAACTTGATTCTCTATCAATATACGTTGTTTGAAGAAAATTTTTTCTTAATATAGCCAAATCCAGTGATTTGACCACTTTATTGAAAAAAATGCGACAAACAATTCGAGAGAACCAAGTCCAGTAGCTTGATTCATTAACAGAAAACTTTATTTAAGGCTGAGAAAAGGCTGTTCAATATGGCCAAATCCAGTGACTTGACCAGTTCAAATCTAAAAAAGGAGACCAACTTTTTTGTGAGGACCAAGTCCAGTAACTTGATTCTCTATCAATATACGTTGTTTGAAGAAAATTTTTTCTTAATATAGCCAAATCCAGTGATTTGACCACTTTATTGAAAAAAATGCGACAAACATTTCGAGAGAACCAAGTCCAGTAGCTTGATTCATTAACAGAAAATTTTATTTAAGGCTGAGAAAAGGCTGTTGAATATGGCCAAATCCAGTGACTTGACCAGTTCAAATCTTAAAAAGGAGACCAGTTTTTTTTGTGACTTGATTCTCTATCAATATACGTTGTTTGAAGAAAATTTTTTCCTAATATAGCCAAATCCAGTGATTTGCCCACTTTATTTTAAAAAATGCGACAAACAATTCGAGAGAACCAAGTCCAGTAGTTTGATTCATTAGCAGAAAACTTTATTTAATGCTGAGAAAAGGCTGTTGAATATGGCCAAATCCAGTGACTTGACCAGTTCAAATCTTAAAAAGGAGACCAGCTTTTTTTGTGACTTGATTCTCTATCAATATACGTTGTTTGAAGAAAATTTTTTCCTAATATAGCCAAATCCAGTGATTTGCCCACTTTATTTAAAAAATGCGACAAACAATTCGAGAGAACCAAGTCCAGTAGTTTGATTCATTAGCAGAAAACTTTATTTAAGGCTGAGAAAAGGCTGTTCAATATGGCCAAATCCAGTGACTTGACCAGTTCAAATCTAAAAAAGGAGACCAACTTTTTTGTGAGGACCAAGTCCAGTAACTTGATTCTCTATCAATATACGTCGTTTGAAGAAAATTTTTTCTTAATATAGCCAAATCCAGTGATTTGACCACTTTATTGAAAAAAATGCGACAAACAATTCGAGAGAACCAAGTCCAGTAGCTTGATTCATTAACAGAAAACTTTATTTAAGGCTGAGAAAAGGCTGTTCAATATGGCCAAATCCAGTGACTTGACCAGTTCAAATCTAAAAAAGGAGACCAACTTTTTTGTGAGGACCAAGTCCAGTAACTTGATTCTCTATCAATATACGTTGTTTGAAGAAAATTTTTCCTAATATAGCCAAATCCAGTGATTTGACCACTTTATTGAAAAAATGCGACAAACATTTCGAGAGAACCAAGTCCAGTAGCTTGATTCATTAACAGAAAATTTTATTTAAGGCTGAGAAAAGGCTGTTGAATATGGCCAAATCCAGTGACTTGACCAGTTCAAATCTTAAAAAGGAGACCAGCTTTTTTTGTGAGGACCAAGTCCAGTAACTTGATTCTCTATCAATATACGTTGTTTGAAGAAAATTTTTTCCTAATATAGCCAAATCCAGTGATTTGCCCACTTTATTGAAAAAAATGCGACAAACAATTCGAGAGAACCAAGTCCAGTAGTTTGATTCATTAGCAGAAAACTTTATTTAAGGCTGAGAAAAGGCTGTTCAATATGGCCAAATCCAGTGACTTGACCAGTTCAAGTCTATAAAAGGAGACCAACTTTTTTGTGAGGAACAAGTCCAGAAACTTGATTCTCTATCAATATACGTTGTTTAAAAAAAATTTTTTCATAATATAGCCAAATCCAGTGATTTGACCACTTTATTGAAAAAAAATGCGACAAACATTTCGAGAGAACCAAGTCCAGTAGCTTGATTCATTAACAGAAAACTTTATTTAAGGCTGAGAAAAGGCTGTTCAATATGGCCAAATCCAGTGATTTGACCAGTTCAAATCTAAAAAAGGAGACCAAATTTTGTGAGGACAAAGTCCAGCAACTTGATTCTCTATCAATATACGCTGTTTGAAGAAAATTTTTTCTTAATAAAGCCAAATCCAGTGATTTTACCACTTTATTCAAAAAAACGCGACAAACATTTCGAGAGAACCAAGTCCAGTAGCTTGATTCATTAACAGAAAACTTTATTTAAGGCTGAGAAAAGGCTGTTCAATATGGCCAAATCCAGTGATTTGACCAGTTCAAATCTAAAAAAGGAGACCAACTTTTTTGTGAGGACCAAGTCCAGTAACTTGATTCTCTATCAATATACGTTGTTTGAAGAAAATTTTTTCTTAATATAGCCAAATCCAGTGATTTGACCACTTTATTGAAAAAAAATGCGACAAACATTTCGAGAGAACCAAGTCCAGTAGCTTGATTCATTAACAGAAAACTTCATTTAAGGCTGAGAAAAGGCTGTTGAATATGGCCAAATCCAGTGACTTGACCAGTTCAAATCTTAAAAAGGAGACCAGCTTTTTTTGTGAGGACCAAGTCCAGTAACTTGATTCTCTATCAATATACGTTGTTTGAAGAAAATTTTTTCTTAATATAGCCAAATCCAGTGATTTGACCACTTTATTGAAAAAAAATGCGACAAACAATTCGAGAGAACCAAGTCCAGTAGTTTGATTCATTAGCAGAAAACTTTATTTAAGGCTGAGAAAAGGCTGTTCAATATGGCCAAATCCAGTGACTTGACCCGTTCAAGTCTATAAAAGGAGACCAACTTTTTTGTGAGGAACAAGTCAAGTAACTTGATTCTCTATCAATATACGTTGTTTGAAGAAAATTTTTTCTTAATATAGCCAAATCCAGTGATTTGACCAATTTATTGAAAAAAAATGCGACAAACAATTCGAGAGAACCAAGTCCAGTAGTTTGATTCATTAGCAGAAAACTTTATTTAAGGCTGAGAAAAGGCTGTACAATATGGCCAAATCCAGTGACTTGACCCGTTCAAGTCTATAAAAGGAGACCAACTTTTTTGTGAGGAACAAGTCAAGTAACTTGATTCTCTATCAATATACGTTGTTTGAAGAAAATTTTTTCTTAATATAGCCAAATCCAGTGATTTGACCACTTTATTGAAAAAAAATGCGACAAACAATTCGAGAGAACCAAGTCCAGTAGTTTGATTCATTAGCAGAAAACTTTATTTAAGGCTGAGAAAAGGCTGTTCAATATGGCCAAATCCAGTGATTTGACCAGTTCAAATCTAAAAAAGGAGACCAACTTTTTTGTGAGGACCAAGTCCAGTAACTTGATTCTCTATCAATATACGTTGTTTGAAGAAAATTTTTTCTTAATATAGCCAAATCCAGTGATTTGACCACTTTATTGAAAAAAATGCGACAAACATTTCGAGAGAACCAAGTCCAGTAGCTTGATTCATTAACAGAAAATTTTATTTAAGGCTGAGAAAAGGCTGTTGAATATGGCCAAATCCAGTGACTTGACCAGTTCAAATCTTAAAAAGGAGACCAGCTTTTTTTGTGACTTGATTCTCTATCAATATACGTTGTTTGAAGAAAATTTTTTCTTAATATAGCCAAATCCAGTGATTTGACCACTTTATTGAAAAAAAATGCGACAAACAATTCGAGAGAACCAAGTCCAGTAGTTTGATTCATTAGCAGAAAACTTTATTTAAGGCTGAGAAAAGGCTGTTCAATATGGCCAAATCCAGTGACTTGACCAGTTCAAGTCTATAAAAGGAGACCAACTTTTTTGTGAGGAACAAGTCCAGAAACTTGATTCTCTATCAATATACGTTGTTTAAAGGAAATTTTTTCATAATATAGCCAAATCCAGTGATTTGACCACTTTATTGAAAAAAAATGCGACAAACATTTCGAGAGAACCAAGTCCAGTAGCTTGATTCATTAACAGAAAACTTTATTTAAGGCTGAGAAAAGGCTGTTCAATATGGCCAAATCCAGTGATTTGACCAGTTCAAGTCTAAAAAAGGAGACCAACTTTTTTGTGAGGACCAAGTCCAGTAACTTGATTCTCTATCAATATACGTTGTTTGAAGAAAATTTTTTCTTAATATAGCCAAATCCAGTGATTTGACCACTTTATTGAAAAAAATGCGACAAACATTTCGAGAGAACCAAGTCCAGTAGCTTGATTCATTAACAGAAAATTTTATTTAAGGCTGAGAAAAGGCTGTTGAATATGGCCAAATCCAGTGACTTGACCAGTTCAAATCTTAAAAAGGAGACCAGCTTTTTTTGTGAGGACCAAGTCCAGTAACTTGATTCTCTATCAATATACGTTGTTTGAAGAAAATTTTTTCTTAATATAGCCAAATCCAGTGATTTGACCACTTTATTGAAAAAAAAATGCGACAAACAATTCGAGAGAACCAAGTCCAGTAGTTTGATTCATTAGCAGAAAACTTTATTTAAGGCTGAGAAAAGGCTGTTCAATATGGCCAAATCCAGTGACTTGACCAGTTCAAGTCTATAAAAGGAGACCAACTTTTTTGTGAGGAACAAGTCCAGAAACTTGATTCTCTATCAATATACGTTGTTTAAAGGAAATTTTTTCATAATATAGCCAAATCCAGTGATTTGACCACTTTATTGAAAAAAAATGCGACAAACATTTCGAGAGAACCAAGTCCAGTAGCTTGATTCATTAACAGAAAACTTTATTTAAGGCTGAGAAAAGGCTGTTCAATATGGCCAAATCCAGTGATTTGACCAGTTCAAATCTAAAAAAGGAGACCAAATTTTGTGAGGACAAAGTCCAGCAACTTGATTCTCTATCAATATACGCTGTTTGAAGAAAATTTTTTCTTAATAAAGCCAAATCCAGTGATTTTACCACTTTATTGAAAAAAATGCGACAAACATTTCGAGAGAACCAAGTCCAGTAGCTTGATTCATTAACAGAAAACTTTATTTAAGGCTGAGAAAAGGCTGTTCAATATGGCCAAATCCAGTGATTTGACCAGTTCAAATCTAAAAAAGGAGACCAAATTTTGTGAGGACCAAGTCCAGTAACTTGATTCTCTATCAATATACGTTGTTTGAAGAAAATTTTTTCTTAATATAGCCAAATCCAGTGATTTGACCACTTTATTGAAAAAAATGCAACAAACATTTCGAGAGAACCAAGTCCAGTAGCTTGATTCATTAACAGAAAACTTTATTTAAGGCTGAGAAAAGGCTGTTCAATATGGCCAAATCCAGTGACTTGACCAGTTCAAATCTAAAAAAGGAGACCAACTTTTTTCTGAGGACCAAGTCCAGTAACTTGATTCTCTATCAATATACGTTGTTTGAAGAAACTTTTTTCTTAATATAGCCAAATCCAGTGATTTGACCACTTTATTGGAAAAAAATGCGACAAACAATTCGAGAGAACCAAGTCCAGTAGCTTGATTCATTAACAGAAAACTTTATTTAAGGCTGAGAAAAGGCTGTTGAATATGGCCAAATCCAGTGACTTGACCAGTTCAAATCTTAAAAAGGAGACCAGCTTTTTTGTGAGGACCAAGTCCAGTAACTTGATTCCCTATCAATATGCGTTGTTTGAAGAAAATTTTTTCTTAATATAGCCAAATCCAGTGATTTGACCACTTTATTGAAAAAAATGCGACAAACAATTCGAGAGAACCAAGTCCAGTAGTTTGATTCATTAACAGAAAACATTATTTAAGGCTGAGAAAAGGCTGTTCAATATGGCCAAATCCAGTGACTTGACCAGTTCAAGTCTATATAAGGAGACCAACTTTTTGTGAGGAACAGGTCCAGTATTTTGATTCCCTATCAATATACGTTGTTTGAAGAAAATTTTTTGATAATATAGCCAAATCCAGTGATTTGACCACTTTATTGAAAAAAAAAATGCGACAAACATTTCGAGAGAACCAAATCCAGTAGCTTGATTCATTAACAGAAAACTTTATTTAAGGCTGAGAAAAGGCTGTTCAATATGGCCAAATCCAGTGACTTGACCAGTTCAAATCTAAAAAAGGAGACCAACTTTTTTTGTGAGGACAAAGGCCAGCAACTTGATTCTCTATCAATATACGCTGTTTGAAGAAAAATTTTTCTTAATATAGCCAAATCCAGTGATTTGACCACTTTATTGAAAAAAATGCGACAAACATTTCGAGAGAACCAAGTCCAGTAGCTTGATTCATTAACAGAAAACTTCATTTAAGGCTGAGAAAAGGCTGTTCAATATGGCCAAATCCAGTGATTTGACCAGTTCAAATCTAAAAAAGGAGACCAACTTTTTTTTGAGGACCAAGTCCAGTAACTTGATTCTCTATCAATATACGTTGTTTGAAGAAAATTTTTTCTTAATATAGCCAAATCCAGTGATTTGACCACTTTATTGAAAAAAATGCGACAAACATTTCGAGAGAACCAAGTCCAGTAGCTTGATTCATTAACAGAAAACTTCATTTAAGGCTGAGAAAAGGCTGTTCAATATGGCCAAATCCAGTGATTTGACCAGTTCAAATCTAAAAAAGGAGACCAAATTTTGTGAGGACCAAGTCCAGTAACTTGATTCTCTATCAATATACGTTGTTTGAAGAAAATTTTTTCTTAATATAGCCAAATCCAGTGATTTGACCACTTTATTGAAAAAAATGCAACAAACATTTCGAGAGAACCAAGTCCAGTAGCTTGATTCATTAACAGAAAACTTTATTTAAGGCTGAGAAAAGGCTGTTCAATATGGCCAAATCCAGTGACTTGACCAGTTCAAATCTAAAAAAGGAGACCAACTTTTTTCTGAGGACCAAGTCCAGTAACTTGATTCTCTATCAATATACGTTGTTTGAAGAAACTTTTTTCTTAATATAGCCAAATCCAGTGATTTGACCACTTTATTGGAAAAAAATGCGACAAACAATTCGAGAGAACCAAGTCCAGTAGCTTGATTCATTAACAGAAAACTTTATTTAAGGCTGAGAAAAGGCTGTTGAATATGGCCAAATCCAGTGACTTGACCAGTTCAAATCTTAAAAAGGAGACCAGCTTTTTTGTGAGGACCAAGTCCAGTAACTTGATTCCCTATCAATATGCGTTGTTTGAAGAAAATTTTTTCTTAATATAGCCAAATCCAGTGATTTGACCACTTTATTGAAAAAAATGCGACAAACAATTCGAGAGAACCAAGTCCAGTAGTTTGATTCATTAACAGAAAACATTATTTAAGGCTGAGAAAAGGCTGTTCAATATGGCCAAATCCAGTGACTTGACCAGTTCAAGTCTATATAAGGAGACCAACTTTTTGTGAGGAACAGGTCCAGTATTTTGATTCCCTATCAATATACGTTGTTTGAAGAAAATTTTTTGATAATATAGCCAAATCCAGTGATTTGACCACTTTATTGAAAAAAAAAATGCGACAAACATTTCGAGAGAACCAAATCCAGTAGCTTGATTCATTAACAGAAAACTTTATTTAAGGCTGAGAAAAGGCTGTTCAATATGGCCAAATCCAGTGACTTGACCAGTTCAAATCTAAAAAAGGAGACCAACTTTTTTTGTGAGGACAAAGGCCAGCAACTTGATTCTCTATCAATATACGCTGTTTGAAGAAAAATTTTTCTTAATATAGCCAAATCCAGTGATTTGACCACTTTATTGAAAAAAATGCGACAAACATTTCGAGAGAACCAAGTCCAGTAGCTTGATTCATTAACAGAAAACTTCATTTAAGGCTGAGAAAAGGCTGTTCAATATGGCCAAATCCAGTGATTTGACCAGTTCAAATCTAAAAAAGGAGACCAACTTTTTTTTGAGGACCAAGTCCAGTAACTTGATTCTCTATCAATATACGTTGTTTGAAGAAAATTTTTTCTTAATATAGCCAAATCCAGTGATTTGACCACTTTATTGATAAAAAAATGCGACAAACATTTCGAGAGAACCAAATCCAGTAACTTGATTCATTAACAATCTAATTTATGTAGGTTGAGAAAAAAGCAAAATTCTATGCCTACATTGTAGTAGCTAAAAAAATTTTGAAACGAATTTTTAAATTAAGAAGCAAAAGAAAACACAAAAGCAACCAATTGAACAAACGTACAAACAAACGCAACATTGAACAAATTTAACTGGCCAAAATGAAGGCAGGGTTGTCACTGGTTTTAAATTAGTCGCTATCATAGCAAATCATATTCTATTTTTTGTGCTTTTGATCCTTTCTCTAATTCCGCTCTGAGCCAGCAGATAAGACAAAAGCGCCTGGTTGTGGAACTTTGTTTTCATTACATTCTTCAAGAGTTGCCCTCGCTTCGCTGCTCCTCCGTTCGGATGATTTAAATTCATTTCCTTTATTGTTCAAACTTACTTTTGCTAATTCATACATTGGAAGCCACTTCTGGTGATATTTCAGCCGAAACAGATTTGTGTAAAAAGAACATTTTTGTAAGCGGAGCAACAAGTTTCTACACTACAACTATCATTAAACATTAACAATAATAGAAGAGTTTTAAAAAGTCAATGATACCTAGATATGCTGATACCTTTGAAAAGTTCCTTCCGGACCGGCGAGAAATCTGTTCTTGGCTCAGAACCGCTTTTGTTCTTTCCCTTCGGAGACATCATGTGTTGTTTGAGCTCCTCACGGTCCCACAATTTTGCCGCCGCGTTCCTCCCAATCATTTGTGGAGTTAAACCATCAACCAGAGCAATCTCTTCGCCTTGAGCAGGGCCGTGGCTGTTTGGCAGCATTTGCTTCTCACTGTTTGCAAAGTTTTTAGGGGTCGGCAACAAAACACCTAGTTTTCCGATCTCTGCAGTCTAAAAAATAACCTTTTCACAAGAAACAACAATCTTAGTTTCCTATTACCTTTGGTCTGAAAAACTGCTTATGCTCATTCAACAGTCGGTAAAAAACTCCGTCGTAGGAAATCAAACAAAAGACAATTGTATATGGATTGAAAGAAAACTGAACAAAAAAAAGCTAACCAGTTGTTTGACAGCATTAGTAGACATTTGTATTTCGCGGTATTTGCGATTGGCCAGAGATTTGATTTCCGGCTCCAGTTCCTGCATACAGTTAACGATCATCTCTGCTGCGTGTGTAATTTTCTCAGCAGTTTCTTTAATTGCTGTTAAAGCTTCAAGATCAGCTCTTCTGACTTCCATTTCTGTTAGATCTTCTGGATCTATAGTCTTTGTTCTCTTTATTTTCCTGTTAGCGGGAGTGGAACTGTGCTTAGGATTATCTACGACATCAGTATTTAGCTTAGGCACAAGATCGGAAGCGTTTGCATCTTCGTTGTGGACAACATTGCTTCTATTCACTTCGTTTGCTTTGTTTTTCTCCACTTGAGTTAAGTACACTGAAAGTTCTTCAGGATTCAGAGTAACGCACATACTGTCATCTGCTCTGACATTTTCAATCCCTTCTTCAGCAGGAGATTGAGATGATGTTGCTTGAGAGGCAGTAACGATCTTGATCCTTTTTACGTTCTGCTGTTCCAAATCTTCATTCAAAATTAATTGACTAACATTTTCGTATTGCGTCATGTTGGGATCTTCTCGTTGTACAACTGGTATGAAACTAACATTGCCATCAGACTCCGCCACCTGTACATGAGCGCTCTTCGCTTCGTTTTCAATAAACTCTTTGCCACCAATCGATATGACCGTTCCTGTCCAGTAGAAGGAATTGGTTCGTGGATTTATTTGCGAATACTTAACATCCACCAGGCTCCCTTCCTAAATAAGACACTCCTTTGAAACTCCAAACTTTCTAGTTTCTTGGAATTGGCGGCAATTCTATTAGCAAAACACGGTTCATTTGACAGGAAAAATTGTTTGCTGGTTTACTAACCTCCACTTTTACGCGATCAACCATTTCCATTCTAATATTGTTGTTGCGACTCCATATAACCTGTGAGGTGTTGTCTTCAAAATAAACAAGCCAATGCCTCTTTTGCAACTGCTGCTTAGCAATTTCGTTTGCTTTTCTCTTTACTTTTTTGCTCGAAGCATCCAAGCCCTTGTTAGCGCGATCTGGTTGCTTTTTTGCGAACCCTGTTAAATGGAAAGGACGAATGAGAATTCAAATCAAATGAGAGGGGGGTTGGAGGACGGTGAACGGGGGGAGTGGTGTTGATGGGAAAGGGTTTGAGTGGCGGTAACCGAGAGGCAGTACAATTCTCAAAAATTCGCAAAAAAAGACGACCAACAGTACTAATATAATTGCAAAACTTTGTTAAGATCAATTAATTAGGCGAGAAGAATTTTCAGAGGAGAGAGAGCAAAAAATAGTTGAGATAACAAAAAATGCAAAGACCGATAACTTCCTTGCTTTGTTACTCGCTAGCTTTCCACACAAAACTAATAATAATAATAGTAATGATAATAAAAATAATAATAATGATAACGATAATAATAAAAATAATAATAATAATATTAATAATAATAATAATAATAATAATAATAATAATAATAATAATAAAAATAATAATAATAATAATAATAATAATAATAATAATAATAATAATAATAATAATAATAATAATAAACATAAACCGACAAATGTTGGAAGAATTGCTCTTGAACGACAACAGGCGAGGCAATTTACTTTGTGGTCTTTAGTCTAGATCATCTTTTCCTTATGGGTGCAAAAAACTTCGCACCCACCGGGATTCGAACCACTAATCTATCGATCCATGGCCGCACTCACTTACCACTGCGCTGCGAGTCACTTAACTTTGCTTTTCTGCAACCGATTTTATATAAGCAACTTTGGAGCACTAGCGATCACTCAAAAATGAAGATCGAAAGCGTGAAAAAGTCACTTGAGAACTCAAAGAAAAGACACACGTTTACAATAATTGCTATGAACTACGTTCAAGAGCAATTAAACACTTAAAAATCTTCAGAAATAACGCATAGATCGGATTTTTGACAAACCGAATTGAGCAAAACACTCTCGATTGCCTTGCGTATACTATGCAGATGTTCTCTGTAAAATTTTTAATCACTTTTGTTCTGAGTCATTTTTTGTGAGTACTTATCTGCTTCGGCATGTATCTTTAAATGAATATGGTGGTGGCAAAATATCTCACCTCCGAATAGGTCTATTTCAAGTTGTCCCGCTTTTTCACCCCTATCATCTGACCCCGATTTATTCATCCCTGTATCATTTAATTCCTCTATTTTTTAACCCCCTATCCTTTCACCCCGATTTTAATCTTTCTAAAAAAAATCTACACACACACGCATGCGCGTACGCACACACACGCACAAACACATGCACACACACAATTCACACACCACACCACACTCATCACACACACCACAAGCACACACACACAACACGCAGACCACACACACATACACACGCAAACACACACACACACACAGACACACATGCACACCGAACACACACACCACATTGCACACTCACCACACATCACAAGCTCACACATACACACCACACACGCACACACCACACACACAACACGGACACCTCACACACACCACACACACACCACATTGCACACTCACCACACACAAGCACACACATACACACCACACACAAGCACACCACACACAAACACACCACACACACACAACACACACACGCGCATACACACGCACACAAACACACACCACATTGCACACTCACCACACATTACAAGCACACACATACACACAACACACACACACCACACACACAACAAGCACACATCACACGCACACACACATACACACCAGACACACCCACACATACACACGCTCACACGCACACACACACACCACACCACACACACACACCACATTGCACACTCACCACACACAAGCACACACATACACAGCACACACACACACACACCACACACAACAAGCACACCTCATACGCACACACACACACACCAGACACACCCACACAAACACACGCTCAAATACACACACACCACACCACACACACACACCACATTGCACACTCTCCACACAAGCATACACATACACACCACACACAAACACACCACACACACAAACACACCACACACACACACACACACGCACACACACCACACACACACACATTCACACACGCACCGCACACACACACCACACCCACACCACACACGCACTTCACATGCACACCACACACAAACACACACCCCACACACACACCGCACACACACACACCACAAGCACACCGCACACACACACTTACACACACACACCACACCCACACCACACACGCACTTCACATGCACACCACACACAAACACACAAACCAAAAGCACACACCACACCACACACACCGCACCGCACCGCACACACCACACACACACACACTCGCACCGCACACACGCACCACACCCACACCACACGCACTTCACATGCACACCACACACACACCGAACACCCCACCCCCACACACACACACGCACCGCACACACACACACGAGCCACACCAAACAAGTTTTTCTAGACTACAAGTTTATCAAACTGTTTCCATCATTATTGAAAAGTCAATTCCAAGAAGTCAGGTCGTAAAAATCATTGAAGGAGACGACGAATGAAAAAAAAAGCACGATGTCCCCAATAATCGGCGCTATCGCTTCGCGGCTTTTAAAAAAAATAAAAATTGTAGTAATAATTATTATTTTAAAAAAACTGATCTGTGGATGTTTTGCAGATACCTTTTTCTTTGTATCTGGTACAATTACATATTGAGAGAAATATTGCTACAGTTTGAACACCATATGTATCAAAGTTCAAACAGTGTCACTTTTGTAAAATAATAATAATAATAATAATAATTATAATCGGGATGTTTTCGTCTGTGCCCCCCCCCCCTCTCCAGCTTACTGTTGTAGTAATCCTCAAGAAAAAAGTATGACATGTTTTTAATTCACAGGCATGTACTTGCTTTGGAAATCCCCAACCCAAATACTGAAATTGTACCGTGCACGCAAATTACATTTGCTGCAAATTATATGCAACCCCCAGACCCAATTTTTGTAAGTGCTGGAAGGATAAAGTACCGGGGGGGGGGGGGGGGCATACTCGGAAAAGAACACACGATCTAACGAAGAATTAATACGAATTTAAAGTCATTATGATCAAAGTAAGCTGATGCGGATGTTGCTTCCTTCTAAATAGCCGAAAACTGTAGATATCATACTAACATAATCCTTGTCTTCTGCATTTGCATTTTCACTGATATTTCAACTAGTAATAACTTGTGCTGGCGCATATTCCGAGGCCAAATTTTGTTGATTTGTAACAACTGTAACTCTTCGGTTTGACATATTTCAACTTCTCGTTTCTTGACAGCAGTTTCCTCGAATATAGGAGCAGACAACAATGATCTGAAAAACATAGTAGTTATAAAGCCATCTGTCTGGTTTGATCGCCAAGTCATCATTACAGCCATGTTACTTTTCAGCCTGTTTTGACGGAAGCTTCGAGGGCTGAGTATGCTTGCTTCGGAGGCCTTAAGCCTCTGAATTGAGTTACCATATTTTCACCAATTAATTAAACAAAAACAACTACGAATCAACGATCTCGTCACCAGATCTATTTCCAATTTGGAGGTGTCTCTGGACGCCATTTCAAACGACACATCATCGAGTGCAATTCCACAACTGCGGGATGCCATTGCGAACATCACGCAATCATTGAACTCTCTCTTAAATTGCTAACTATTATGTTTTTTTTTTGCAATGATCGTATACTCTTATCAGCGTTGATAAGATGATATTTCAATGGGTACAGTCTTACAAGACGTAAAAAAATTCGCTGCTTTACATTATGATCGAAGCTTCGCCAATTTCCAGTTCCGTTCCAGCATCCGCCAAATCCTCCGTCACTTCCGTTAGCAGTTCCCTGATGGCTGCCATCATCAAACCCAACGCCTTGGGTGGCAGCTACAGCCAACCTAACTCCCCTCTGACGCCCTCGACCCCCCAATCATGGTTCTCGGGGAGTTCATCCAACTCGCGTTCGTCCGCAAACCCGGCGGTTTCATCACCCAACCGAACCAAATTTGCCTCCCGACCTCTGATCGTGACTCCAAAGAGCATTCCAGACTCTATGATTCCAACTCTCTATCATTACAGTGGAACTGGTAGCAACTCTCAACTCTTCTGTTTTATGATTCCGAACTGTTTTATGATTCCGAACTCCAGTTGGCACGCAATTTTAAGCGTTTTGTTTTTGGATTTCGAAATTTTCAAAATCCATTTTTAGTCATGTCGATAAACTGTACATAATGGTTTAACTCTGTTCAGTATGTTCGCCCCGTTTGTAAATGACCATGATCACCTACCGTTTGTAAATGATGATGGTCACAATGGCCCGATTATAAATGATAAAGGACAGACATAGTCCCGTTTATAAATGAGGATGGGCAGACAAATACCCGGTTATAAATCACGATGGGCTGACAAAGACCCGGTTATAAATCAAGATGGGCAGACAAAGAGCCGGTTATAAATCAGGATGGGCAGACAAAGACCCGTTTATAAATCAGGATGGGCAGACAAAGACCCGTTTATAAATCAGGATGGGCATACAAAGACCCGTTTATAAGCCTGGATACGCTTGCGATGTACTGAATATTTACTGGACAAAATTGATTTATAATGTCTCAGTGCTGAAGTGTTCTGAGGGGCAAGTCCGGGGTTGTATGGGGACATTATATTTATGCTTGTCCTACATCAATTTGATTTCGACAACTTTTAGTCTTGCGCTAGATTTTCTAGGAGGCCTTAAAGTGCCTAAACGGTCACAAAAATGGCAATTTTCAAATTCTTATATGATTGTCTATATATGAAATTTTCAACAAGGTATGCTAGGTTAGTGCATTGTTCACAAAAGTATTCAATAATAGTAAATATTTAACAGGAACTCAATGCTTTTTACCCATTTAGTCAGAAAAAAGTCATTTCATCGGTACTCAAAACGTAAGATCATATTCTCTGCATCAATTACAGACGAATTTCAATTAACCTTTTCCTCCATATCACCCCTTCCTCCATATCACCCCCTTCTCTTACATCGTTTTACTCCACTAAAGTTACTCCCTAATCTAACATCTTTTAGGGACGTATTTTTTGAGGGGTAAATCTAAAAATTCCATTACCCTGCCATTACCCCCATTACGCCCTAATCTTACACCGTTTTAAACCCTAAATTAGCCCCTAATCTTTATGGAGGGCATTTTTGGGGGGTAAAATCTTAAAATTCCCCATTACCCCTCATTACCCCCATTACCCATTACCACACTAATCTTACATTGTTTTACCCCCCATAGACAATTACAACCTACTCTAACATCAGTTTGGGGGTAGTCAAGAGGGTAATTTTGACAAGGGCGGTCATGCCTCAGAGGCCCGTGCGACTTCATATGATACTATCACAACCGAACGTGAGATTAAGCTACCCACTTATTGACCAGAAAATACTTGTACTGTTTAGTTGTTTAGTTGAATCGAGATTGTTGATTTCCTTAAGTTCGATTTGTTGCACTTCGAACAATGGCTTCTCCACTTATAATTTACACGCCAATCCAACAATCGTGATGTTACACAACTTTCGCTTCTGTGCTGACCTACCGGCGGCAAGTCTGTTCTTCAAAGCTCTGTCATCCGCGGGGTTATAGTCTACAAGTGTGCCAACACAGGCGGAATTGCGCCCACTACTTTCGTATACCACGTGCGATTTTAGATGCAGATCAAAACCAAATTTTAATGATGGTAAGGTTTTGATTTTCCTTGTTGTGTAAATCACTCTAATTTCCGTTATTATTTCAGCTATTCTTCTAATCGCATAATTGATATTAACGTCTACGATGTTTTTATGCTAGAGTGATGCGCATTTGCGGAAAATCAGAATTGTTCCTGTTTCTGTTGGCTCTTGGGACCTTAAACAAAAGACTTTCATCTGTTCGTCAGCGTAGACTGCCATATCCAGGAAAGCTAATTCACGATTTTCATTCATTCTTCCTGCTGTGAACTCCAATTTATATGCAAAACAATTCCTAAATAGAGCAATTGTTTGCGGTAGTCGTTTACGACCACAAATGATGTCGTCTACATATCTTTCAAAATATTTTGTTTCCTAGTTTTTTTTCAGTTGGTTCATTTTCACATTAAAAACATTTCCAATGTGCTCATTTTTTGTTTTTTTTTCAAAACTTTTTTGTCAGTCCAGGTATTCACGTTTTTTGCATTCAACTGCTTGGCTATTCCAAAGGATTTTTCTTTATGACAGTCAGGGCATTTTTTGCGTGGCAAAGTTTGTTTCTCCAGAGCTCATCTCGTTCTCAGCACTTAGTTAATCTTAAAAAGTTTTCATGCAAGTATTGGCCAAGATATTTGTCAGGGATTTCCTCATTACCGAACCTTCCTTTTGACAGTACAAGTTACAATTACTCTTAAAGTAAAACCTTTTGACGGTTAGTGTCAGTATGAGCTTGTGTTTTGATCTTTCACAATCAGATCTGGTGTTACTGGAGAAAAAACACAGCCAGGCAACTTCGAAGGCTTCCGAAACGTCAATAATAGTATGTAATATTTTGAAATCCAGTGCTACTATTCGCTGATTCACCTCAAGCTCAAGAGTTTCGAGTTATTGTCTTGCTCAAAATTTTTGTGACACTAGAGATTTCGATATTATCTTCCGGCATTTATTCAAAAAGTGCAGTATAAAAAAATGTTTGAATCAATTGTGATAAGAACTTCCTGAAGTAGATAAAACGGGGCTCATTGGTGTCTTGATTTTTTGAACTTCTGCAATCCCATGAGGTGGCGCTTGTTAAACGTCTCGGGTTCGTTGATTTTTGTAAATTTATCAGTAATCAGATCATGTTTTTTTTCATTTCAAGTAAATTTTCGCTTTTGTTTTTTCTATTTTCAGAACTCTTTTGCCTGCCATTTTTTGCCTCCAATGGTGGTAAATTGGGGTAGTCCTCTATTTTGTTCAATTTTGATTGAAATATTGTTTTCATCATAACACAGAATCTATTGCCTTTATCAAACCATACAGACAAAAACTCATTCTCTTTAAGAATTTTTGCCGTCTTTGATAGACTTCTCTCAGCTGGTGTTTCTCTGAAATTTTTAGCGTACCATTTGTTGGTTGTCTCAAAACAAAGTTTTTCAAAACGAACGCCACTCTATCGCACACAAATTACTATTTTGCTAATTTCCACTAGAATTTGAATTTCATTGATAATGCCCTCTATTGTGTGATCTGGCAAGTAAGGTAGAATTTCTATGACAAATACTGTTAGCTCTATTCCGTCGAAAGTTTTGACTGCACCGTCATATTGTCGTAAAGCTCTATTCTGGTGGTGCGACAATTTTTCAAATTTATGACTAATTCTTTCACAAAAGTTTTTCAACAATGAGGGAATCATTTTAGGTAGCAAAATACAACTCAGTACAAAAAAATGCTTTTTATTGGAGCTCCTGTTTTCTGACCTAATAATTTCCCTTTTTCCAGCAGTGCAACAAAACTAGTTTTAGATTTTATTTTCTCACTTTTTTTGTAATCTGCGCTGAAAACTATGTACTGCTCGCTTAGAAAAGAGGCCGTTTTTGCAACAGTAGTTTTCAGAGAGTTGGGAAACGAATCTTTATCTACATGTTTGTTTATGAAGTATACTCTTGAATTACCGTTCTCGCGTTTTTCAAATTTTTAAAATCTGTTTTAAAATCAGTTCCATACAAAATAACTCCGACTCAGCATGTGGCGTAGCCAACTTGTTGATAGAAATTTGATGGACACGAGAGCCATGATTCGGAAATTTACTCGAGTTAGGGACGACTATTTAGTAAATGACAAGTTTGCTTACCTCGCAAAAAAATTCTCTCTTGCTCTACGTTGGTGTTACCCAATTTCGGTTTTCTCATCCCCTATTTGAGCTATTTCCCCAAATTATCCCTATATTATCAAATGACGCTCAGTGTGTGCAGCTCTTGATGCGCGTCTTGGTCAATTTAGCAGTGCTGCCCCAGGATAAAATCAGATTTCTGCTTCCTCCTGGAGATTATGTTTTTCACCTGGAGGACCAATGTTCCAGTCTTGCGGACTTACTTGAAGATATTGGGCGGGTTTTCCCTCTGACAGAGCAAAATCGCTCAAAATTAGAAACTGTTTTCTGTCATATACTGATTACTCATACAGATTGTTGGTGTTGCAGAGTTTCGAGTTCGATGTGTGTTTTGTTTTAGACTTGTTAATCGCATCATGCCAAAGTAGCAGATGATCTCCTCTTCTGTTTATTGAGCTGTTCAATTCACCCAAATGTTTGATGTTTTTCACTCAATTGTATGCAAACGGTTTTTTCCCAGTACCGTTAGAAAATGGGGCTGAGGATCCCGTCCATTGCCATAAGTGAAGTGGTTTAGAGCGTGAGAAAATGAACCCGCCACTGAAATTTTCATTATGTTCTGAATAATTTACATTTTCTAAGAAAATCTTTGTTCTCCCCTATACAGGGCTTCTCATCCATTCTATTAAAATAATTATTTGTAAAAAGACTAAGTTGATTATAAAACTATATTTACAAATGTTTTCTCAATATCTAGCATCACTAGAGAGAATGCAACTTAAAGTGGATTTATTGAAAATCAAAATAACTTCAATTCAATTATGAAACCAAACAATAACTTACATTTTTTTCGGAGGATAGTTTTTCGTTAAAGCAAACATTTCCAAAATTTCTTTTTTGTTTCGATGATCTTTAATATGGATTTGTGATCTGGTCTTTTTTCTTGAAAATTTTTCTCTAAGTTTCTACCGTTTCGGTAAGTGTTTGGAACATTTCAAAGTTTTAATTCGCCAAAAATGTATTTTCTGAAGAAATTAGCATGGCCGCTGTTAACTACTAATAGGTAAGTAGTTAGTGTAAATAGTTCGTAAAAGTTTTCAAATTGTGGCTGAAGTCAAAGGTAAAAATTTTGTTGATTTGTCCTTTAAAAATTTGTGAAGGAGTTTTGACCTGACAATGAGCGAAATTGTCTGTTCGAAAATGTTTGTGCGAGAAATCATCTTTATTTTTTAATTTACAGATCAGGTTTTTCTACAAAAAGAAATCAGTAGTAGGGGTAAAGGGAAGTATCACGCAGACTAAAATAAACAGTAAAGATTTTTAAACTTACTGTTGCACTTTTTAAGCTTGCTATATGAATTCTGAGTTTTATAACCGATGACAAGGAAAGAGAAGTGATTGAGCAGCCGGTAAAAAAATGAGATAAACTGACACATAAAATTTTAAAATTAAAGAAAGCGAGAAGAGAAAATGTGCGGACTAGATTTTTTTCGAAACTTGCTGAAATGCCAACAAAAATGGTAAATCTATCATTTTCTGGAAATGGACAAGGGTAAAACAAAGACAAATGTAGGATTTATTCAATACCTATGTTTGCTTTGTTTTTTAAAAATCAATATCTGCACGTGGCAATTGGATTGCAATTGTCCCGTGTGCAGAATCAGTCTAACAAAATTTCAAATCTGATGACTGGAATCATGTCCCTGCGTTCAGCAATCCTAAACAACAATCTAGTGATTTTTCAGATTTTTGATTCGGCTCCTAGAGACTAGCACATTAATGTAAATTTAAATCACAAATGAGATAAAAATAAATATCTAGCTGTGATGTCCCAAAGTAGTTCAACTTTTTGTGCAGTGGGTGAATCATACTTTTTTTCTAATTATATAACATATTAGATTTAATTCTATTTGAAAATATTGGCTCTATTTTCTTTTAAGTTTTTCCAAAAATGGTGAAAACTTGAAAAAGCAAAACGAGAAAAGGTATAAACTGAATTTTTTATGCAAAACTTTTAGAATAGCTAACAAAAAAGATATAATCTGTCTAAATCTGCGGATGCACAGAAGTAATACATAAATTTCAATGGAAAGACTTTCCATGGAGCTTCATTACCCATTTCCACACTAATCTTACCTTGTTTTACCCCCCATAGACAAATACAACCTACTCTAACTTCAGTTTGGGGGTAGTCAAGAGGGTAATTTGGGCAAGGGTGGTCATGCCTCAGAGGCCCGTGCGACTTCATATGATACTATCACAACTGAACGTGAGATTAAGCTACCCACTTATCGAACAAAATATGCTTGTACTGTTTAGTTGTTTAGTTGAATCAGGTTTGCTGATTACCCTAAGTTCGATCTGTTGCATTCCGAACAATAGCTTCTCCACTGATCAATTATACGCCAGTCCAACGCTCGTGATGTGACACCACCTTCGCTTCCGTGCTCACCTACCGGCGGCAAGTCTGTTCTTTAATGCTCTGTCATCCATGGGGTTATAGTCTACAAGTTTGCCAACACAAGTGGAATGACACCAACTACTTCCGTATACCAAGTGAGATTTTAGATGCAGATCAAACTAAATTTTAATGATGGTAAGCAGGTTTTGAGTTTCCTTGTTGTGTAGATCACTCTAATTTCCGTTATTTTTCCAGCTATTCTTCTATTCGCATAATGGATAGTAACATATACGATGTTTTTACGCGGCAGTGGTGCGCAGCTGCGAAAACTCAGAATTTTTCCTGTTTCTGTTGGTTTTTGGCACCGTAAACAAAAGACTTTTTTCTGTTGGTCAGCGTGGACTGCCATAACGAGGAAAACAACTTCATTATTTCCTTTCAATATTCCGGCTGTGAACTCCAAGTTTTTATGCAAAACAATTCCTAATTAGAGCAATTTCTTGCGGTAATCTTTTACGGTGCAAGTATTGTCGTCCATATATTTTTCAAAAAATTTAGTTTACTTGTTTTTTTTTGTTGTTATATTTTCACATTAAACACATTTCCAATGTCCTCATTTTATTCATTGTTCATGATTTTTTTCTCATACCAGTTTTTCAAGTTTTTCGCATTCAACCGCTTAGCTGGTCCAAAGCATCTTTCTCTGTGACAATCAGGGCATTTTTTGCGTCGCAAATTTTGTTTATCCAGAGCTCATCTCGTTCTCAGCACTTAGTTTATTTTTGCAAGTTTTCATCCAAGTATTGGCCAAGATATGTGTCAGGGAATTAGTCATTTCCCTTCTATTTGACAGTACAAGTTACGATTACTTTTAAAGTAAACCATATTAACGGTCAGTGTTAGTATGAGCTTGAGTGTTGATCTTTCACAACCAGGGCTGGTGTTACTGAAGTAAAAAAACCGCCGGGCAACTTCGATGGCTTCCGAGACGTCAAGTTTACACCTCAAGTTATTTTCTTGCTCAAAGTTTTTGTGATACACGAAATTTCGATATCAGCTCTCGCCATTTTTTCCAAAGTGGAGTCAAAAAATTGTTTAAATCAATTGTGATAAGGAATTCCTGAAATGGAAAAAACGGGGCTCATTGGTGTCTTGAAAGATTTGACTGCGCCGTCATATTGTCGAAAAGCTCTATTCTGGTGGTGCGACATTTTTTCAAGTTTTTGACACATTCTTTCAGAAAAGTTTTTCAACAATGAGGGAATCGTTTTAGGTAGAAAAATACAACTGAGTACAAAAAATCTTTTTCATTGGATATCTTGATTTCGGACCTAATAATTTTCCTTCTTTCCAGCAGTGCAACAAAATTAGTTTGAGTTTTTCTTTGCTCGTCTTTCAGTAATATGCGCTGAAAACAATGTACTCCTCGCTTAGCAAACAGGCCGTTTTTGGAACAGTAAATTTCAGAGAATTGGGAAATGAATCACTATCTACACATTTTATGAATTACCGTTCTCTCGTTTAAATTGTTGACATTTAAAATCGGTTCTATTTAAGTTTACTCCGACTCAACATGTGGCGTAGCCAACTTGTTGATAGAACTTTGATGGACACCAGAGCCATGATTGGGAATTTTACTCGAATTAGGGAGGACTATGTCATTAAATTACAAGTTTGCTTCCCTCGCAAAACAATTCTGTCTTGCTCTACGTTGGTTTTTTCCCAATTTCGGCTTTCCCATCCTCTATTTGAGCTGACTCCCCAAATTACCCCTGTAATACCAAATGACGCCTAATGTGAGCAGCTCTCGATCCACATCCTGGTGAAATTGGCAGTGCTGCCTCAGTATAAAACCAGACTTCTGCTTCCTCCTGGAGATTATGTTCTTGGTCACCTGGAGGACCAATATTCACTCTTGAGGATTTACTTGTAAATTTTGGGCGGGTTGTCCCTCTGGCAGAACACAATCAGTCAAAACTGGAAACAGTTTTGTGTCGAAGACTCATACAGATTGTTGGTGTTGCCAAAATTTGCGTTCAATGTTTGTGTTGTCTTCGAGTTGTTAATCACATCGTGCCAAAGTACCAGATGATCTCCTCTTCTGTTTAGTGAGCTGCTCAATTCGCCCAAATGTCTGATGTTTTAAATTCAACTTTGAGCAAACAGTTTTAAATATTCTCCGGCTACTGTTATAAAATTGGGCAGCGGAACCCGTTCATTGCCGTAAATGATATGGAATAGAGCGTGAGAAAGTGAACCTGCTGCAAAATTTTTCATTATGTTATGATAAATTACATTTTCAAAGAAAATAAGTGTTTTCCCCTTTCCAGGGCTTCCTGTAATTCATTTTATTGAAATATTTAGTTACTAAAGGCCAAAGTCAAGTATAAAACTATTATTACAAACTTTTTCGCTAAATCTAGCCTCATTAGGTAAAATGCAACTTAGACTGAATTTTTTGCAAAAAAATAAAAAATTCATTTCAATTATGAATCAAAACAGTAACTTACAATTTTTTCGGAGGATAGTTTTTTATTAAAGCGAAATTTTCCAAAATTTCTTTTTCGTTTCGATCTCGATCTTTAATATGGATTTGTGATCTTGCCTTTTATCTTGAAAAATTTTCTATAAGTTTCTACCATTTCCGTAAGTGTTTGGAACATTTCAAAGTTTTAATTCGCTAAAATGTTTTTTTGAAGAAATTAACATGGCCGCTGTTAACTGCAAATAGGATAAGGAGTTAGTATAAATAATTCGTGAAAGTTTTCAAATTGTGGCTGAAGTCAAACGCAAAAAGGTTTTCGATTTATCCTTTAAAAATTTGTGAAGGAGTTTTAACCTGACGATGAGCGAAATTGTCTGTTCGAGATTGTTTGTGTAAGAACTCATCTTTATTTTCAGTTTACAGATCACTCAAAACTGGAAACAGTTCTGTGTCGAAGACTCATACATATTGTGGGTGTTGCCGAAATTTGTGTTCGATGTTTGTCTTGTCTTAGAGTTGTTAATCACATCATGCCAAGGTACCAGATGATCTCCACTTCTGTTTAGTGAGCTGCTCAATTCGCCCAAATGTCTGATGTTTTAAGTTCAATTTTAAGCAAACAGTTTTAAATATTCTCCCGGTACCGTTATAAAATGGGGCAGCGGAACCCGTTCATTGCCATATGTGATGTGGTTTAGAGCGTGAGAATGTAAACCCGCTGGAAAATTTTTCATTATGTTATGATAAATTACATTTTCAAAGCAAATCATTGTTTTCCCCAATCCAGGGCTTCCTCTAATCCTTTTTATTGAAATAAATAGTTGTTAAAGAACAAAGTTAAGTATAAAACTATAATTACAATCTTTTTCGCTAAATCTAGCCTCATCAGGGAAAATGCAACTTAGACTGAATTTATTGAGAAATAAAAAAAATCATTCCAATTATGAAACAAAGCAGTAACTTACAATTTTTTCGGAGGATAGTTTTTTGTTAAAGCAAAAATTTCCAAAATTTCCTTTTCATTTCGATCTTTAATATGGATTTGTGATCTTGTCTTTTATCTTGAAAAGTTTTCTATAAGTTTCTACCGTTTCGGTAAGTATTTGGAACATTTCAAAGTTTTAATTCGCTAAAATGTATTTTTTGAAGAAACTAGCATGGCCGCTGTTAACTACTAATAGGTTAAGTAATTAGTATAAATAATTCGTAAAAGTTCGGCTGAAGTAAAACATAAAAATATTGTTGATTTTTCCTTTAAAATTTTGTGAAGGAGTTTTGACCTGACAATGGGCGAAATTGTCTGGTTCGAAATTATTTGTGTGAGACATCATCTTTTTTTTAATTTACAGGTCAGTTTCTTCTACCAAAGAATTCAGTAATAGGGGTAATTGGAAAGTAGCACGCAGACTACAAAAAAGAATAAAGATTTTTAAACTTACGGTTGCCATTTTTAGGCTTTCTATATGAGCTTCTGTGTTTTAATACCGATGACAAAAAGAGAGAAGTGATTGGGCAGCCAATAAAAAAATGAGGTAAATTGACACATAAAATTTTCGAATTGAAGAAAACAAGAAGAGAAAAAATGCGGACTACATTTTTTCGAAAATTGTAGAAAGGTCAGGAAAAATGGTAAATCTATCATTTTCTGGAAATGGACAAGGGTAAAACAAAGAACTGATGTGAGAGTTATTCAATAACTATGTCTGCTTTGTTTTTTAAAAAACAATGTGTGCACGTGGCAATTGGATTGCAATTTTGCCGTGTGCAGAATCAGTTTAACAAAATTTTGAATCTGATGACTGGAATCATGTCCCTGCGTTAAGCAATCCCAAACAACGATATTGTGATTTTTCAACCTTTTGATGCGGCTCCTAGAGGCTAGCACATTGATGTTATTTTAAATCACAAGTGAGGTAAAATTGAATATCTAGCTGTGATGTCCCAAAGTAGTTCAATTTCTTGTGCATTGGGTGATTCATACTCTTTTTTCTATTTATATAACATATTACTTTTAATTCTATTTGAGAATATTTGCTCTATTTTCTTTTAAGGTTTTTCCGAAAATGGTGGACACTTGAAAAAGCAAGAGGAGAAGAGGTATAGACCGAATGTTATTTTCAAAAACATTGAGAATTGCAAACAAGATAGATATAGCTGTCTAATTCTGCGAATGGACAGAAGTAATACACAAAATTCAATTGGAAGTTTTTCCATGGAGCTGAAAACAAAAATAATTGCCAGTAAAAATTTATTTTGTTTTAGAAAAAAGAACGTTTTCGAAGACCCCGTTCATCATCAGGACCACCTAAAGCTGACTCATAATCGATTTTGTCATCAACAATATCTATCAAATTCTACAAAGTGAGTTAAAGAAACAACAAAATTTTGAAATTATTTTTAGTTGAAATTACATTTAAAACATTTTTTACATTTCTAATACACCAAAATCATTTAAAATCTTTACTCCGGAGTTTTTGAAATTCTCGGCTTTTTTCTTTTGACTTATTGAAACGAAGCTTATGCTCTCATTCCTATCATTCTAGAATAATTTTAGATTTTCAGATAGTAAATTCTTGTATTCGAACTTATACTTCAATGTCAACTTCCGCCCGTGGTACTTGTCGAGCTTATTTAGTTGCCTTCTTACTTTTTGATGTAGATCGCTTCAAATTTTTTCAGTTTTCCAACCCCGCGAAATGCATCGAGATTGTCCCATTCATTTTTATGCGCTCTACCACACCAATCAAGGTCCCACAGGGGAATCTTTCTTTTTAGGTTCTTAATAATATTTAGGGATAACAAATCGGTGGCTTTGGAGAACATAGATGGAAATACATCCATTACATGTAACTCTATATACAACATGCGATTAGAAATTTTTAAGAAACGATTATTTTAGGGTGGGCAATCAGTTCTTTCTTTTGCGGTTGTGAGAATGATTTGGAAATCACACAACATTTTCAATCTACTCTCAAAATGTTGAGTGATGTTTCCTCTGCATTGAACAAAAAACATCAATTTAAGCAAATTTTTGTTGACACTTTTAATTGTTTTGATATATTATTCTTTCTCGGACGTTTTGCTTTTTTTTAATCTATTGTGACTATTTAATCTAACGTCTCACTAACATTACTGGAATACTACACAATTACACAATCTAAACATCTGTTAATGAAGTATAGTCTTGCCTTACCATTCTCGCGTTTTCAAAACTTGTGACTAGTTTTAAAATCAGTTCCATTCTCCATTACTACCACTCAACCATGTGGCGTAACCAACTTTTCGGTAGAACTATGATGGACACCAAAACCATGATGGAGAATTTTTTCAATTTACGGATAACTATGTCATTAAATTCCAAGTTTGCTTCCCTCGCAAGACAATTCTGTCTTGCTCTAAGTTGGTCTCAGCCAATTTCGGCTTTCCCATTCCCTAATTGAGCTGGCTCCTGATATTTTCCCTGTATTACGAAATGTCGACCATTGTGAGCAGATCTCGATCCTCGTCCTGGTGAGTTTGGCAATACTGCCTCAGGATAGAAGCAGACTTCTGCTTCCTCATGGAGATTGTGTTTTTCGTCTCATGGAGGACCAATATTCCAGTCTTGAGAACTTACTTGAAGATATTGGCGGGTTTTCCCTCTGGCACAGCACAATCGCTGAAAATTAGAAACTGTTTTCTGTCATATTAAGATTACTCATAAAGATTGTTGGTGCAGAGATTCGAGATCGATGTGTGTTTAGTTTTAGAGTTGTTAACCATATCATGCCAAAGTCTCAGATGATATCCTTTTCTTTTTATTGAGCTGTTCATTTCACCCAAATGTTTGATGTTTTTCACTTATTTGCATGCAAACAGTTTTCAATTTTATCCCGATACCCTTATAAAATGGGGCATTGGATTCCGTTCATTGTCATGAGTGATGTGATTTAGAGCCTAAGAAAACTAACCCGCTGCCAAAATTTTCATTTTTATCTGAATAATTTACATTTTCAAAGAAAATCACTGTTTTCCCCTATCCAGGGCTTTTTCTAATCCAATTTATTGAAATATGTAGCTATAAAAGGACTAAGTCAATTATTAAAATATATTTACAAACATTTTCGCTATATCTAGCATCATTAGATAAAATGCAACTTAAAGTGAATTTAATGAAAATTAGAATAACTTCAATTCAATTACGAAGCAAAACAGTATATTACCAGCTCCACGAGGATAGGTTTTCCTTAAAGCGAAAATGTCAAATATTTTCTTTTCGTTTCGATCTTTAATATGAACTTGTGATCTTGTCTTTTATCTTGTTATAAAAATTTTCTGTAAGTTTCTACTGTGTCGTTGAGTGTTTGGAACATTTCAAAGCTTTAATTCGCTAAAATATAATTTTCGAAAAAATTCACACGGCTGCTGTTAACCTGTTAACTAGTAATAGGACAAGTAGTTAGTATAAAATATTTCCTAAAAATTTTGGTTGAAGTCACACGCAAAAATCTTTTTGATTTATCCCTTAAAAAATTGGGCTGGAGTTTTAACAAGACGATGAGCGTAAAATTCGAAATTGTTTAAGTAAGAATTCATCTTTATTTTTTAATTTACAGATCAGTTTCTTCTAAAAAAAGAAGGCAGTTGTAGGGTTAATTGGAAAGTATCACGCAGACTATATTAAACAGTAAAGATTTTTAAACTTACTCTTGCCATTTTTAAGCTTGCTATATGAACTTGTGTTTTAAAACCGATGACAAGAAAAGAGAAGTGATTGAGCAGCCGGTAAAAAAATGAGATAAATTTTTACATAAAAATTTCAAATTGGAGAAAGCAAGAAGAGAAAAGGTGAGGACTAGTTTTTTGGAAACTTGTAGAAATGTCAACCAAAAGGTAAATCTATCAATTTCTTCAGATGCACAGGGGTAAAACATAAAACCATTGTGGAAGTTTTTCAATGGAGTTTTAATAAAACAAAAAATCGAAATTGTACATTGAGCACAATCATTTTCACTAAATATAAATTCTGATGACTCGGATCATGTTCCTGCGTTCAGCATTCCAAAACAACAATATGGTGATTTTCCAACCTTTTGGTGCAGCTCCTAGAGACTACCACATTGGTGTAAATTTAAATTACAAATGCGATAAATTTAATTATTTAAATGTGATGTTTCATAGTAGGGGTTCAATTTTCCTTGCATTGTGTGAATCAAACTCTCTTTTTCTGGTTATGAAGAAACTTGAAAAAACAAGAAGAGAAAAGGTGTGAACTAGAGTTTTTTCCAAACTTGAAGAAGTGCTAACAAAATAGATATATCTGTCTAGTTCTGCGAATACCGGATGTAGGAAAAAATTCAAGTGGAATTTTTTTCCATAGAGCTGCAGAGAAAAAGAAATTATATTAAAAATTTGTATGTTATACAACATAAAGTTCACAATGAATTAAAGAAACAATAAGAAACAACTTATAGTTGCAATTACATTTACAACATTTTATTTATTTTATTACACCAAAGAATATAGGATCTTTATTCCGAAGGTTTCGAATTTTTGTTTTGATTTCCCGAAATGAAGTTTCTGTTCTAAATTCTACCTGTTGATATTACTCAGTTGTCTTGATTGACAAAATTTCAACAAAACTTGAACCAGAATAGCTTTTGATTTTCAGATGTCAATGCTTTTGAACTCCTTCAAACGTAAGCTTTCGAACTGATACTTCAATGCCTTTTTCCGTCCGTGATAATTGTCGAGCGCAATTAGTTGTCTTCTTATTTTTCTGATGTATATCGCTTCAATTTTCTTTAGTTTTCCAACCCTGTGAGGAATCTTTCTTTTTAGGTTCCTTACAAAATTTAGTGGTAACAGTTCAGCAGCTCTAGATAACATAGATGGAAATGCATCCATTACATGTAACTTTATATTTCATATGTATTTCAAGTTTCTTTGAAAAGATTATTTTAGAGTGAACACTCAAGTTCTTAATTCTCTCGTTGTGAAAATCATTTGAAATCACACATTTTTTAGTCTACCCTCAAAATTTTGAGTGATGTGTCCTCTGTAATGAAAAAGAACATCCATTTAAGCTGATTTTCGTTGGTTTCTTTATTGTTTTGTGTTATCGTTCTTTCTCGGGAGGTTTTGCGTTAAATTTTTTCTTTTGAGTCTAATTTTTCTTATGTTGTAATGTTTTGTAAAGGTTCACAGCTGGGGAGGTTTGAAATTATGCTGGTATCAGTAGAATTTTGATATCAATGACAGCTTTTTTGTTTTCATCGATTACGTTCAAATCTAGGAGTTTGAGGTTTCCATTATATACTGAAGGTACTCTATAAGATTACACTTGACAGTGCAAACTATGCCATCCAGACACCTCTTGAAAAATTTTAATTCCTGTATGTCCTATGTTGTACCTCTTTCTGCACAACAGAAACAGATCCATACAATTTCTCGCATGTTGTTTACTCCGTGTCATTAATGCTTTGGCATTTTGTTTGAAAACAGTTTTTATTTGGTTAGCACTGGACTCCTTAACCTCGAAATATAACGCAATGGCTACAATCAAAGCACATTCCCTTCATGTCATGAGTTTTGTTCTCCCTTGCTTCATATGTTTTCTGCAAGAACTTTTCAAAAAGATTTTATCGACAAATTTGCCAAAATTACGGCCATTGAAGCAACCATGGCTAAACTGTCCCATTGTGCTTACCAAATTTTATTACACCTTATTTTATCATTCGTCATGTTTAGTCTCAAAAAACTCTTCATAACCGATCTGAGAGTTTCTGGGCCCCGTCACTTTAGTATAGCTCTTTAAAGGCAATTTCAATCATGGCTCGTCCACTGGTATATTGGTGTATAACCTTTTAACATCGGGGGATACTATTTGCGAGTTATACTATTTGCTCATCTCCCTCCTAAATGATAGTCTCTAAAGTTGCTCTGAATCTTTCCAGTTAGTCTCAAAACTTGCACCTGGTAAATTATGGAAAAGGAGAGACAGATATTTATTGAGGTCCTAATAACCGCAACCGGATATTGACAGAACAGGCCGAAGCGGAGTACAGCTTTTATGTACTTTAGCACGTCCAAAAAGTCTGGTACCAAATCTTTTCACTGGTCTTTCCCTCTTTCAATAGTTGATGTTAACTGCTATTTATTTGTTTCTTCGTTTTTATGGTTAGTTTGTCACTTTCTCCATTACGAGCCTCTCAAACTGACTGTCCCTAAGAAATTTTTGTTGTCATTCTCATCAAAAAAGAACTAAGCCATTTATGAAATGGAACAACTAGAAACTTCTGGTTTGTCATAAATGATGCATTTTTTTAACCCCTCTATCAATTAACCCCATACACATTTTTGGCGTACCATTTCGCCGACGATTCTACTTCACATAGCATTTTACAGTCAGTGTTGTAACTCGACAAACTAAATGGACGGTCCCGTAACGCGGGGTCTAATCAGACTAAATAAAGGGGCAGCCGCATTTAATTAAATTTGTCTCTCATTAGATGCATTGGTCATGGTGATAAAACGTCCAGGTCAAATTGCGGCAGTTCAACTCCGTCCAAAGTAACAATATTTCTGTGAGGTCCATTACTCAAAGGCCTGTCTTTTCCCTAAGACAGCTTCACCGGTTTGTTGATAAATCTCTAGCCCATCATTTCTTTTCCAATGTTGCACAGAATTGATAGTAAAATTTTGTTTCAAATAATTTCTGAGAATGTCCCTATCCTTCTCAAATTCTTTATCGCATAATTTACGGCCTTACTCTTTACGATTTGTTTCTTTCCTTAAGAGCTTCTGCTGAAGATTGTCCACCGCTAGTACTGAAAAAGTTTGTTTTTCAGAATTCGAAACTGCAAAAAACTCTGCAATATAACTTTTTTTAATCTTTTTTTCATATTTGATGCTTATTTTGTATATTTGAATATTTAACGCTTTTTAGGTATTGTTTTAGGCAGTTGATATGCATGTAAAGGTACTTGAGCTATGGTTGTGGTGGAATTTTGCAAATCAAGAAAGCTTGCTTAGGGAGAAGGGCAGTGGGACAAGGACAGGTCAGGGACTAACGCTCTCTTTCTCTTCTCGTTCTACAAGTGTCACTTTTGGCTCTTGCCTTCCTCTGTCGTTTCCCTATGTTCTTCCCTTTTTCCTGGAGTACAGTTTTCTTTCAGGTTTCTTTGGTGGCGCAGAACAATCTCCAGTGATTCAATCTCACGTGCCAGTTCTTTGTGGAGCAAACTGTACCTTTCCAGCTGTTTTCTCTGTTTTTGTTTTTAAATCGGAAACTTTGTCAGCTTAAGAACCAGTACTGCAGTGCTCAAAAGCTTTTGTTTAGGAAACAAATTGACAGGGTTTTCAATATTCTGGAAGCATAGAAGCGCTTTATGTTTGTTCTCAATCATTGTCTAGTAGTTCGCCAGCTCTTGTACACTGCTTGGTCTGCAGTTTTCCACTTTGTGGCTTGAGATTCAGCTGTTTATTAGATCATGCCACACCCTTATGCTAGTTCTTGTGCTCAATTGGCCTTTGACTAGAATTGTTTGCGCGTTTTCTTTCATTTTTGTTTTGGGTTAAAGGAAGGTGCAGCTACTGTTGTTTTTTTGGCAGAAGTTCCTCCTTTTTCTATATATTGAACACTCTTTAGCGCTTTATTCAGTGAGATGGCTACTAAAATATGAACCATCCTCCATTATCTGTGATAAAATTCCACACATTTTTTCGATTCTTGCTTTCTCTCATCCCCTTTAAGGGCCCCTTAAGGATCGAATTGAGAGTGGTTAAAGCTGCAGGGAAAAATTATTGTAAATTATTTAAATAATTTAATTTAAAAAAAGAACGTTTTCGAATATTTCATACATCGTCACTTTTAAATAAAACAGATTTGCAATTGACTAAAATTAATTACAAGGTAAATATATTTACCATTGACCATATCTATTAAACTCTACGGAATGCGTTAAATTAGCTAAAAAATTTTGAAATCATTTAAAGTTAAAGTTACGTTCACAACATTTTATTTCCATTTAAGAACAGATAGAGATGAGGAAGCGGTTGAAAACCTGATATTTCCGGTAGTACTCATTAAAAAACCTGATAGTACTCAGCTCGATCATCCTAATGTAGAAGCTGAAGACAAAAATTTCCTTTCAGAAAAAAAAACAAAAGGTGGCAAAACCCATCCCAGAAGTTCAAAATAAAGGTAATCAGATTGCTCAGACGAGATCCCCATGAACAATCAAATGCTTTTTAAACACCAAAGGAAACGCCAAAGGAACTGGATTCATGCTTGAATGAAACTCTAACACAATAATTTCTTCTTCTGACAGAAAAGTTCAGTACCCAAAATACTGAAAATACAGATTTTTATCTGTTTAAGTACATTAATAAAACAGCAGCAGATGCAGACCACAAAGTGGTACATAAATTGGACTATGTAAATACCTGAAAACTGCTGCAAAGTTTTCCCACAGAACGATAATTACATAAACGTAGCGCTAGAACAACGTAATCTCACAATTAACTAAGCCTATTTTGCATCGACTATGGATTTGGAATTCATTTACCAGGAAGTTACCGAAGTTATGCAGAAAAGACATGGAAGAAGAGCAGTATACTTCGAGTTGATTTCAATTGTGTTGATTCTCTCTTTGGTTCGTGAATAACTGGGACGCAAAATTGGGCACAAACGAAATCAACGAACCAACGTACGAATCTAAAAACGGTAAAAAATTAATCGACCTAATCGTCAAAAGCAGCAAAAGTTTGAGTCAATTCACACCAATAAGAAAAAAAACACGTTCTTAACGAAAAGAAAACAGGTAGCATGATTAACCGTATGTCTTTGGGAGGTCGCAGGAGCAGGAACTCTTTTGGAATCATGCTTGAATGAGGCTCTAATACACTACTTTCTTCCTCTGACCGAAATATTCGTTACGAAAACACCACAAATAGAGAATTTTATCGTGTAATTATATTACCAAAATAAAAGCCGAGGCAGACAAGAAAATGGTATATCAGTAGCTATCAGTGAGCATTTAAAAACCGCCTGCAAATTTTTCACAGAATGATAGATAGAAGGCCGTAGCGATAGATGAGATTAACCTCATAGTTATTGTCGGCTATCTTGCATTGAAAACGGATTTGCAATTAATTCACCAGGAACTATCTGAAGTTATGCAGCATTGCCCTGGCAGTAGACAAAAAGTACTCGGTGGTGACTTCACTTGTAGAATCGATACCACGAATCGCAGTGATTCTCTTTGTAAGTTCCTGAAAAACTGGGACAAAACTAAGCTTAAACGAAAAGAAACAACTCAATCCTCGTTAGCGACAGAGGTGTGAGTCAAGTGACAGGAATAAAAATACAGGGAACGTTCTCAAAGAAACACAGAAGGTAGTATACAGTGTTGACCTAAAATGCAAACTGGAAACAGTAGAAAGTACACGAAAGCAAGTACGCAAAACAGAAAGCGGTAAGCTGTCAAAAGTGGTAGAAGAAGCGCAAAAACTACAACACCTAGTGAAATCAACAATTAGTTTTCACATTTCTCAAAAGCCATCTATGAACCAGCAGCCGTTTCTGCTGAAAGCAGTGGTTAAGAAAAGAGAAAAATTGGAAAACTACCGTCAAGCCAATGTACTTTGCGGTGCGTCTTCTCTTATTAAATAGTTTCAGATGGGATTAATGCTAATTGAAAACCATGGTTTACCTGGTTGGAGCTAGCTGTCTCGCCAATCTGACAAGAACTTTGGATCACAAGGACAAACGCAGATTTCAACAACTTTCCTACTCGAAGCCTGGCCTCTCTCTCAACACCAGAGCGAAGGACAAGTACAAGACAGTGCAACACCTGTTTCAAAACAAATTTGTGCTCCTAAATCGAAAACGAATAGTCATCTGGCACGACGTGATCAACAATAGCATCACCCCCCACAGAAGTAACAACAATCGACCCCTCTCCCCCGAGCAACTGATCGAAATCCTCAAGAAGCTCAACTCAAACGGGCAGATTGAGGCCATAGTCTACACCCGCCGAGCTGGTACCCCTGACTTATCCATCGACCTCCGACAAACCGGCATCCTCATTCTAGAAGCTACCAAAAACCTGAGCTCAAGAAGAAAACAGGCAAATTTTGAATATCTTTACCAGTTAACCCAGGTACACCCCGAAACCCACATCGATCTCAAGTTGGTCACCACTATTCTCTTAAACTGTCGAAATCTTCGAAAGCTGATCAAGAAGAAGCGATCGAAGAAGCCGGCAAAGAAGAAACCGAACAAACGCCAAAAGGACAGAAAGAAGAAGCGGGAAAGCAAGAAAGCAGAACAGCATGAGTAAACAGAGTAAGTCACTGTTTTTTTTCTGATTTTTTCTTTTCTTTTTTCTGGTTAGTGAACCTGGAGGTCTTGTTATCTCAGGATCGCAATCAGAAATTAGTAAGGAAACCTCAGTAATAGTACTTACGTTCCCCTAAATCACATTTCCTGTGAACCCGGAGACATTTATTGTCTTAGGATCGCGGAATTGTGTAATTTCCTCGTAGTTTCCTATCAAATCCTGTGAATCCAGGAGCAATTAGCTTGCTTTGGGATCGCGGATCTGTGTTGGAAAGTCACCCCCTCGGTTGAGGTATAAACCCGTCAGTGAATCCGGAGGTTTCAATTGTTACCTCGGAATTGCGACTGGTTTATAAAGCAACCGAGATGACTCGATCAAAACCTGAAAGCACCTGCAAAACGTGCTCCCTCCCCATCAGTAACAAAAGTGCAGTGTTCAACTGTGTCTCGTGTGGCGACTCCATGCACCTGACCCCGAAATGCAGTGGAATGAGTGAAAAAGCCATATATGGACTACAGGAAATCCGACAAAATGTTTTGCTCATATGTAACGACTGTGTGCAGAACAACCAACGAGACCGAGTTCTAGACAACTTGGCATCCAGCAGAGAATCCCCGGACGTGGCGGAAATAGCAAAGAGCTTCGATGAAGTCAAATCTGAGATATCCAAAATCCGAGCGGAAATCAAGTCCCCTCCGCCCGAGCCGACAAAACCAGCCGTGCGTCAACCAGCACAGCCGATCATACATTCGATGGGGTACGCTTCCGAGGGATTCCCGAATCCTACGGAAAAACCGCCAGAGAGCGTTATGATGAAGATGTTCTGAAAGTAAAGGAAATCCTCGCCCACATGGATATCGACTGCCCAATGGATGATGTAAAACGCGTTGGAACCTACGAAAATGAGAAAACGAGAACTATAATTGCAAAATTCTCCAGTGAACATCATCGGCGACTTGTCCTGCTGTCCGCCCACAAACTTGCAACCTACGATAAACCAATTTTCGCGAGCCGAGAACTCAGTCCGGACGAGAAAAAGCTTGAAAATGCTCTGTTGATCAAGCGCAGATACCTCATAGATGTCGAGAAAATAGCCCTAAAAGACTTGCGAATTCGCAATCTGAAACTGCAGAAAAAAGAAAACAAGAAATGGATTGACGTTGATGTCACTCCTACTGGCAGCAGCTCACCTCCGGAACAAAATTGACTACAAAATAAAAACAAACTCCAAATACTCAGTTTCAATGTGCGAAGTCTGCTTGACTTCCAAAGGCGACAAATCCTTGCCAATGAAATAGCAAAGAGGAACTACGATGTACTCTGTCTCACGGAAACCTGGTTAACAAGCGATGTACTTGACAATGCACTCTTCCTTACTGGATACACAATCCACAGAACTGACCGACCTACTGAAAACCATAACTCAAAACACGGAGGAGTTCTCATTGCGGTGAAAGACATTCCTCACTACAGACTGAAAAACACAACGCACTCGGAAAGTGTATCGATTGCGTTACAAACTCCAACTGAATCACTTGTAATTTGCTGCATGTACAACCCTCCTAAATCTTGCCCTTACAGGGCACCAGCCAGTCAAATCCACGAAACCCTGGAAGAAATCGAAAAACAGATGAAACAACGGGATAGTTACACCTTAATTGTCAGCGGCGATCTCAACCTCCCTGGAGCTGATTGGAACAGCATGCTCTCAGATGATGACTACGAACTTTCGCTTCTCAACAACTTTGAAACCCACCAACTTCAGCAAATTCTGCCTTGCAAACGAAATCAATCACTGGATGTATGCCTCACCCAATCTCCTGACAGCATTGAACTTGCCGAAGTCGACAAAAACCTAACACGGGAATACTCAATCAACGGAAAGAGATGCTCCGACCATCAAGCATTCCGGACAACCATTTCCATCGACATATCAACTACGAAACCAGCCCCCAAAGTGAAACATGCATATCACAAGGTGGACTGGAAAGAATTTAACAGCCACATCAGAGACCATCCCTTTTCACCCTACTGCTTCAGCAACGTCGATGAACTTGTTGACCAATGGTACCTATGGATCGAAAAGATAATTGAGATACTAATCCCCCGTGTCACCCAGCACCGAGCAAACCTTCCCCCATGGATTTCCTCTGCCACATCACACGAACTCAAGATCCTCGGAACGATGAAAAGAAAATACGAGAGAGCACCGACCCTCAACCTCCTGATAAAGATAAAACGACGCGAAAAACTCCTCAATGAGCAAATCCTGACAGATCAGGCAGTCTACGAAGACAAACTCTTCAAAAGCCGCCGAATGTCTGATCTACAGAAATACCTGAAATCCCTACGCAAATCAAAACACTTCCCTGATGAAATGTACTACAATGTTGTGCAAAATGGACAAGAAACAAAGAAAACAGCCACAACCGATAGTGAAAAGTGCAATCTCTTCAACGACTTCTTCTCCGACGTTTTCACCAAAGATGTTAAAATCAACGAACCCTCAGTCTACCCAAAACAGAGACTCAACTACCTCAGAATTTCTGAAGAAGAAATCGAAAGACAACTGTTGGGCCTCCAGGCAAACAAAGCGTGCGGCCCAGACAACATCGGAAATATAATCTTAAAAAACGCCCCAGCTTTGGCAAAATCTCTCAAACTTATCTTCCAAACCTGCCTTAATAAAGGAAAATTCCCAGAGAGCTGGAAAACAAGTGAGATCACCCCGATCTACAAAGAAAACGACAAAGCAGACATCACACAGTATCGACCAATAAGTCTATTGAAGAACGTCTCAAAAGTCTTCGAGAAAGTCATTTTCGAACGGCTTTACCCACCAATAGAAAGAACCCTCTCTGACTCCCAACACGGTTTCAGAAAGAAACGATCAGCAGTACTTCAACTCATCCTCTTCACAGACGAACTATACCAGCAACTTGAATCGAAAAAATGCAATGACATTCGAACTCTGTATGTTGACTTCAGAAAAGCCTTTGACAAAGTAGCGCACAAAAGACTCATCCAGAAGCTCGAGAACATTGGCCTCGGAGGAAAGCTACTCCAACTACTCGAAAGCTATCTCACAAACCGAACGCAACGCGTCAAAATTGGAACAAGCAAATCAAAGACCAGAAATGTAACCAGCGGAGTACCTCAGGGATCAATTTTGGGGCCTCTGATGTTCATCATCTACATTGACGATCTCCCCGAAGAAATCTCAGACATCCCGGCCTTCGGATACGCGGATGATTTCAAAGCAATTACCCACGGTGAACACGAATGCGAGACCACTCTCGGGGAAATACAGAAATGGAGCAAAGCAAACCATATGGACCTAAATGTTAGCAAAAGTAAAACCCTCCTCATCAGAGGGGATCTAGCCCAGCGTGACGAAGCAGGTCTTGAAACCGTTGCCACCCAAAAAGATCTCGGAGTCGTAATGTCTCGAAATCTCTCTTGGAGCGCAAACTGCCAACTTAGAACAACCAAAGCGTGGAAAGCCTTCTACACACTCAAACGAAATGTTTCGAGCAGAACCTCAATGGAAACGAAACTGAACGCTTACATAGGATACGTAGTGCCCGTACTCACTTACGCCTCCCAAGTCTGGTACCCTTCGAAGACTGACATGAAATCAATCGAGAAGATCCAGCAAAAGGCAACAAAGTGGATATGCGGTGGAAACGACGAATACCATCAAAGACTCGAAACGCTGAAAATACTCCCACTCTCCATGTACATGGAAATGCACGATGTCCTCTATCTCCTCTCAATCCTATAAGGCAATTACTACGTCCCCGAAGACAAACTGCCAAAGCGAAAAGAAAACGAAACAAGACAAAAGCAGGAATTTGAACTCCCCAAACACCGACTACATAAATCAGACGAAAATTTTTTCTTCAGAGCCACAAAGCTATTCAACATCATCAGTAGGACAACGGAGAAGCCAATGACGAAGAAACTTCTGACAGAGATGTACCAAAACTATTTCCACAGAAGCTACAACGAACTCGACAGCTGCACCTGGAGACTTCTATGCAACTGTGGAATCTGCAATCCAATGAAAAAACTCGTGCCAAACGAAAACTGAAGGGTTCCACACCCGAGGGCTCCGACCCTAAAGACTCTCCTACTACTACTACTACTACTACTACTACTACTACTACTACTACTACTACTACTACTACTACTACTACTACTACTACTACTACTAATGCTTGCAGAATCGATAATGCTTGAAGTGATCAAAATGAACGTGAAACAATCTGGAATAATCTTGGCTTGCATTATTGATTACGAAAAGAGATTTGATTTTATTGGTCGGAATCTGTTGATATCAAAACTTGTTAAAATGGGACTCCATAGGTACATCCTAACAACATTGCAATCAGAGCTTAGGTGCAACCTGCAGTATGTATTAGATGGGGAAACACTATCAGATGAAATAAAGCAAGAAACTGGTGTGCCCAAGGAGAGAAACTATCACCTTTACTTTTTGGTCTTTTTATTGCTGATCGATGCTACGAATTGAAACGGGATGAATTAGAGGTAATTTTCTATACCGACGATCTAGTACTCGGTGGCAGCAGTCATATTTACAACAATGTATAAACAAAATCAAATTGTACTGTTCTGGAAACAAATTGAAAGTTAACATCGCAAAGACCGAAAGCCATGAAAATCAGAAGAGGTCGACTAGTAAAAGACGGCAAACTGAATCAAAAACTCAAATTGCGCAAAACCAACTTTAATTCTGCTAGTCTTCTGTTCAATTCAATCGTTTTTCCGGCGGGCAACCTATGACCTCAAAATGCACCGACGCTCTATTTGAGATAGAGATAAAGAAACACTACCGCAAAGTTGGAAGAATTGCTGATGCGGAGTGAGTAATTACAAGAAATTGTCTTCAAAAGTTTGTTCTTTGACCATCATGGGCTGAAAGATTGTCCCCCCCCCCCAAACACAAAAGAGTGGTTGCGATATTTTATGGAAACTGTCTGCACAACTTTCTGTTACATGGAAGGCTGATTACAAGTGGGAGGAAAGCTTTTGCGTCTGCAGATTTTGCGAAAAAATATCAGATGATCATATGCTTTATTCCGCCTCATTTTTAAAACTGTCACCACTTCAAAAGTATTATAAACGCACAAATTGAATGAAACAACTACACTGTAAATAATTGATATTTTAAATACTATTTGTAAATTTGTCTTTGGGATCTGACGTTCAATTCAATATTCTTCTACATTTAATACACCAACATTGCTTTCCATAGAAATTTCTTAGAAAACAGTGTCTGCACTTGGCAATTGGGTTGCGATTGTACAGTGTTCAGAAACAATTTGAATATTTTTTAAATCTGATGACTGGGATCATGTCCCTGCGTTCAGCAAATCCACAACAACAATATAGTGATATTTCCAACTTTTTTGACGCGACTCCTAGAGCCTATCATATTACTGTACTTTAAAAAATGCAATGCGATAAATTTTAATAAACAGCTCTGATTTTTCATAGTGGGGGTTCACTTCCACGCATTGGGCGAATCATACCCCCCTTTTTCCATTTATATTAATTATCGTAATTATACCATATTTGGGGACGGGACTATTAAAAGAGAAAGACGACGTTTTTTGTTATTGTCCAGAGTAAATCACGATTTTTTTAAGGTCTTTATGTGAGCATAATATACCATTAATAGATTATAACGTGAACAAGAGTCGGATTACCATCACGTTAATGCGAATGTGTGTGCTGGTTTTTGTATGTGGAAACCTGTTTTTGATTTGCTAATTTTAGGCAATGGATGCTGCACCGAGTACTGAAATTGATTTTTCGGGAAACACTTTTGTTATTCGGCCGAACTTCAAGCACAAATTCCGACCAGTTGCTGTACGGGAAGTCATAAGCACTGTTCTATCTCAGAACCTCACTGATAAAACGTATAATTCAGAAGAAGTTCCTGATCTTACTCGGAATCTAGCTGAAAAGATCAAAGAAGCAGTTAAAGATTTGGGCTATGACAGATATCGTCTCATGGTTCAGGTTTGTATATCATTATTGGCAAAAAAAGTGGTGGCACCGTGGCAAACAGTGCTGCTATTTGAAAAACATTTGTTATTAATAGCCGCGATAGCTGAGGCTATTATTGGCCTTCTCTCGGTTTTTTTTTGCAATTCAAAGAATTTGAATTGTATTGGGGCGTTGTCTTTAGATCTATTCACGCATGTTCATGATTTTTGAAGTCAAATTGGAGTAGTGATTATGGTCACGCCGAAATAGGAAGTGGAGCGAAAAAGCGAGTACTTTTGCCGCGTGATTTTTTTTTGCATTCTAATTTTAAAGTAGAATGAGAAAACGGTGTTTGAACGAAAATTCGCGTTCTCGCTAGTTATTCTTTGTTCACATGCGGCAATTTGACTTCGATTTTTACACTCTCGATCATGAATTACTTCTTTCAAATCCTGAAACACGTTATTATTTCAAAGATAAAGTGATTAGCTTTTTAAATAGTTACCTGAGTAGTAGATCTCAGTGTTGATTAATGATGAATATTCGATGCCAAGAACTGTAAAAACGGGTGTTCCTCAAGGTTCTGTTCTAGGTCCCGTTCTTTTTTCATGCTATCTTGTTCATCTGGAAGTTTTTTTGAACGTCTTGATGTCAATTATCATTTTTATGCCGACGACACTGTTATCTATATTGTTTACCATGCCTCGATAAATCAGGGGGCTTTTGATTTGATATTTACGACTCTGCAAAAGAGGTTCAGTGGCACTAAGCTCAAAATTAAACTCGAATAAAACTGAGTACATGTTTATTAGTGGAAGGAATAGTTTAAATAGCGATGTTGAACTTCCAGCAGATGCCAATTTTTCTAACAATGTTACTTTGCTGGGCTTCAACTTAGATTCCAGACTTTCATATACGAAACAAGTTAGTTCTGTGTCGTAGATGTTAGTATTTCCTGCAAAAAATTTATTCAATCAGAGATACAGTCGACAGGTGTTGATCGAGTTAGTTCGGGTAATGATTCTCTCGCGACTAGATTACTGCAACTCGCTACTGTGGACTACCTGTGTATATTATACAGAAATTACAGCGTATAATGAACTCAGCATGTCCCATTTTTCGGCTATCACATGGTTCATCAACAGCAAATTATATCAAAGAGATTTATTGGCTACCCATGAAACAACGTGTCCTCTACAAAATTCTATTATTTGGTCACCGTTTGGTTCAACATCCTTGGAGAATTCAGATGTATCTTGGCGCATTAGTTTTCCGAACCTAATAAGGTGACTAGAGGCCAATATGCGTACAATTTGAAGGTTCAATGTCACAACTGCATTTGAGCGGAGATCGTTCAGTTTTGCTGTTCTTTTCGAATGTAATAAATTGACTTTTCAAATGAAACTAATACCGCATTATCGGAGGTTTGATTATCGGAAAAAACTGAGAACTTGTTTTTATTTAATACTTGATTTTGAAATTTTGAAAGCACTTCTGAGTTTGTAAATGGTGCGTAAACCTATACGAGTATTTTTTTGTTTTTCTCGATTTTTTGGATGGGATTTGTTTCTAAGTGGTTTTCCCAATCCATTTATAGTTCATTATAGGCCTAGTTTTTTGATTGAATCAAATTTCTTTCTTGCTTGTGGTTTTTTGTTCACATGCGTCATCTGGACATCGATTTGCAGTTTTTCAAAATTTTTTTAGTGTTTTAAAATGTTTTTCCCAATTTACCGTTCGTTCCCGTTAGTCCGTTTTAGGTCTAGTTTTTGTCAATGAAAATTCTTAGAGTTGTATGGCAGGACTTGTCCTGCTATGTTTCATATTTCGTCGACAAGAATTTTGCTACGACCATATGACGCCACAATCACTTCACATCTGCTTTTCGTTCATACAATTTCAAATGAATTGCGTGTGTCACGTAATTTTTCACTCTTACTGGATCGAGTTTTTTTTTCATTCGCGTGATTAAGTTTTTGGTCACTCGAATAGATTATTAGAATGAATGCGCGGGGCAGCCATGGTGGCCCCCAGTCCCATTGATTCCTGGAAGAGCTTATCACGACGATATATCGATTAGATTTACCCAGATCCTTGGTTGAACTTACAGTCAGGAGGTCATAACTCGACACTGTAGTCATCACCCTCCTTCAATCAGCTTAGTTCCTTTCAATTTATTTTATATTGTATGTTACCTTTCTATACGTATGATCAAAATAGTTACGGAGATTTCCCTTTATCTTTCCATCAGCAAGTTAAAATTATCAGAACAAGCGAAACTCTCTGGCATTGCTTACTCTTACCCTGGCCTTAATCTAGACCCAAAGACTTCAAATTATTGTTACTATTATCTTATGTCAGCTCCACTGAGGAACCGGAACATTATTCTTTGGCACGACCTCTTGAATAGAATAATACTCTGAATTAACACCCCAGGAAGAAAACCATCCCTCAAACGGTTGACGAACTGATCGAAACTTTGAAGACTATCCCCATACTCTTTTGTGTTGTCACCTGCCAAAGCGAAGGAGCGCCTTTCATCTTTGACTATCTCGGAAAGGCTCTGAAATGATACGAATCGACGTGACAAAACACATTATTAGTGCCTCTGGACAAACTGACAAGTCGGTATTAGCAGAATAGCGAGAGCTCCATCAACACCCAGACGTTGAACTGCAAAGCTTGGCATGAGTGCTACACTATTACCCAGATATCAAGCGAATCTTCAAGACACGTGGTACGTAGCGACGATCGGCTGGTGAACGTCGAGAAGCCAAACGAAGAAAACTCTAGATCAGGTATGCTTGCTTATCGAGTCTCTGGCTCTGAACCCCTACTAGTTCTTGTTCATTTGAAAAACTATCAATCTTTTAAGGCGCGCTCATTGATCCTCTTGCTCTGAGCCACTGAAAGATGGCAAAACACAATACTCGCTATCGAAGTGAAAGGACCGACCTCAAAAAAGCTGTCTTCGAGATCAAATCATTCAAGCAAGCCCTCCAATAGAAGCAATCTGCGCTGTTATACCAACTACAAGACCTGAAACGCCACCAAAACCTGTCGAAGAGATTGACGGCATACGAATACGTGGAATCCCTGAATCAAACGAAAAAGAAGCTAGGCTACGTCAGGAACATGATCGTGCACAGGTTCAAAAGATGATGGCTCACGTCGAGGTCAATGGCACAGAACCAAAAATTTTTCGAGTTCGTGACGGAAATTTGTTCATCCGGCACGGCACACGTTGGTTCAAGGACAAGACACCCGAAGTCCATGGGTCCTCTTCACTAACCACCTTCTTGTACATTCTTATTCTCATTGCCAGAATTATACTTGAATACGATGGACGAACACCTTTTCATTACAGTACCAAATCATTATCATGCCATTACAGTACCAAATCATTACCAAATCATTTGCCTCACAGAACCGTGGCTGACTGAAAGTGTCAAAGACAGTGCAACTTTCCTCACCAACTTCACAGTACGCCACAAAGACCGACTAAGTGCAAATGGGGCTACAAAACACGAGGTTGCAGTCATAGATGTTGCTGAAAATATTCCAAGTTGTGAAACTGTCTCAAGTTTTAAAGAATGTGTTATCCGTTTGCTGATGAGCAAACCGGTCATGATCTGTTGTCACTACAGTGCGCCGTGGAACAGTCATTATACATGGTCAGTTGCTGACTTCGCAAAACTTTTGGCTTTTCTGAGGTCCAAGCAATATGAACATGGCGCTGTTTGTTCGTACATTGCTGGCGATATAAATCTGAGCAGGAGCCACTGGCCTTCTATAACCTCGACTTCGCCCGACGAGCAGGTGATACTCAACTAGCTCTGCGACTTAAACGGTCAACAACTCATTCGATCTCAAGATGGAAAGTTGTTGGACGTCTTCTTATGCAACAAACCCCAGCAAATAAACCTCAACAAACCCATGCAACAAACTGTCTCAAGCATTGTTCATGACAATCATTTTCGAAGCATGTTCAAAAGCGATCATATGCGTTTCACGCTTAGGTCTTTTTTAATATCAAGCCATCACATATACAACCGCTAAAACCAAGGCAGAAGTTCGATTTTGTAGCCTTTGCATATAAGAAAGCTAACTGGAACGACATAAACAAGTTCACTGTTCAACATCCTTTTCGTCCTTATATTATGATGAACGTAGACTTGATGTTAGACCTTTGGTACCAATGGCTTTATGAAGTCCTCAAGATTTCTTGTCTATTATCACAAAACACAGATCTGAACTCGCGCCCCGGGTTAGTCATAGATTGTCAAACCTTATCAAAACGTTGAATACCCTGCAACTAAAGCAGCAACGGAAATCAACGCCTGCTAGAAAACTCAAAATCGAGCACGTGCAAACTAATCTTGCCCTAACACTTACGCACGATCAACATGAGAACGAACCTCGACTCTTCCAAGATGGCAAGTTTACTGACATACAACGTGATTTCAAGTCTGTCACTAAGTCAAATTCCGTGCCCGCAGAAATCTTAAATCACCGATCAGCTAATACTGACGTTGCCAAAGCCGACTTGTTAAACGACTACTTCAGTCAGTGTTCACACAGATGTGCTACGTAGTCAAAACAGACAGAATGTTGTCGCTAAGTTGAGCCACGTCATCTTCACCACCGAGATTTTAAATTCAAATGTCATTGCCAATATCGCTATGTCTACTCTTCAATTTAATTGCTCGCAAAGATCATTTCCCAGCGAAATGGAAAGTAGCCGAAATCGTCCCAATCTATAAAGATGGCGACAAACAGGACGCCTCTAACTATAGACCAATCAGTCTCTTTTCTGCAGGCTCGAAATTTTGAAACGCTCATCTTCAACAAACTGATCCGAGTAGTCTACTCAACCCTAAATCCTGCACAGCATGGCTTTCGGCCAAAGCGATCAACCACAACAAATTTAATAGAGTAATTGCATGAGATCTTCAGCTGCCTGGACTCCAACTTTTCCTACCTCACAGCCTTTTATATCGAGTTCCAGAAGGCATTCGACAATGTCTCTCACGATCTACTTTTAGCCAAACTAGCGGTACTCGGCATTGAAGGAAACTGCTTCGAAGCTATCTGTCGAATTGGAAAGAAACAGTGCGGATAAATGGTACAACCTCAAAAGAACTTGATGTCTTTAGCGGTGTACCCCAAGGTTCCATCCTAGGATCGCTTTTCTTACTTGTTTTCATAAACGATCTGACGTCATGTGTTATGTCAAAGGAATTTGGCTATGCAGATGATTACAAAATTGTAGGGACCAATCCTGTGACGCTCAACATAGATGTCAGAAAACTTTGGAGGTTGTGCGAGAATAATCTGATGTCAATGAACCTGACGAAAAGCAAGCTGCAATGTATAAAAGGCTCGGTCCAATTATACCTTCGAAGCCACCCAATCGATCAAAGATTTAGGCCTCCTTGTGAGCGACTCTTTAAACTGGACCTTACACGCGAAGAAAAGAACCGAAAAAGCCTTGAATGCATTCTTCCTACTGAAACGAAACCTTAGCAAGGCAAATTTTGCAAAGGAAAAATTCCTATGTATGCTATGTTGTGCCAAGTGTCAGCTATGGCTCATACTTGTGGAAACCATCAAAGGCGACTTATCATTACTCGAAAGTGTTCAACGAAAAGCAATGTGTTGGATCTCCAAAACCAGCAACAGTGTTTTCTCATGCAAGGACAAACTTCAGAAAAGCAACATCTTGCCACTGTCTATATATCAAGAACTTCATGTTGTGTTACTATTTGCAAAAATTTTATTTGGAAAAGTTGATATTGACTGGCAAAGCCATGTTACTTTCGCTGAGGTGTGCACCCGGAGAGTCCAAGTCACTAGAAATTTCATATGCGAGCAAATGCGGTTGCAGAAGAGTGGATCAGATTTTTGGTACCGAGCCCGTCACCTTGCAAATATGTTCAATGATTGTTTCAAATATGATGTGCTTCTTGATTCAGATCACAAAAGCAAACTCTTGGAACTCTACAAACGATTCTTCATATCCCGATACAACGAATCAGACCCTTGCATTTGGCGTCTTTGTGTGGCTTCAATAACTTTAAGAGACTTGAAGAAACTCATCTTTACTTAAATGAACCATAAATTTTGAACAACTCCTATTTTTATAATAAGGTCAAGTGAGTGTATATCACTCTAATTGAAGGGTATTTAAGAGCAGTTAATAGAAACAGCAATAAGTTATACAGATTCTTGATCAAAATTTAACATCTCTTTTTTAAATCTTTTTTGAGACTGCAGATCTACGAAGCTATTGCGGCGATTTTCTGGCAATCTGCCGGCTATGTTATTTTTTATTAAGATTTTGCCGAAAACGTTGAATGCTATCCAAGGGAAATATTCACGTATATTTTGTGTGGTTTTGAGATTTTTTGAACTTTTGTTGTTTGTCTTATCTAGAGCCTGTATTTTCGTCTTAATTCCGCACTGGCCGCATTTTGTTCAAAGCCTTGAGTCAAAATTCTGATTTTATTGGAATTGGTTTTGAGTTGATATTAGTGAAGAGTGGATATTACTTAAAATAGAGTGATCAGAGCTGAAACTTATTAGAGCGTTGCGGAAGGTGTGATTTGAAGGTATGTGAGCCTTGTGGAAACTGCATGGGTTTTACAAGTTCAAGTTAAATGGTTCTTCAGCCTCTCTCGACCAGCTCTTCATAATGACACCTATGAAGAGTTGGTCGACAGAGGTGTTTCCCATCAAATGAGAGTTTTGAACTTTTCCGTAATCCAATGTTGTTCTATTCTTTTATTTTAAACTTCGAACTGTATAGCTTCCGGTGACTTCTTGCTTTTGATAATTCCAGGCTTTTGGGCTAGCTTTAGGATCAATCCTATACGTTAAGATCTTGAATACCTGGATCATTTAGCCTCTTTCCTCTATATTGTAAATGGTATGCAGATGTTGGCAATGCTGTAAGATCTCTTTTGTCATTGCTTAACATGTTTGTGGTCTCAAAAACGCGGATCCATGTTTGGATGCCTCGTGAATGCCCCTAAATGTCAACTTATTACAAAACTACATCTGAAAGATGAAGCGTTTGAGCTCTTTCACGACACTGAAATTTAAATTACAGAAAGTACACGCGTATTAGGTTTGGTTATTGGATCACCTGCAGCCTGCGCTGAATACCTGAATGACTATCAATGTAAATATAAAGAGTATACAGAAGTTGAACCATTTTGTCAAAACATTCCATCATTACGCTTACGCATGTTTTACCAAAACAAGTTCCTTTTCTCTGTCGATATACCCATGAAACCTCTAGTCTTCTTGAAAAAATTGAAGATCCCCAACGCTTCCCCTCCTCTTCACACACTCACTCCGGTCACCACCTAGCCCCAGCTGCCTACTACTGAAGCCAACTGCTCGGTGGTCGTTTTAGAGCAATTCGCCAGACGTTAGTCGGTTTTGTTCATTAATTGCATTATCGGGATGTTAAGCTGGAACAGTTGCGTGTGATTAATTGCTCTCGAACCAAGTTTGAAGCGATTGTTGTAATTGTTTGTCTTTTTTAATGCACAATTTTTGCTTGATCGTTTTTGTTCTGGAACATTCTTTGCTTTCAAGTGACTTTTTCACGTTTGACATCTTAAGGTTTTGCGTAATCTGTTGCTCTCATCCCAAAATAAAGATTGTTGCTAGAATACAGAATAAAAGCGGTGGTGTGCGAGGGATTATCAAAGACGCTATGATTTAGTGGTTAAGATGTCAGACTGACATTCTGGAGGGAGCGGGTTCGGACCCCTGATAGGCTGGGAATTTTCTTGCACTCATAAAATGTTTCTAAGCTGCACCCTCTAAATTAAAGTACCCCCCCCCCCCCCCACACACACACACCTGTGGTTCGAGAGCAATTCATCCGACGTTGGCCGGTTTGTTTTATGTCTGCTCTAAACCCTTTTAAGACTTGGATCGTCTATGCTTAAGAAGAACTCAAGTTCAAAAGGGAAGTATCCGCGATAGATGAAATTGTGATTTTTTAGTTCAAATCACGTGGTAATTTATTGAAGGTGTTTCCCATTGTAATCCCTATCCCTCAAGAAAATAAGTTATATGATGGGAAAGACCCAATTGTTGGTGCATTTGTTGAAGACGCTCCTGAATTGAGGGTGAAAATGTTGTTCATCCCAACACAGGTAATTTTGTGTCATGACGGTTACAGTTGGGTTAATTGCTTGAACAGGTGGCAATTGGGGAGCAGAAGGGAGAGGGTGTGAAGATGGGGTGCAGGTGTTTCTGGGATGCAGACACTGACAACTATGCTCAAGACACATTCATGAACGACTCCCTATTCTGTGTAGCTGCAGTATTCGGTCTATTCTACTACTAACTTTTTATAGACTAATTCTGCCTCTTTTGCAATTTGTCATTTAGTACTCCAGGTGAGATTGGATGTTGATCTTGCAAGATTCTTCGCATAAAATGGCATGAGAAAAAACTTGCAAGATCTAGGAAACTGAATGGTAACCACTACAGATGATCAAGTTAAAATAAACCCGGGAGGCCAGAGATAGAATGCATGGCTCTTTTACATTGCCCCCCCCCCCCCCCGGCTTAGTGGGTGCATAATATTTGCACCACCCAAAGCTTATTTGCCATATTTTTACATTAGGATTTACTATGTAATGACACGTGCTGTGTAAACTGGGGGGGGGGCATAGCGTATGTTAGGATGGCTATATAAGGTGCTAGAGTCACGTACGCGTAGAGAAGTTCCATATTTTACCAGGAAAAGAACTGAACAGGAATGGGGTTTATTTTGATGAAGAAACATGCTTTTCTGGAATATTTCAATGATTCTATTTTATTTGACCGTAGCAAAATTATTGAATGGTTACAGCTGCAGACCCCGTTCTATTAAACTTTTGCTTTCACCCACGGAGATGTGTCTATGGGCTAATGTTTGTCACCATATTTTTGTTAGCTTTTGTAAAAATGTCAAATTTCGCTGGGGGGGGGGGTATGAAATTGTAAGAGACGGATATAACTGAAATATTTCATTTCAACTACGTTGTAAATTTTGTGACACTATAATGTACAAAAATGTAAATTTGTAAATTCACATTTCAATTCACCTTTTTCGTTTTTGCGACCTTTCTTCAACTCATCTGCAAGAATTGAGAGTTATGACTTCAAAGTATGTGCGTGTTCTTGGCGGTCATTAATCAGGCAACAAGAATTGATAAAAAGGAACTGCGGAAGAGTAAGTATATAGCAGGCATATTGTATTACTTCCATCAGAGTGGAAATCTTTTCAGCCCTCTCTCATCTTGAGCGGGTTGTATTTCACGTATAACATCATTGTCTCAGGCGTACAAACTACCCCTTTGCAATCGAAGGGGCTTAGAGTAATTACCAGGATATGATTCCTGATTGCTCAATAAATCTTCTAGTATGTTTTCCATTTTTTCTTCCCTTCTAAATCTCCCCGCTGTTTTGTTTCTGTCTGTATTGATGCTGTTTGCTTTGTACCCTGTGTTCCCGGGTAAGTGGCTGAAAATAGCCTGGCATACATAAACAGGGGATATACAGTGAGCATAAGAGTTAGTAGTATTTCTTTGAGCTATCAATTTTTTCGGTTTCTTTCTCCAAATTTGTCGATTAGATAAGGTCACGCAATTCAATCGCGTAAGATAAAAACAAAATTTCTATTTGCAAAATAAGCGTGACGTATCTATATACGTCTCTCAGCTAACCAGCGGCCCTGATCAGAAAAAAGGGTAACAATGAAAGAAAGACCCTTTACCCAACGAGGTCCAATACAACCCAACTGAACTGAACAGCAATTGTATAGCGCGTGTTGTTCAGTATAGCCGCTTTTGATTCTAGGGGGAATTTTAAACTACAAATTAGATTACAATTCAAGTTGCTCGCTAATTTTGGGATGCTCAGTTCTTGTGCGTGCAATAAGCTTCCATCATATAACAAAACTACATTTAAAGCGCGTGTTTTTCCCACTGCAAAAGAGTTGAATAAGAGAGAAAAATAGAGTAGTTATACCTGCGTAGGGTTGAATCAAATCGCGGCGATTGTCGCGTGTAATGATTATTTGAGATTGTCAAACTATTACCAAATAAGCATATATATCCCTGTTTTTTCCGTTATCCCATCATTTTGTTGCCAATTTATCCCCATTGTCAACTGCAGACTTTCGCATGATTGAATGATGATTTAATAATAACCGGCTCTCTACTCTACTAACTAGCTGTAACTACTCATAACTCCGAGGCACAGTTACTAACTTATTTCTTACTCCTACGCTAGACATGCATTTTTTAATTCCAGTCGCCATATTTTGTTCCATACAATCATGAAGAAAATTTTCCGCAATTTCCCCCTAAAATTCACTTGCAGCTTTTTGTAATTTATCCCGACTAAACTGTGTAAAGATGTACTGCTAAAATGACGTCATTAGGGAAGACTTGTTGCCTTGAACAACAATTCTAGGATGCCCAATTAAGTTAGTATTGTGTCTGGATTCCACTCAATTTATCTGGCCAATTTCTCTCCTAAGGCTGGTCTGCTCAAGAAACAATGTTTCACTTCGCATTCTTGCGTCACTCCCCTTTACTGCTTCCTTAAAGGTTTTTTTAAACTTATATCTAAATTTACGTTTGGTCAGTATTTGACGGCGAAAATGGTAAGTCGTTTTACTTTGATGGAAGAATGGTTAAAAAATCTTGTTAATTAAAAAGTGATGAAACCTGTTACATCTCTGGAATAATTTGGAAATTGAAATCACATGTTTAGGTATGTTATAATACAACTTGACCATCTTATCAATTTTTGCGAGTTTCAGCGCAGAGTTTTGACAAGAGCGTAAAGTTCGATACTCTGTAAATAGAAACTGCTCACAATTCTTTTGTTTAAAGACTTGATTATTTCCCCATAGATATAGAAATCAGAGACTTTTCTAAACTGAGACTAGTTATGACAATAAGTAGTAGATATAATTATAGAATTAATTTCTGTTTGACTGTCTATCAGTTTTATAAATTTCATTTTGGGATTAACAGATTTCAGTTGAAATGCTTCCGAAAAACGCAGAAAACATTTGGGCTAAGCGCCTGCTCCATTTTTTTAAACGCAAATTTCGGAAAGGTCAACGCACCTGAGCTGTCTCATAATTTTTATTTCTGCCTTATTTTCCTAACTCAAAATCTAGGTAGTAAAGCTCAGCTATATTTTTGTGCCTCGAGTATATGAACCGAATGCGCTTGTGCAAAATTGTTTCAATTATTCTCGTGTTTTGATGTGCTGTTGCAGACCTTTATTTGTAATTGACAACTTGAGAACCCAAAAAACACGAAAACACTTCGAGTGACATTTACGCCCTTGACTTTTTGCGTTTTGCGTGATCTAAAATTCTCTCTCAATCGTAATTTCAAGCAGCTGAACTCAATTGGTGGCAATTTAATACTAAAAGTCAATTGAAAAGTTCGCCGAAATTGGTGTCATCTTTAAATCTTAATAGTGGTATATATTAATCTATAATGTTATTTGAAGCCCTCTAGTGAATTTCTTAGTCCAATTTAGGCTCCCCCTCAACCCGACTGGAGCAGGTTGCAATTGATTAGAGCTCCAACTAGTTGTTCGAGAGCGATTCCGACGTTAGTCAATTATGTTTATGATTTAAATAAAAAACTTCATTTCAAAGCTTTTAAAATCCTTCGAAGTTGTTATTTGAGTGTTAAAATTTCAGTTAAATCTCGACAGAATAATGATTTGCCTAAAATTTATAAAGTTGCGAGGATTTAGTAAAAAAAATACCACTCTAAGCATGTCTTGGGGTATCTGGGTTTGCCCAAAATGTACTTTCGCTACAAAATTTATTTAGTGTGCGCGCCAGACAGTCATGGAATTCAGATAGCGCTAAGTTTTTGCCAAGGAGAAGGTTATAACGCTTGAAATAAAAAATATGCAAAGAGTAAAAAAAAAACGTTCAGATGGTAGAAAAGTTTCTAAGTTTGTTTTATGCTGGCAAGTATTGCCGAAAGTTAGATTAGAATTGGGTTTCACCAAATCTTGAAAAAACACATTTTATCGCACCTTGTTATCAAAATATCAGCCAGGTGACAATAAATCGCTCTTGGATCATATTCAGTATGTTTTCGAACTACAATGTTCCCTTCTGGGGTTACAAATTTTAAAGATAATTTACAACTAATTTGTTTAGTCTTCAAAACTAAATTTTTCCCAACTGATTTGAAACATTTTTCGTTATCAAATTTCCTTTTCTTCAATGCTCGGGCATTTCAGTGAAAAAACTATGCTCGGTCTATAGACAAAATCTCACTTATGTTTTTTTGCTGCCGTTATAAGATATGAGCAACTCCAATTTCTCGCGTTTGTTTTTGAAAACAAAGAAGCTATCAAGATTTTCAGCTACACAGTTTTTCATTTTTTTTACCCACTACCATAAGAAGCAAGCTACGGAACATGTTTTGGCTGATTAAACTGCTCCCGGTGACAGATTACTACTGGCGCTCGGAGCTACCATGCTCATTCCCTTCCAGCGCAGTATACCTGAAATATAATTTATGAAAACCAACAAGGTATTTTTAACAAACAATTGAAATTGGAGTGGAAATTGGTATAACTAGTAAAATTACAGCTAAACTTGAACCAAACTGGCACGTTCTAGAAAAATTTGAAAAATGAGCAGTTTATGGACAAACTGGATTTAATGCCAAATATCGTCTCGAGTAATTATCTAAGAAGAATATTATAAAAGAAAATCTTTATTGAGAATATGCAGTTTTATGAGACTCCTTAGAGAAAGTTTAAAAACGTTATAAAAGAAAAACTCTCATATGATAATATTTAGTTGCACCCGAACAAAGTTTCAAGTAACTATTACGTCTTCCTAACGTAAAACTATTGTTTGACCTTCTTTTCTAGAACATTTTTTGTTTTCGCTTGAATATATTTTTCACGCAAGAGCACTCGATTTTTTTGCTTGACCTAAAATACTCTCATCGAGAAGTTAAGTCTGCTTTGCGGAAAGAAAAGTGATTGTAAGCTAGGCTAGAAGTGGCCGATAACATTGTGGTAATTCGCTCATGATAGGATATAGGAGTTCGTGGATTCGAACCCGTCCCTAGCCGCATATTTTGCACAAAAAAGGAAAAGTTTTTCTTTGCTACGGTCCCGCCTGTTATTGTTATTCGATTCGAGAGCAATTCGTCTGAAGTGTCAGTTTATGTTTCTTTCTTAATGATCAAATACAATAATTCTATTTAACCATTTTTTCATTTAACAAACAAGGGGGCTCGGTAAGGTGCGTTCGCGCATAAAGTTCCAACCCCGCTCATCCAAATTCACATATTTTTCAGCAAACCGCTAAAGTAATAAAACATTGCAGCATTAGATGGCCGATGAGACCTTCCAGTAAGGATAACATGAGACTAGACAACTCTAAATTCCGAAAAACAACAAACATTTATTGCTCCCAAACGTCAAAAAACAAAATCAAAAATGGCATCAGAGAAAACGTAAACAATACAAATTAAGAGTTGTCTATTCTCATGTTATCTTAAATGGAAGGTCTCAGTGGCCATCTAGTGCTGCAATATTTTATTCCTTTAGTGGTTTGCTGAAACAATTGTTTCAACACTTTCTTCGTTATATTTTTAAGTAATGCGACAACTTATCAAAGAAGCAAAAAAATAGCAAAATTGTTTTTTGTTGTTAATTATGCTCAAAAATCAAAAGTTTTTGAATGAAAACTCGTAGTAACAAAACCAGCTGGCCCATATTCAAAACAATTCCACCGCAAAGATTTGTTTGTATTCTATGAAAGAAATTTTGATCTATTTTTACTGAAAATAAGCTGAAAGTTGGCAGGAATAAGCTGAAAAATTGACAAGTTCAAAAAATCCCTGAAAATTTCTTAAAACAAATATAATCAATACGACATTAGATAAGAACCAAATGAATTGTACATGTTCAAATTTACCTCTTGAAGAAATCATTTGAATCTTTGATTGGTTGGATTTATCAATCAGACTGCAAAAGAATAGAATTTGAAGGCAGAATAAGAATTCAGTTAAAGTTCACTAAAACTCGTCTTCAGAGACATAAAATCATTGGGTTCTCTGAAAACATACTAAATCTACATTCAACCTCCGGTTTACGTATATGGTAGCTGTCAAAAATGGAGCGAGCCTTAATTGAAAATTTGTCATTAATTAACATTAAAAAAAATAATGCAAACTATTTTGAAAAAAAGGACAGCATCAAAATGAAAATCAAAAAAAATTTTGATTCTAAGAATCCATGATGAAATCAAACCTATCATGATGAAATCAAACCTATCAAGCCGTAAAATCATTGGGTTCTCTGAAAACATACTATATCTACATTCAACTTCAGGTTTACGTATACGGTAGCTGTCAATAATGGAGCCTTGAATTGAAAATTTTGTCATTAATTAAGATTAAAAACAATAATGCAAAATATTTTGAAAAAAAAGCAGCACCAAAATTAAATTTTAAAAATTTTGATTCTAAGAATCCATGATGGAATCAAACCTATCCCTGATTTCTTCGCGCGCCCTGCAAACCACCCAAGTGCTCCAAGGTTTGCAAATTATGCCAATTGTTAAATGAAATATTTCAAAAATTAGAAACATTGATGCGTTCTGTATAATTATCGAGCTAAATTTGCAAATAAAACGCAAAAATCTATTTTCAGAAGACTTTTATAGGGCGTCGATTTTCAATTCGCTCTCTTGTAGAGTTATCGGAGATTGTGTCAGCGGTTTTTAGGTCTACATGTTTGGCAAACTTAGACAAAGGGTTCCAAAGAAGCATATTTTGTGCAATTTTTGATTAAAAAAGGCTGTATTTTGAAAATGTTATCAAACTTCTAGCCAAATAAACGCCAATCAAACAATTCAACAACGCTCTTCTATCTTTAATGGTAACAATAACACCCTTTCGTTAACATTTTTAACTTTTTTTATATTAGCAATATTGAAGCAAATTCTAGCAAAAATTACTGAAAATGTTTTAATTCTTTTTAATTCCATATTTCAGGATATACGTGCTTTCCAGTGATACCACTCACAACTCTGTACGATGAGTATATCGATCGGCCAAAATTGACTGAACAAAAAAAAACGATTTGAGTATATAGTTCCTCCCTCTCTCCCCACTGAAGTGTGGGTCGGAACAATTACGATCAATATAGAGAACATCACCGTTGTTCCGTCAAGCGGTGCCTGCGAAAAGTTGGTGTTGCCCAAATCAAAAATTCATAGATCAAACTTTCGGAAAACGCGCGGATGTAGTTTACTTTAACTGAGAGTTGAATTTACAGAAATCTGTTTAGGACGATTAGACTGAATTTTTTTGTGTTTGATTTCGACAAATTCAATTACAAGGTTTGGAAAAAAATATGATCGAAAATTGATAATGGAGAATTATCTATTTAAGACAGAAAACTACCCAAAATAATCTGTATATGCAATAATTTTAGCATATGCTGTTCCACGTGCAAGTTCACTAAGTAACGCAAGATTACAACGCTACAATGGGCTGCTCTTTGCTTTTAGTGATGGATTTTTCCAGCACCTTTGGTTCTCTAGTCAAATTTAATGAAAAATGCGCCAAAAGTTACCTCAGCATTAAAAGATCAAATATAGTGTAACTTACCTTTTTCTGTTGCCGGCAACCGTTAAATGTTTTCACGCAATATTATTTTTAATTGCAATTGGTAATCTGATGGTGTCTCATGAAAATAAGTATCATTTGGTTTTACCTCTGTTCCTCCTGTTTGCAGAACTCTGTTATTTGTAGATAGCAGACAGTGACCGAAGAACTCAATTTTGAATAGTAAACAATTTAAATAAGAAAACTGATACCAGTTACCTGGAAAATTGAAAATAAAGAGTGACTCTCTGGATAAAGTTACGCAATCAAATATACATTGTGTGAAACACATGAAAATTGATGAATTTTGAGATAGAGGTTTTTTTCCTTTTGGCAAGAGTTTTGTTATTGATGCATCATGACGGTGTCAGGACAAATTACTCAATTCGGTTATAACCCATCTTATTCTGACTAATGTGCCAATTTACCAAATGCCGAGTTACCCAATGCCTAAATGCCCAATACTAAAATACCCGTACGTAGGAGTTATTATTTTAATCCCAACATTTAGAACCAGTACAATCAGTACCAGTCAGTAATTAATAAAGTATAAGTTTGTGCGCCCGGCAAAAATTAGCAAGGTATAAAGTAAACGATTGCCCTCAAGAAATCAATTTGCAGAAAAAAAGTATTTGCAACAAGAAAAAAATCTCCACATCCTGATAACCAACACATATTTGTGGCTTTGCGATGGCGCCTTCATCAAAATAAAGTTTTCAACGATTCTCAGTTTTAAAAGGGGAATTTGTTGAAAACTACTCGTCAGCTCAAAAGTGTAATTACCCTGGCATATTTTGCTTTGAACTTCGAAAAACAAATATTTTCTTAAAGCAAACATAATCAATAAGACATTAGACAAGAACCTAATGCATTGTACAGGTTCAAATACGCTCTTGAAGAAATCATTTGAATCTTTGATTGGTGGGATTTATTAATCAGACTGCAAAAGAATAGCATTTGAAGGCAGAATAAGAATTCAGTAAAAGTTTGCTAAAAATTTTCTTCAAAGCCATAAAATCATTGGGATCTCTGAAAACATACAATATCTACATTCAACCTCAGGTTTACGTATAAGGTAGCTGTCAATAATGGAGCCTTGAATTGAAAATTTTGTCATTAATTAAGATTAAAAACAATAATGCAAAATATTTTGGAAAAAAGGCAGCACCAAAATTAAATTAAAAAATTTTTGATTCTAAGAATCCATGATGAAATCAAACCTATCCCTGATTTCTTCGCGCGCCCTGCAAACCACCCAAGTGCTCAATTGGTCTGCAAATCATGCCAATTGATAAATGAAAGATTTCAGATATTAGAAACATTGATGCGTTCTGTATAATTATCGAGCTAAATTTGCAAATAAAGCGGCAAAAATCTTATTTCAGAAGACTTTTATAGGGCGTCGATTTTCAATTCGCTCTCTTGTAGAGTTATCGGAGATTGTGTCAGCGGTTTTTAGGTCTACATGTTCGGCAAACTTAGACAAAGTGTTCCAAAGAAGCATATTTTTATGCAATTTTGGATTAAAATAGGCTGTATTTTGAAAATGTTATCAAACTTCTAGCCAAAAAACGTCAATCAAACAATTAAGCAAGGCTCTTTTATCTCTTATGGTAACAATAACACTCTTTCGTTAACATTTTTAACTTTATATTAGCAAAATTGAAGCAAATTCTAGCAAAAATTACTGAAAATGTGAATAAAACTGTCGGATATTCACAGAACTTTAAATTTCCCTGTAAATGAATTTCGAAAAAATTCTTTTTAATTCCATATTTCAGGATATACGTGCTTTCCAGTGATACCACTCACAACTCTGTACGATGAGTATATCGATCGGCCAAAATTGACTGAACAAAAAAAACGATTTGAGTATATAGTTCCTCCCTCTCTCCCCACTGAAGTGTGGGTCGGAACAATTACGATCAATCTAGAGAACATCACCGTTGATCCGTCAAGCGGTGCCTACGGAAATTAGGCAGTTGGTATTGCCCAAAATAAAAATTCATAGATCAATCTTTAATTGAGAGTTGAATTTACAGAAATCCGTTAAGGACCATTAGACTAAAATGTTTTTGTATTCGGTTTTGACAAATTCAATTACAAGGTTTGGATGAAAATTATGATCGAAAATCGATAATGGAGAATTATCTAACTATGACAGAAAACTACACAAAATAATCTATATATGCAATGTTTTTAGCATATGCTGGTCCACGTGCGAGTTCACTAAGTAACGCAAGATTATAACGCTACAATGGGCTGCTCTTTGCTTTTAGTGATGAATTTTTCCTGCACCTTTGGTTCTCTGGTCAAATCTAATGAATAATGCGCCAAAATTGACCTCAGCATTAAAAGCTCACATATAGTGTAACGTACCTTTTTTTCTGGTCCAGGCACAAATTAAATTTTTTCAGGCAATATTAATTTTAATTGCAATGGATAACCCATAGGTGTCTCATCAAAATAAGTATCATTTGGGTTTACCTCTATTCCTCCTGTTGGCAAAATTCCGTTGCCAACAGGAGGAGGGATAGCAACTATCCGATATCTCACTATTGTTGTGTTATTGATGTATCATGACGGTGTTAGGACAAATTGCCCAATTCGGTTTTACCCCATCTCTTTTAACTAATGTGCCAATTTAACAAATGCCGAATTACCCAATACCAAGACACCCTACGTAGGAATTATTATTATTATCCCAACATTTAGAACCAGTACAATTAGTACCAGTCAGTAATTAACAAAGTATGAGTTTAGGCGCCCGGTAACACTTAACAAGGTATCAAGTTAACGATTGTCCTTAAGAAATCAATTTGCAGAAAAATAATTTCTGAAGAAATGAATTTGCAGAAAAATAATTTCTGAAGAAATGAATTTGCAGAAAAATAATTTCTGAAGAAATGAATTTGCAGAAAAATAATGGTATTTGCAACAAGAAAAAAATCACTTCCTGATATCTAACACATCTCTGTGGCTTCGCGATGGCGCCTTCAAAATAAAGTTTTCAGCGCTTCTCAGTTTTAAACGGGGAACTTGTCGAGCACTACTCGTCAGCCCAAAAGAATGGTGTAATGACCCTATGGCATATTTTGCTTTGAACTTTGAAAAACAAATAATTCAAGTCAAATGAAAAAAAATGGGAATTTCTTACCATAGGGTATTTCTGCATTAGGTAAAATGGCAGTTTGGGCATAATAGCATTGGGAATCATGGCATTACTTATTGTAGACTTTGGTAAATTGTGATGAATGCTTGTTTAATGATCATTGCCTGAGTGACGACCTGAGTAACTTCTTTTAAAAAAAGTCGTGATTTTAATTTTTTCAAGTCTAACCCAAGTTGTCCTTGATAGGTGGGTCCCGTTTAACCTTGATAGGTTCCGCGACTCCAGCCCAGATCAACATCGTGCTCCAATATACCAACATTGCGACCAAAGGCAATGAAAATTTCATTTTTCCTTCTGTAAGTCAATCAAGGGATAAAATTTATAGAAAAGCAATTTGCCGAGGAAATAGTTTTTGCGAATGAAAAGTTTGCACCGATTTCAATTTATGAACAGACAAAACCCTGTAAAAGTTCTCTATGATACCTACTTTTTTTACCAGACAAACATTTGTTATTTCGTGTCAATACAGACGTTTAGGTAGAAAACGTGATTTTGTACAAAGTTCCAGACAAGCCAGACGAACCAGACAACATATAATAGACTGACATCTTTACACTATAGTCAACCTCTAGATGCCGGAGAAAAGCAAATTTTGTTTTTTTACAAAACACTTGAAATATTGATCCTAAATCGCGGTTTAGTGTGCGAAGCACAGTAACTGTTCAAACCAAGACTTTTGCTTTAAAAAAGTCGACCACGTATTAAGAAGAGAAAAACGAAAACGCTGATATCTTTTACTGACATCTTTTACTACAAAAGTTGCCCCAAAAGTCGGCACAGAAAGTTGCGTAGTTTCGAAATATCAATGCTAAAAACAATTCCTAATAAAAATTGGCAGATATTTTTCAAAAAATGTTCAATGTTTTAATTCAAACCAACTGGTTAAAAGCTTCTCTCGAATAATTTTTCAGTTTTGGCTTCAGTTTCGAAGCCTTCAACTTAAACAGGAAACTAACGAAATCACGCGTTACCAAAAAAACTATTCAAGTGAAAGAAAAAAAACTTCATAAACAACGAAATGTACTTCAGGCTCAAAAATAATTTCAATTTAAGATTAAAACAATGATTTCTATAGAGTAAATAAAATCAAAAGTTCAGCGTTTGATTTCATTTGTGACAAGATTTGTTTTATTATATATATATATATATATATATATATATATATATATACGTACATATTATATATATATATATATATATATATATATATATATATATATATGTATATATATATATATATATATATATATATATATATATATATATATATACACGTGCATATATATATATATATATATATATATATATATATATATACTTATTATTGGGCAAGTTTTAAATATATCAAAACTCTTCTATTATAGAATGCCCGGCATCTAGAAATGCATCGCAACCGTGAACAAATTTCATTTCTTGTTCTGGCCATGAGTGTTGATGTCAAAACAAAAGATGTCCTTCGTTTAGAAACTCATTGGTTCCATGAATCAGTAATTTTAAATATTACTGCCAAATCCCATATTTTTTCAGTTTCATCCTTTGCAAAGTGTTTTCATGCAGCAATCGTCGAAACCGGATGGTTAACTTCTAAGAACTTGCATCTCGAAAAAGATGCTTAACTTTTAATGCTCAACTTCTAAGAACTTGCAAGTTGAATGGCTAACTTTTAAGTATCTTGCGAGTTGCTTCCACTCACTTTTATAAACTATGTTTTGTTATAACGTCATCGTTTGCATATATTTAAAAGTTTTTCAGTCCACTCAGGCGTTGTTTTTAAATAATTTTTTGAGCAAATTCAATTTGATATTTCTAAAAGTCTTGTGTGGAAATGGACTTTTCATAAAAATCCGGATTATCCAAGATTTATGACAAATATTTATTGTGTTTTCTCCTTTTCTTCTCATTGTTGAAATCCCACATCAACAATACAATTAATAACCGGAACTAGCAAAAGTTTTTCTAGATTCGAAAATTTAAGTCAAAATTTTGAGATTCGTTTTACTGCAAAAGAGCTTTTAAAGTTTGACCTCTTCAGTTTATATGAGATGACTTCACTTGAAATAGTGTCAAAATTTCCAAAAATATCAGAAATTGTGAAAACATTACAAATCTTGATCATCACTTTTCCCAAATAAATTGTGCTGTTGATGTAAATTTGCTCAGTTTCAACAAATTCGACAGAGAAATTAGTTTCAGTTCTTTTACAATATCAGTTTTGGTAGAAGAGATTGATTGAAATATTAGATGTTTTTCAGCATTTTGTGACGCCAGTGCCTAAGTGACTTTTTTCTGTTTTTGTATAGACGGGACCGGGACTGAACGTCATCTCTTAATCACTATTGATTCAGTGAAATTGCAAGTCCTTGGATCAGTACTGTAACAGAGCTCTGATCATGTCACTTTTTAGACATGGCACGTTTTAGATCAAGTCTTAAGTCTTGGCAAGTCTTGAGTCGTCTTAGCCAAGACTTGACAAGTCTCGAGCAAGTTTTGTCCAAATTTTATTGTTGATTTGCTTTCCTTTTGTAACGAAAAGAGAAGGCCGCCACTTACAGTGCTCTGCCTTAAAACCTCTCCAAAGTGGAAAAAAAAGCACAAGACAACACGAGCACTTCCACAAAGTTCACCTGGAAGAGAATGAAAAAAAATTCTGATATCGCCCAAAGAGACCAGTCATGGCCACTTTTTTCTACCAGATGCTAAAAATGGTTTTGGGGTGAAAATATGGGATATTTGGAGTTGGTGGATGCTCAATTCGGAATTAACCTGGTCAGATTAAGAAATTTATCTTAAAAATTTTTAACTAAATTTTGCTAATTTCGAAATGCAATAAATATAAATAATTTCTTCTTAACACTCCCCTTTGAGTAACTGCGCAATAATCAAGACTTGACTCAAGACTTGCTAATTCTCAGCCAAGACTTGATAATCGTTCCGGGGATTCATCACTGAATTTTTTGTAAACTTTTTGTTTTGTCAAGATAGTGAAAATCCTGTTTTTTTTGCAGTTCCAGTTGCTGGTTGAATTTCTGATTCTGTTTGTTCTGAAAAAATTTATGTTTAATTTTGTCTTTGTTTTAATCTTTAGATTTAAGACGTCTTCAAAGGCTCAAAAATGTGCGTGGTATCAAATATTTTGGCAGCCTCAACTTGCGAAATGAATTTCCCTTCATCTTTCTGCTTTCTAGAATGATGTAAATTTCTTAAATCAAAAAATCAAAAACTTCGAAGCTTAAAAGAAGTTTTTGACTTGTATCAGGTGAAAGTAAGAGAAGTTAAATTTAGTCTCCTGTCAACAATTAGCTAATGCTGCTTACAATGTATACTACAGGACAAGACAGCAAGATTGTTTTTAAACAACATAAACTCACTAAAACTTTTTAAACCCTGAAAAAAAGTACAAAGAGCTTTAATATTTCCTAGCCCCCCCCCCCCATTATATGAACAATATTTCAGCTTGACCCGTTTATCATCTGATTTAATTTGCTAGCTCTCCCCAAAATTAACGAAAAGATGGTTTAAATACATTGTTTTCAATTTCATAATTACAACTATCACATCATTTCTTTCACAGCTTTATAATATTTATATCAATTTATTACAACTTTTCACCATTTTACTGTAAAATTTGATGTTTTTCTATGGTCTGTGGTAATGAGAGTAGCCTTTGCTTGCTGATTTTTTGAACCGGAACCAATATGAAGAAGAGTTTTTAGAGGAATTGGATTCTTCCGGCCGTCAGTCGACTCAGTCATCCCTAAAACGTGTCCATCAGATATTTGCTCATACTTATTTTCGAAACTGAACCCTAGTTAGAACAAAAACCCCTTACTTATTTAATATAAAGCATTTTTAAGCGAGATTTGTTTTTACCCCATAATATACCTAACTTTCAGAGTAATTCAGTAATCACAAAAAATTTTCAGAAAGTAACCAGTGCTTGATCATAGTTCAAACTTTTAAATCCACGTAAAATATTAGGACAGTTAAAAGCAGACACGGTTTTGTTGGGTTTTTCCTCAGTATTATCTCCTTAATTGTTAATTTGATTATAAATGGATGATAACCTTGTAAGATATTACAAGAAGAAATTGACCTCACAAAAATCTTTGGCGATTAAAATCCAAGCTGTACTCTTTGGATTATCTCGAACACTTACTGCAATCTCACGTTCATGCTTTTATAGAAAACAAAACAATTTTTACAAAATTATTTTTTTAATTCTTAATATATGGTACAGATGACAAAATAAATTTCAAATACTTGTCACTTCAAATTATTTTCCCCAAACAAAATATGTTCAAATCTACCTTTGAGACTTTTCAAGAAAAATTATTTTCGGCAGATAATATGAACCCCTTTTCTTGTAACAATGATTTTTTAATTTTTAAATTAGAGCCAATTAAGTGAAAAAAATTTCAATCATCCCACATGCCAAATTAGTGGGTGAATATTATTTGCCAAATTAGTGGGCGCGTATCATATACAACCACCCGGAGTGCACGCTCAGAGTAAATCAGTGCTGAATCATGATATTTCAATTCTGTTTTTTTACAGTTGCCATATTATGATCATGTAACTTTTTAATTGTATGATTTTGGTATGAACAGTATGTTTAATCGCAAAAAACTTCATATAGTATGATTCAGTAATGCGTATTGAGATTTGTTCTTGGGATATACTGGTTCAGTACATTTTTACTCTGCGACTATACTCCGGGCATCAATCACTCGTGTTGCACTAAAGTGGTTCTATAACTAGGGGTTTTCAACCATCCATGAGCCAAAATTTTCCTCGTTGGTGGTTGTCTCTTAAACAACTCATTCAAATTGAGCAACAATTTTTGTTACATTTACTTTTTATTGCACACCTATCACAATTGGTATATGTAAGGAGCGCTGGTTTATTTTGCAAAGGTTCCCGGGTCGATCATAATACAACTTTCTTTGATTTATATGGTCATTTATGATTTGTATGATTACTTTGTATGAATTTCTTGGAAATACGAGAAAATTCTAAGAAAAAACACAATTTTATATATGTCAGATAAAACATTGACTGGTTCTACTAAATCCCGTATAATGTAGTCAGAAGGAAATTAAGTTTAATGTATCGCATTTTCAGTCCACAATTTTTATTCTTTGGATTTTCGGGGATGCTAATACAATAACTTTGTATTGTTTATCTATTTAGAAAATAATTTGGAATTTTTTGAATATGAAGACTTTAGTCCCCTAGATAGACTTCCTCGTTTATTAAGTACCCAACTTTGCAATAAATTATTGTACTTCAGGCACTTTTGACGGATCACAGAATGATGACCGTGAAACACGTAATTGATGCCTTATCGATAAAACTTAAACGTAAAAAGAAGGAATAAAAGCTGTATTATTCCTGATAATCATAATAGGATCATATGTTATTTCGAGGTAATCAAACAAGGACCATAATTACTTTTTGATAATCAAGCCAGGATGATACGTTATTCTTGTTGATCAAACAAGAATGATAAATTATTTCTTGCTGATCATACAAGGATCGTATATGATTTCTGTATAATCGTATAAATTCATTTAATTTCTTTGTAATCATACAAGGATCAAATTTTACTTCCTGGTTTTCATAATAGGGCCGTACAATGAAACCAATTATGGCCAGTTTGAAATCATATATGATCTTTGTACAAAATCAATGAAATTTCAACCCGGGTTGTCTTGCATAATCTTTTAAGTCTATCTAACAGATGCGTAAGTTTTGTGTTCTTTCGCGTTATAGCCCCCCAGCTTAGTGGTCATATTATGTTTGCCCCCAATCAATCATGGTAATTATACCAAAATGGGTACTCTATTTTCGTGGAGGGTTGTTACGGGAAAGACCCATATTTTCTCCTATTATTGGAAAAAACTATTTTTTTTGTTATATAACAACAGTTATTATATGCTTTCATCTTCACCAATTGAGTGTGAAATTTGATTTCCCTTCATCTGCAGTTATCAAACTAGCAGTAGTTCGTTGTTTGTCAGCTGTTCCATCGCCACTTGTCGATTTTGGAACCACCGGAGCACTGGGTGGAGCCAGACGGGTTTCACCTGGACTCTCATTCACCAAATCTAAAATTTTTTCAACCAATTCATGGAAGCCATGGATCTATTATGCCCCCCCCCCAAAAAAAAACCTCGCGATCTACTGCGTTAGTGTTTTTATGGCTCAAAACTGCAAATTACAAATTGCTTGCTGTTACATAGCACAGGACAACCTTTGGGGTATTTCCCATCATAGCCCCCCCCACGCAATTATGGTTATAGACCCCCTCCCTCCACGGATTTATAGCCACCCCCATTGTGGCAAGTTTGTCATCAGAGGTGGTGAGGGTTCTTCTTTATATGACCAGTAACACAAATTTTACATAAAATAGCAAGTGCACCTTGGGGGCATAAAAGTTATATGCCCACTAGAGCTGGGGGGGGGGGGGGGGGGGGGGGCAAAGTGATCAAAAACATGGTAATAACTTGTACATCGGGTGGAAACCGAAATCCTTCCCAAATTTTACTCGAAACTGACTACCTAGTTTTTTTTACAAAGATATTAAATTAAATTCCTCAATTAATGAAAAAGATATCGCCCACAACAAAATAGTATGAAGTTTCATTTGGCCTAATTTATATTTCACTTTTATAAAGTAGAAAAGAAACTTACAATATTTTGCATTTAGTTTCCAAAATTTTTTTTAAATTGCAATCCTTGAACTAACAAGGTAAAAAAGCCAATTTTGACACGAAATGTACTGTTTTTCTTTCAAATTTCTCAAACTAGACACAATAAGTCAAATCCAAAAAAATTGACAATTTTATTGTCAAATTTGCTTATGACAATTTATATATCTCTTCATTGTTCTGTCAGAGTGAAAACTTGCAATCAACTTGATTATTATGGTTATTATCCACAACATGGTACTCTAGGTAACAATCTAACATACAATGGTAATTAAAAAAACAGACAAAAAAGTAGAGTAAGTTTTTACCATTATGAGAAAAAGGGCATTTTTTGTCACAGAATAAACTGTACGTTTGTCCAAATAAATTTATAATTTTTGTAAGGACAAAATATGATCCTTTTCTTATCTAGTGGTAAAGAGGTTGTATTCTTGTTAACTTCGTTGGTAAATTTTTTGGGAGGAAGTGCTATTTGGCTATTTGTGCACACATGGGGCACAAAACTGTTTCATTCCAATACTATAGTAGAAAAACATTTGTAAAATTTTGACGAAAATCGATACTAATGTAACTTTAAAGCATGAAAACATGCTTTTATCACCTTCTTGTAAAAAAGCGCTAACTTTATAAAATTATGATAAATTTTATTATTCTCGTAAAAATTCCGGTCGTGCTACACTTTTTGTTTTGTCTTTTCCAGCGTAATTTGGTTTTGTTGTAACGTTATGGCGCAGAAATGGTAATAAAGCAAAATGCCGGTGAAAAATGAATTTAAAAACAAATGAACATTTTTTTGATTTTTCTGAAAATTTTCTGGCACTCTTTTCAGGTGGCTGTTCATTTTTGCTTCAGAAACAGGTACTTTCTAATATCACATATTAAGTTTTGTAGAAATTAACTTCAGTTAATTTCTAACTCTCTTTTTTAAAAAAATTTCTGAGTAACATTTTTGTATCATTCTGTCGCAGAATGTGTGAACAATCAATATAAATGTAACAAATTTGCGGGACTAAGCATCGTCTGAGAAGTGTTCTAGTTGAATGAACACCTTACAAACCTTCCGAATCTTCCTGTTTTTGTAGCGTTGTTTCTTGATTGTATAGTCTGTTGTCAGTCAAATACGGAATGTTTAACTGAGTCTATGAAAGTAGAAGCAATTTTCACAATCGCAGCTTAATATGTCTTAAAAAATTTTAATCCTTGTCTCTTACCTTAAAATCAAAAACTCTTCAAAAAATGGGTTAAAATTTAGCCGCTTGTATCATTTAATTAATTATTTAAGATAACGGAAAAAAAATGGCATTAAAAACATGCTCGTCGGTGTAAAAAGATTGGTCGGTTGTTGCAGATCAGTGATTTTCATTTGTCTGTCGATTACACCGTCTGTGATGCAAGGAAAAAATTCCCGAAAATATAATTCAATTCCATGGTAAAACGATATAAATTACCACAATTATGACATATCCCTCTTTTAATTAAAAAAAAACTTTCGTATCAATATGTTGAAACTTAATTTTGACATGCTTAAGCAAGATAGTGACCGCAATTATCAAAAAAAGCTATATATAATGTATTTTTATTCATTAAAAGAAGATTATTACTGAAAGACATTATGGTTTTTTATAATGTTTCAAATTTTGTGTAAAATTTGTTTCATGTAAGAATTTGAAGACAATTAAAAACAAATAAGAAGTAACAGCGAGTAGTTTTTCTTAAGCTATCTATATTAACACAAAGTTGATATTTTTATTAGAAAACAGATTGATTGTGCTAACATCACTGTATATACTTTGAAGTCACTAATCTGTAATTACAAAGGCTATCAATCTTCTTGAAAAACGAAGTAATGAAAACTCTCTTAAAAGCCGCAATTACAACGGATTTGTTCTTCCTAGTGAATAACCCAAGACTCTGTGTGTGCTATACAAAATCGATTTATTCTGAAGGGATAAGTAGAAAAATTTCAATGATCTGATGTCTGTTTGGTTTTTTTAATAGATTTTTTAAAACTTTTTATGAAAATGAATAAGCTGCAACTTTAGGTTTTAATTACCTTTTTAAAACTGCAAAACTTAGTTTCTGTTAGAATTTTTTTTCAATACAATTGCTACTTTTTCTTGAGCAACGGACATAGAATTATATCAAATTTTAAGTAAAATTGTTGGTGTCCCGAATGAATTTAAAGATATCAAGGCAATTAAATAAACGAAAACCTTCTCCGACAGCAAGGAATTTTTGCTCACACAGAGGCTGCGTTAATTTGACTGAGAGGACTTTTGTAGTTAGATTTCTAAAGACGTGCTATTTAGCAAACTTGCCAGAATTATTCCAGGACAGTACATTTTACATTTCACTGAACGAATTCACTAAAGAATTGAAGAAAAAATGCCATAGCAACGCGCCGTATGCATTCCAGTTTTTATATTCATCTCAAAAAAATTATAGTTTTGAGAGAAGAATTTTAGGTCACTAAGAGAGGTTTTTTAGTGCAAATTCGAGCTAATTTCAGAGTAATTTCAGACTATACCCACACTTATTATTAGCCAGGAATTCATGAAAAGTTTAAAATATGACATGATCAGAGAGCACTGATCAGTGTAAAATCGAAATTCGTGACTTAGTTGATCTGAGAATCATGATTCACGATACTGAGGGTTGTCTCTTGGTACACCATATCAAGAATAGTTTACAAAATATGAAGACTTCTTCGCAGTTTCACATGCAGCAACATCAATTTAAAACTATTCTTAAAATTTTCAGCCATTATACTGTTTTGTTAAAGAGACGGGGGTCCGATGCAAAAAACTAATAACAGCCCTGTTTAGCCTCGTCGTAGCGAATGGGTGAGTGTCTGATAAATAAAAATGTGAGTCGCAGCCTATGCCCAAAAATTAGGAAGCTTAAATTTAGCGTCATCTTTGAATAGAATATTTAACTTCAATAAGTAATATTATTTTTTTAATAAATTGATTTTTTCGGCAGTGTGAGTTTACTATTTCATCGACGTTGGTGAATTTCATCTGAAATATGCATCAAATGAAAACTGCCCTATAACCCCCTCCCCCGCCATCCCCCGGTGTCAGTTTTGCAGAAAACAAGTTTTTCTAAAAAAAATTAATTAACTTTTGGCTCACCTGCACTTTCTCTCCGCATGTTCTGAACATTTTGGCTTTTTTCTAATGATCCGCAGAATGCTAACCAACTTGAAAACGCCAAAAGAGAAGTCACATAGAAATAAAACTTCATTTTTGTCTTTTCTGTTCACTCAAACTTTTTTGTGAATTTTTGTTACAGAAAATCAGCTGAAGTTTTATTCAAGTGAAATAATGTCTTGTAATTTTAAATGTCTTTTCGCTTTTGCTTCATATGCGTGGTATGAATAAGGTCATTTTTGAATACATTTGCAAAATTAGGTTTTGGGTCTAAATAGCAGACGAAACCGGGCTTTTCGGGTAGATTAATTGAGAGCAAACACCATACAAAATTGACCAGCAAATGTTTTTGTCCAAAACTAAACATAGTAATAGTAAATTCAACATCCACAATTTGAAAAATGGAAAAATCAACTTTTTGTAGTGATAAATGAACAAACAAAATTTCAGCTCGCATGACTTCCTCGGCCTTCATTGCGTTTCCACATCAGTTTTCAGTTTGAAAATTTTGTAACAGAAACTAACTTCATGAGCAATACTGGCATGTAATATATTTATTATATAGATATAGCTGGTACATATTAAACAATAGTAAAATAGAAATCTATAGAGATGCAAAGATATTAAACCAGGAGGCTCGCTAATTTGGGTTCGCACATAATGTTCTGATCCCGCTCATCGACATTTTTGAATTGATATTCTTTCAAATGAAGAAGAGATGGAAAGCTTTCAAGATTTTTCTTCGAAAATAAGTAATAAATGACAAAAAATTGCCTTAAACTCAAACCATTGAACGACGTAAACAATGCCGTTTAAGAGAGCCGATGATATTTGCCATTGACGAGAAAACGAATCAAGGCAAACAAGACAAATATTAATAACGACAAACGACAAAGATAAATGCCTATATTTTTTACAAAAAACACCCAACAGTAAAAAAAAATTTTTTCAAATAAAATAGATTTCGAAAACATTATAACCATTAGCTATAGGTTGAATTTGTTATATAGATGTCCAGAACATGTCTTACCACTGATAAAAGATCGAAAAGTACTATCACAATTTAAAAAAGAGTTTTCTAAAAATCAGTGCCCAAGCTAATAAAATAATAAGCTGTTAACTGATCAAATATTATATGTTTAAAAAGGTAGTTGTTAAATGCCGGTGAGACTTATCTTCATTGTTCTATTGTGAGAAAACACTAAATATCGAGCTCAAATACGGCAACTATTCGAAAATCACAAATTTGTTGTCAAAGCCAGTAGAATAAAAACCAGTTAGCAAAAAACAGCTACTAAGACTAAAATTTGAATATAATTGTAGCAGAAAAGCGACCTTTTGCTAATGAGATTAAGCTTTACATTGGCAGAAATAAGGTTAAAAAACGGGGCAAATTTCAAATTAACAATTATATTTTTAAAGCAAATATATTAATCAAAGTCAAGAAAACCGTTAGCCATGGATTACAACCCGTAACGAGGTTCGTTCATACTCAATAGCAGGCCATTGAGGCTTGTGGTTGTCCAAATTATAACTAACAAATAAAAAAGAACGGCGATTAATTGCAAATATAAATTTTTTCAGGTAAGTGTTGCTAGGAACGGTATCGTAACCGATGAAAAGATAAGGTATTCACTAAAAACGTCATATATGCTCAATTGCCCCATTCTTCCACCGCGCCTTTTGTTGTTCTGCCATTAATTCAATTTTGTCAGAAAGGGACCCAAAAACGCAAAAATATCCGAAAACCAAAAAAAATTAAAAACTTCAATCCAAAAACACTTTCCTAAAACATAAAAACACAGTGACTACTAAAATTTAATTCAATCGAAGAAAATTCAACCTTGCAACTGATATTAAGCAAAATAAACGTCAGGCAAAATCTCATATATCAAATTTTTTAAGAACAACTGTTTTTAAAAGACAAAAAATAAGGTTTCAAATGAAGCACTAGATAATGTAGCACCATAAGACGCCAAGGAAAACAGGAAAATTGTCATCAGTTCAACCAAGTCATACAATCACAAAATAACAACTAATGCCGAACTGAAAAAGAATAACTAAAAATTGGAAAACATATTTACTTAAAAACAGTGTTGAAATCATAAAAACAAGGAACTTTCAATTGATTATTTAATATTTGTTCATTCGGCCTCACTGGCATGTAAATAATAGTTGTCACTAATTGAACAAGATTATAAACCTTTCCGTTATAATAACATTCCAGACAAAAAACCAGAAAGTCGAATAAATACAGCTCAATAAGCAATTAGAATACCTTTTTTTTGTAAAAACAACTGATAAGGTCTAAATTTATCATTGAATAATATTGCAAGTTATCCTGTTCTTGTGAATTGTTAATAGTTCCAACTGTTAGCGGAAAATTTACTTTGACGAAAGAGACACTAAATCAAAAATGATTAATTTGGAATATTATTGAAGAGTTGTAGTAGAAAGAGCCGGCTAATTTTCTGTTCCAGAAAACTCTAATAGGAACTGATTGTAAAATTAAACCTCTTTGGATTGCGTGAAGATTGCTTCATCATTTTTTTTGCTTTGTTCTTTTGGCAAGTTTAAATAGATTTTGCTATAGCACCATAAATGGTGCATTTTCAATGAAAGAAGGTTGAATTTTTAAAAACTTAACCGAATTGCTAGCCAAAATTTTGGATGAAGCACTTCTTCAACATTCTTTTTTTGTTGAAATGAGAAAGTGCGTTGCAGATATTTCCATAGGAGTCCTTTCATTGGGGAGCGTTTTTGATCAGTTATTGATTTTCCTAAAACTAATTCAAGTTAAATTTTAAAGCGCAAAATTCGTTTAGTTGAGTAAGATCATTCACGTATGAATATGATCAAAATCTAACCATCAATGTGACTTATTATTTTTGATAGAGAGATTAACAATTGACGTTAAGCGTACAGAACACTGTTAGTTTGAGGATGAGGTCGCTCCTCGGAACATTTGAATTTTTCAGCTTTGCTGTGTGAGCAAACGTGAAACAATAGAAAAGCGTCAAACGGCGAAACAAAGAAACATATCAGGACTCATCCTCAATTACAAAAATGATTTTCTGTATAAAGTAAAAATTATTATCTGTAAAGCAACATCAAGTCAAGAAAATCTACAATCTCTTGGCACTATATGCGCAAAATTGACCATGAGAATATGTAAACAATGATAAAGTTTTTAATCTAAAATTTAGTTTTTCAGGAAATACAGAAAACAAAAAAACTATTAGAAATTGTCTCCTCGAATCGTTAGAACGGTTAAACAATACAACAACCTTTTGTTAAGCAATGAAAAATGCGCAAAAGGGGAAGCAAAAAAATGAAGTGGCAAAAACCAGAATATCTTTTGAAACCATCGGTGTCAAAACAAAAAAGTCTCATTATTACCTAACCACATTTTGTCTTTGAGACATCAGCAGTCTCAATAAACTTTAGCTGTTTTGATGAGTGGAAAAGAGGCAATAGAACTACAAAAAAAATACAATTTTCACAAATTCAATTAAAAATTTCCAAAATAAACGGTATCTCAGTCAGTAAACTTGTTAACTGAAAGATAGAGCCATTAAATTAACTAAGATCACGCCATACGAGAAGGCCAACAAAAACATTTGTTCTGCAACAGCCTAGAACTCCGGCGACTTATTATGTTTCCTAAGTCATCTTACAAAAGCGATGAAATCTGTCTTTAGTATGATTAAGGGATAAAACAGCAATAAGTTTAACAAAAACAAGCAATAATGCACAGTTCACTAAAATTTGCTGAAATTGAACAGCGTGTAGGTCATAGAAAGCACTAGCAAAAAACTGAAATAATAACTCGGATGATTGAGGCGTCCTTAATAAGAGATGAGACCTGTAATTAGCGAGACTAAAGGTCTAGTCAATAAATTGAACAATAATACTCGATAAATTGAAGAACTCAATATTATTTCTTGCAACAAGTTAGAATCAAAGTCATAGAAAGTGTTAGATTTGAATTAAAACAATTGAACGGATTGATAGAGATTACTATTAGCAACCTCTGAGACCTTTTATAATTGAGATCAATTGGTAACACAACAAAAAGTGCAACAAATACTCGAAAAATGCAACAGCCCATAAATTTTTTTTGCTAACCAATAATCAAAGTCAGGCAAATCACTAACAAACAACTCAAATTATTATTCAGGTGTTTTCATGCCTCAATAGCGACCACGTTAGTTCTGTCATTTTTGATAGTGAGTAATCAGACTACAGAAAAAAAAACAAAAAATGTTGACATCAAAAAAAATTAGCTAATATTTTATGACAACAACTAGTGTCGAAGTAATACAAAGCATCTGCTGCTTGTTAATATTCTCAATTAAATGCAGATAGGTGCAATTATAACACATATGTATCATACTAATAGCACTCAATAAATGAAAGGCTGAAAACAGAAGTCTAATTGCCTCACTTGATCAAAAATTGTTTTTTCAATAAAATAATTCCGACTTCAATTTGAAGGCACTTTAACAAAAAAAATTGCTTCAAACCTGCTCAGCCTCCCCCTCTCCTTAATTCTTCGCCCTGATTGAAATGATAACTCTAATTCTACTTCTCACTGACCTGAAGAAGCCGATGAACATATCCTAAAAAAGCGCAAACCAAAACAATCCAAAAATTTTGGTCTGTGAAATCACTCGAACACCGCAAAATAACACGAACACGGCTGTGAAATAACACAAACACCGCTACACTCATCTTACAGCTTTGCAGCTATAAACAAAAACACTTCTGTTAGCAATTTAATCATATATATTTTTTTGCAAAACGACTAAAAATTTAGCATATATACGAAAAATGTGAACAAAAACGACAAAAATGGGTCAAATGTTCACAAAACTATAAGCCTCAATAACTTCGTGGAAAAACAATTTTCAGAAAATTCTTTTTTCCTATATTCTATCCTGGAAGGCTTTCTAAAGATACCACTCACAACCTTCTACCATGAGTATATCGATCGGCCAAAAGTGCCTGAACAAAAAAAATTGTTTGATTATATGGTTCCTCCTCTACTGGATTGGAACAAATAGAAAGATAGAAACATATATGTCAGCCCCGTTATAAAACATTTTGTTGAAATCATGCTTTGTAAACGAGCTTGAAGTCATTTAGCATTATTTTAAACTTTCGTGTCGAATAACGTTAGAGATACAAACTAACAATGTGAAAATCAATTCTTGTTGCATAATGCATCATTGGCATAATTTATGGTTGAAATGATTCAACTTGCGGCTCTAATTGTGAAAGAATCTAAAAAATCTTATGCAAAACTAAGACAATATTGCTGCTGTATAAATCCGCACCCCCTCTCTGGTGTTCCCCTTTCTCGAGCATATGAATCGAAAGCTTGTGAGATTCTCGGAAGTGAAGCAAAAAATTTTCAAAAATCTTCCCAGAAGGCTTCCTACCCGTATGCATTCACTTGCAATATGGCTTCCAAGATGTTTGCAAGTTTTTCAATTCGTCAAACACTTCCCGGTTTGAAGTTTCTGTGATTTCATACAAGAATCATATATGATTTCATACTGTCCATAGTTGATTTCTTAGTACGATCCTTGTATGAAACCAAAAAAATCATATATTATCTTTGTAGGACTACCAAGAAATCATATATGATCCTAGTACGAATACCAAGTATCATACATCTATGTTTCGCAAACGTTTCACCATTTATATTTTTTTAATGTTTTTATTCGGTAGGGCATCACCTATATGATACCACGGCAACATATTGTGATCCGCCATAAGACCCTAACCGTACAATATCATTTGCCAAGTTGGGCACTAAATAAATGGGTAAGTCCAAATAGATAACAAAATTTTTGACATACTCTGAAGCCAGTTTATACTTATAAATGCTCATTTATAAAAAAAAAACTATCAAGAGAGAAATTTGCATATAACCTCAAATTGGTTTTCTGAATATGTTTAAACCCCAAAATTATTCTTTTTAGCGCACACAAAGAATCAACTGTGGATTGCAAATGAGATATAATAATTTAATGAGTCCTCTGACGACATTGTACGAGAATTTGTGGCACCGGTCAATGTTTTTGACTTCAATAGAAAATCAAAATTATACAGTTTTTAGTCTTTGAAACTTTTTGTATGATCCCTTTATGATTTCTAGGAAATCATATGTGGTCCTTGTATGACTAGAAAGAGTTCATACAAATCATATATGACCTAGTATGGTTACTAAGAATCATATCTGACCCAGTACGGAATCCAAGAAAGTTGTATGATCGTTGACCCGGGTTGTGGCTAACAGTGCTGGATGAATACTAACAAAATCTGAGAGTGGGAGAACTCGGCGATTATTTAGGTTGGACAAATTTCTGCTGATTAACAGTAAATTTGGGTAGAGGACGAGGTCTTAAAATTCGTGCGGACGAGAAGTGCTTGTTTTTATTGGACTAAAATTTTTTGGGTTTCGTACTGATGATTAACGAATATTTTCGCTTTCATTAGTTTTAGTCATTGGCGATTATTTTTCCATGCTTCTCGTTTTTGGGTGAGACATTAATGAAAATTCCATCCGAAAAACGGGGTCACATTGCATGGTTTTCGTCGAAATTTTTAGAGGTCAGAAAATTCTGACTAAAACAACAATAATGTACCTTTTTTGAACACGCTAGACAAAAATTGAAACACAAACGTCGGGTTGAAAAAATTGCTCAATTTATATAGTTTTATTGTTGTAAATAGGACACAAACTTCGTGCAAAAATGGAAGCTTGTGTCTTTTCTTGTCTTTCTTTTCCTGGTAAAAATTCTGCATCCAACAGCTGACTCATGATTTCAACGCTGGTAAAACGGTGGCAACCATCTGAGAAGCAAATTTTTATAATATTTTGTCGTAATTCTTCCATTTCATGGGTTGAACATATGGGCAAACACCAGCATGATTACAACAAAAAAATCCTACGTCACAGACGGCACCCCAGCCCACTCGGAAAAAGGGGAGTACGCGGCTTGCTAGCAGTACATTGTAATTTGTAATAATTCATATTGTTATAAAATATTATTGAATCTTATTGAAAGTTTGCCTTTTGTTACATTACCAAGGTCTAGTTGGCGCAATTTAGAGCCGGACGAGTTTACTGGACTTGAAAAGTGAAATTTCTGCGTTCGATTTTCGATACATGAGATCATTTTCGATCATTTCAAATTTGATTTTTCCTACGCTTCTATTCTTGTCGCTTTTGATCAACAGTTGCCATATAAGGAAATGAGAATATCGCTTGCATGAAAAGTATGAGATGCTCATTTGAAGAAAAAATATTTATCGCGAATCAATTCTGTCTCAAATTTACTCTTTCAGGTTTTACTTCATTTCGAACTGAAGTCCTATCACCAATAATGTTCAAAGTGAGTACAAACAACGAGGTGTGTCATTTTCAACAACTTTTTTGAACAGCTTTTTTTTGAACAGCCATCCGATACTTCAATCCCAGTGCCAGATGGAAACCGCTATGACCAGACCGTCTCAGACGAAAAGTTTCTATGCCTAGACCGTCCCCGGCGGAAAAATCTTATGTCCAGATTTTCGTGCGTTCATCTTCAGTCTTTTGTGCTTTCTTCGATTTTTGCAGACTACGTAAATTTGAGCGCACGACGCCCCCATTTCTCCGATCTGGACATACTTGATCCCGTCTGGGACCTCAGCCTGGGTAGCTATATTGCCATTACTATGTAAAAATGCACGTCTGCAAGGGGGCGTTAAGTTTATTTGGGGGAAGGGGACCTCAGCCAGCTGGGTACTACCAAGTTTATGAAAATGATTTTGATTCAGTTCTGAATTACTCTGAAAATTAGGTACGGGTTATCAGATTGGCTTTTAATTATCTCTTAATTTTTTAATTCTTCTATCGCTCGGAGGATTTCTATAACTTAATACATTAGATTTTTCACTTTCTAACGTTCAAATTCGATAGAAACTAGCTACAAAACTTGCTTCTTGCAAAAAATTAAATCGACAGTAATGAAGTATTAGAGTTTAGTAATTTTTCATATCCTCAAGTTTTGTCGCCCTCGGTAAGAAACGCTCATTGTACCGTTCCGAATTTTATTTGAAATTAGAAACACAAATTGCATTAATTAAAATTGAAATTACATTAAAATACCCTGCAACCACTAGTCAATGCTTATCTCCTCAATGTATCCAAGTGTTGTTTTCGCGAGAAACTCTTCTCCGGATTTTTGGTTATCGAATGAGTGATTGCTCATCTGGATCTTGGGGAGGGCAGAATTCTTTTGGTCTGCTTGGTTTGCAACCCTCGAATAGACCAGATCGGTCGCTTCTCTCGGCTGTCCCTGTAAGGTAGCTTGAAATTGATTAGGACAAAAAATGAAGAAATGTTGCGCATCTTTTTCATCATACCCCCCCCCCCCACACACACACAAACACACACACATACACATACATACATACATACTTGCACACAAACACACACACACACACACACACATACACACATACATACATACATACTTGCACACAGACATATAAACACACAAACACACTATGGTACCAAAAAGCTACGTACAGCACGATTTCTGCTTTTAAAGCATGATTCGTGCTTCATAAGCACGATTTGCGCTAAGGCGTGAAAAAAGCGTGAAATTTAGAAGTTTTAAGAGAAATTTCATTCTCTTTTTCTCCGCTTAAACAGAAAAGACGGTTAAACCGCTTTGTTCTTTCACCGTTTGCCAAGTGTGTTGTTACGCTACAAGATGTCAGGTTTTCATGGTCTAAAATACAAAAGCAACTCAACTTGAAGTCAAGATCCAGTGCACAATATGCATACAAACATTACTAGAAAAATAACAGTTTCGAGGCCCAAAAATCGAGCGGAAGACCCCCAAAATTGTCAAAAAAAAAAATCCGAAAAAAAGTTAGTTACTGATATTTTGAAAGATCCCAAAACCTCACTGGAGCGCATTAGAGTGGCTCATAATGCTTTCTCTTGCTACGATACAGTTTCCAGAGGTAAGGTTAGACGAATTCTCAAAAAATTTGGCGTTTTTCAAGAAATGCTGCAAAAAAAGTCAGTTTGAAGATGAAAAGCGAGTGTTTTCGTTCAAAATGGTGTATCAATATGCTAAAGAAGCCTTTCTCTTTCTGCCAGAAGGTTGTTTTTACTGATGAAACAAGGGTGCGCATCTCCAACGACGGAATTGTTTGAGTTTTTCGAAGAAAGGGAACGAGATTTCTTGAAAAAATTACAAACGTTTGAGTTCGGACAAGCGATCACCTATGTTTTGGGGTGCAATACAATCAGATGGACTGAAATTGCTTATAAAGTGTCCAAACAAGCTAAACGCTGTCGGTTATTTGGAAATTTTGACAATTTACGAAGAAAAAATTCATTTTCTGGACATTATTTTTCAAAAAGATAATGCTCCTCTGCTTAAATCAAAGATTATCGGCATTTTTTCCAAGAAAAGGAGTGGAGAGTACTGGATTGGCCAGCATACAGTCCTGATTTGAATCCTATTGAAAATTTATAGGTGATTTTGAAGCAACGATTATGAAAACAGACAGTTTTTTGGGAGAATTTAGAAGAAAAAGTGTATGAAATTTGGAATAAACTTGACCCAGACGTCGTGAAATCTGTATGAAAACTATACCAAACGTTTTCTAGACGGCAAAAAAGTTAAAGGTGTAATGACGCGTTATTAGAGAACAAAATTTGAACTGAAAATGTTGTATTATTTTATGTTTGTATTGCTTTTTAAAAATCTTTATGTGTGCGTAGCTTTTTGGTACCATAGTGTATATACACACATGCGCACACACACATGCTCACAGACACAGGCATGCAGGCGCACACACAGATTTACACAGACGCATGCTCACTGGACAAACACACACACAAGCATGCAACCACAACTAAAACTCTACTCCGGAAGTTTGGTTATCGAATGAGCAATGGCTCATCTGGATCTTGGGGAGGACAAAATGTTTTTGGTCTGCTTGGTTTGCAACACTCAAATATCCCAGATATCTTGACTCTCACGGCTGTCCCTCTAAAGTTTTAAGAAAAATGTTTTGAAATTTATAAGGACAAAAAATGAAACATCGCGGATCTTAACCCACAAGCTCACAGACAAACACACACACAAACACACACACACAAACACACAGACACCCACACAAAGACACACACACACACAAACAATATACACAGACAAATGCACACCGACACAAAAAGGCAGTAGCAGCAAAATTGAAAGTGTATTTTTAGTGAAAATTTTCAGTTTTCCACCGTTACATTTTTGCCTTTTTTCAATTGTTACGTGGAACGAGTCAATTCTGGAAATAAAATTAGTAGAAATAGTTAATTCAATTGAACAGCCTTGAAAAACATTTCAAACAATCATATCCAAACACAATCCTATCAGGACAAAAAATGGGTATAATTGCTCTTCAAGTCTATGCCCACTTATGAACAAATTACCCAAATCCCAAACCAAATTTTAGTCTGAAATATGGGTATATATTTGCTGTGGCATGAACTAACCTGAATTTTTAACGATATTTGTTTCTCGTATTTTGACGGGAACTGCAAGGTTTTTTGGCATGCTTGAGAACAGTGCTAACCAGAACCCAAAAAGTAGAATTATAAGGTAAAAATTAGTTTTCATGTTCCGTTAATGAATAAATTACAGTCAAGTAAATTTTTTGTCAAGAGAAGAGGTTTTAAGTCTCAATTATTTCACTTGTTTTAATTTATGGAGTACAATATAGCATAAAATATGTGTCGAAATCAATTGCTAACCGTATTTGAAATTCATTGAAACGACATCAATCAAAAAGAAAAGTGAAAGCCTAGTTTCTCTGAAATTGACGAACAGAACATATCTCGGGTAGAGTAAGCTGAACACACATCTGGTTTTTTCTTAACTAAAGCTGACGCTGTTTTTCAGTTCATAAATTAGCTCATTTTTTTCAAGGTCAAAACAAATCTAGAATTTGGGTGAAGAAGACTTTGGAAACAAACTTTGATTCACTACAAAATATAGTTGTTTCAAGACTTTGTAAAATGTTAAAACAAATTAATAATTATCAAGTGTTTCAATTTTTTATGGACTTTTAAAAAACTTGATTAAATTTTCCATTCTTAATAACTGTTCTAATATTGCCATAGTGTGTAAAAATGAAATTAGATGAAGAATTTTTGATATATATTACTCTTAAAATTAAATTTTGACCAAATGCTCGTAAAGTTAAATTAAAAACCTAAAAATTTTTTTCAATACTTAAAAAGTTAAATTATTTGAAGACAAATTTTCCCTCTCGTATTGTTTACGCAACTAAGTAAATTGAAGTAACCAGGAACAATTTAGAAACAATAGCATTTCATTTTTATTTTAATCAACATTTTTTACTGTTTTTGACAAAGATATCTCCGATTAGCGCAAAAGTTGAATTCAAGAATAGTTTTTCTTCATTAGCAATTTAAAAAATACAGCGTTTCTATCGACTCTTATTTCCTTTCCCTTCTGTCTAAATGTAGATTTTGATATAATATATTGAAGAAAGTTGTATTGAGTGCGACTTTGTATATTCAGTGCATTCTTCGAAAAATTTAATATAATCGTTATCAAGCAAAAATTTTTGATTTTTTTTTAAATTCCGCTGAAATGTTTGCCCCTATTATGAGTACAAAATTTAGTGGTACTCATAATTGTTCAGAAATTTACAACTCAAGTCGAAAAAACATTTTTAAAAAATTTAAGTGTTCATTCAGAATATAACTTACTTCAAAAATTCAGTATAAAATAAGGCTTGTTCAAGAATATCTCTGAAATAGCTATAATTTCCCCATTTGTAAAATTTGAAACGCTGTAAATATAATCGCGGTAGAATGGACATGATGTAGACATTGAGAGAATGTTGACCTGTAACAGTTTCCTTTTTCTTGCATGTTCTTAGAGTTTTCCGATCAACCTAGAGCTCCTTACACGCCTAAAAATTACCTGCAGAGATCAAGTTTAAGATTAACAAGGTAATTGTTCAGGCAATTTAACTTTGCAATACCTTCACTGTAAACGTGAATTACCTGAAAATTCGGGTAAATTTTTAGGAGGACTAAATGCACATTTCAAGTAAAATCACCAGCAGTTGCAGGTACGTTCAAGTACCTGTGCAGATAGTTTCCGAAACGCCAGAGTACATTCACAGTTGAGGTAGTAAAATTACCTGCGTAGAAGTGCTCGCATTATTACGTAGATTTGCTTGTATCTAATTAAAAGTGTGTCAGCCATTTCAATTAAGCTTGCGCATAATTTTTTTCATTAAAAAAAACATTTTTGAAATTCTACCAATTAAATCGGTGGACTGATGGATTGGAAAAAAGTAGATTAAAAAACGAGACCTTAAGTTAAGCAGTCAACTGTGCTAAATTAGCTGACAAGATTAAGGAATGAGAATAAATTTGGAGTAGCACAATAATTTATCAATATTGTTTCCTGAATCTTATCTAGTTCTTCCCATTATTTGTTCCGCTAGGATGTTAAGATCTAATGATTCTCGCGTTTAACAGGTTTGCCTCAAAAAAATAACTATGTTTTCAACATATGTTTCTTCGTTTTTTTTCACTTAAGGGGCACAAATATTCAGACCTCTTTGCAAATATTTGTAAAATTAATGCATTCTTTTACAAAGTTTTCAAATTTCTTTATAAATAATTGCAAATTTGACATTAAATTTGAACTAGGGTTCCTAGTTTTACCGGGGACTGAAATTACATAAACTTATCAGTTGACCTTTCTTTATGTATTTTTAATTATCTAAACCTATGACCTTCTTACATATTAAATGCATATTCCTACTCTTACTCAAATTGCAGCTTTTATAAGATAAAACTTTGAAATTCAGGGCAATTTTACAAGTTTGCCCGATTCGTCGGGTGTTTTTTTTCTCAAGAAAACACCATTTAATCTTATCCCCGGAGGTAACAAAAACAAAAAAAATACGCCACTCTAGAAGCAATTAGTAAGATCTAAGACAAAGATGAATTCAAACCCGCATGAACATTACAGTCAGAAGTCAAAAACGATGTTTTGCTCCAGTCAAGATCAAAAAAGTAACTGCAAAGGAAAAGAGTCAACAAAAAACTCTACAGCTCGTTTTTTTTTGATACGCAATTCTTCTTTTCAATTTTTGACCCAAAAATAATTGATGTTTTATTTTCTACTTATTCAGTTATTTTCGCGATAATTTTTTATACTTACGACCATTCGAAACCTACAAGAAGAACCAGTTTCATTGAAAATTCTGCTTCAAATTTTGAACTCGTTTACATGACATTCTTTGATAAGATTTAAAGTTTTGAAAATCATTATTGTCATACTGTACTATTAAAATCTCGAATAGCAGTACATGATTACAACTTCAAACAAAAACGATTTTAAAGAAATAGAACTTTGGTTTATTCAATTAATTTAATTTAATAATTATGCATAATGCAAGATATGGATTTCATAAGCAATATAATTTTAACGCGCTTTGTCCAAAGTTTGATTAAGTTACCAATCGAATTAAAGTTTTTTGATTACAACTATGTAATTATAAAGTTTTGACATGTAAAAGATTGACTTTATTGAATTTCTACATAAAATGTTTTTTTAATTCTAACATTGAACACTTATTTTACCACATTAAATTGATAACATCAAATGGCAGTACGTTACCCAAAATAACCCCTTAAATTATACAAAAAGAAGATGAAATTTTCAAAAAGTTCGCTTTTGTCTGATCAATACAAATAGCTAAGCATGTAAAATGGTGGACAAAATATTTACAGCGATTAATTTTCAACCAAAAAAATAAAATCCACCAGGAGTTATAAATAGATACAATAAATAGATAACTTCAGATACATCAACACAACTGCATCAGACGATCTTTTTTGAAAAATTTTTGAGTTTATTAGAATTCAATCAATTGCAAACCGCTATAAGGTAACCAAACGCTAGCGGGCTCGGCAAAGTGTTCGAAAGTTAAATTCAGCAGAAGAGTTTCGAATACATACTGCTTTATTGTCTAGAGTTCAATTTATTTATCAATTTGTCAATTAATAATTGAGCATCTGCTATTTAGGTATCGCAATTTGAATGACTGACTAACCTAATTGTTTTTTTTGTTTTATACTTTTCGAATCATTTTTTCAAACTTTTTTCATATGTGAATAGGCAGAAATTCCACAATGAAAAAATTGAAAGAGGAAAAATTTAAAACTGGATATACTATACTAAGCCGTACCCCCCTATTGTTCAGCCTTAAGTATTAAGTTTAACTCTTTACTTGGTTTTTATTAACAGCTATAATTTGATTTGTTATTTGTTCGGAGCTGGTCTAAGTTTTTTTCCATATCAAAAAATATTTTTAATCTTACTTTCAGCTTTTTCCATCATCAACTGCCTCCATTGTTTTTCATTTTGCGAAACCAAAATTAAAACACATACATTGCTTTAGTTTACTGAAACCGAATTGGTAGTTAGAAAAACCATTCGTGCCGTTCCGGAAGTAAATTCTACTGTTCTTTTTGTACAATTTTTAAACTTATGTCGCCAATTTATACGTGCTCTGATAGAAAACATACATTTCTCAATTTTTTAATGAAAAAGAGGAAAATTCAATGGAATTAATTTGTGGAAAGCAATTATTATGAGCCGCCACGAATTATTTTGTTCTCTACGGTTTTGGAAAATTATTTAATTTTGAGTGAAATGTGAACAAATTCTAAGCTTCAATTTTGGCTTTCTCCCTAGATTAGGCGGAGGAACTATCAAAGGCACGTTTTCTGGTGTTCTGGAAATGCATATGAATTGAGTTAAAAGTTCAAAGAATCTTGAAAAAAGTGATACGACAGTAAATTTTTATTTCAATGATGTTTTTCTGACTTTTTTCTTAAAAAAGTTAGAACAATTTAACTTCGGAAAGAATTGACGTTTCATATAGTTTTTGCTACTACGGATTTCCAGAAACTAAAACGAACTCCTTTCAACGGGTAAAAAATTTTTCAAAATTTTGTCGCGCCTATTTATAAAAAAAAATCTCAAAATTTTGTCGTACCTATTTATAGAAAGAACATAAAACTTGATTCTTGCTTAATTTAGTTAGTATCATTTATATGAAGGCTGCTTTGAAGCCCTTGTATATCCGTTGATAGGCTTGAACTTTTGAGCAGAAGCTCATTACCATTCTCCTTGTTCTTTCTTCTTCTTTGTAATATCTGAAAATTATATTCTTTGTTAACCCCTCTAAGAATTATCACGACAATTTTTTTTTGAAAATCATTATTTAAAGAAATTGATAGTGCCGCAACGTTTTGCTGCAGAGCGTAAAATTAAAAATTGGTGAGCTCTATTTTCTATTTATTATAAATAGATAACCCGTCCCTAACGTTAGGTTAGTAATAGTGGTAAATCAAAGCATTTTCGTAAAAATTTCTGTTTTTAGTACTGAATAAAATTTTTTCCGGAGAAATTTTAGGTTTCAGTGCTGAATCAGAACATTTTCATATCAATATCTACTGTAAAGTGAGGGCCAAAATATTCTTACTTCATGTGAAACAGAGGAATAAATTTTGGAATAGGCTCTGAATTAAAAAGAATTTAGCGTGAAAAGGTGACCTCAATCAGCCTCTGAATTAGTACTGAATTAGCCTTAAAGTTAGTTATGGGATATAAATAAACATAAATAAATAATTGACTTATTTCAAAAGCTCAGTGTCACATTTAATACGACTACAATATTTTCATCTAATTTAACAATTACCGATTCTAAATTTCATTTTTCCAATAAGACAACATATATTTTAGCTTTCTCCTTTGATTTCTCCTATCTAAAAAAAAGTGATTTCTAGTTTTCTAGAACTTAGTTTGAATTGAAGTAAGGGCTCGGAAGAAAAGCTCACTAAAAATTTTTAAATAAATGATATGGCGGCAAATTTGAAATTCCATGATGCCTTTTTTTTCGTTTTGTTAAAAATTTAAAAAGCTGTAACTTTTAGATGAAGTTGATGCTTCCTATTATCTTCGCTACTGCAGTTTTCAGAAAATAAAATAAACTCCTTTAATTTGGTTATAGAAATTTCATTTTTTTCATAACTAATCATCTTTAAATCGATGCTATTGATGCTCTTTTAAGCATATTGAAAACTAATTACAAAAAAAAATGATTTTTGTCCTCGCTAAGATAGCAAGTATATTTTTTATTAAAGCCCGATGTGTAGCTCTTATATAGATTTGTTTGTCATTTGTTGAGCCTATCATTGAACTGCTTTTTGGTTAAAAATCAAGTATGACTCAGGCTCTGACAGAACTTTGGAGGGGACTTATGTATTATCTAAAAATTAAACTGAAAATTTATCTGAAAATTTTTATAAACAATTTTATTATTCTTTTTAATTGATTGCACCACGTTGTTTTGCTGTAGAAATTAATTGGGAAAATTTGGGAGCTTTTATTTTATTGGTATCAGATTATAATTACTGCATCAGAACGTTTTCAGGAAAATTTTAGTAAACATTTTCAGAGAAATTTTAGCGACCTGAATCAGCCTCGGAATCAAAACTAAATTAGCTTTAGATAATTTAGTTTTGATTAGCTTAGGTACGCCAAATAAATAAACATAAATAAATAATCTCGTAATTTCAGAAGCTCACTATAACATTGAACACCACTACCATATTTTCAAGTAATTCAACAATTACCGATTTATCAAATTAAGAAAAATTCAAGAAGTGCTACAGTTTTCTTTCATATGGGGTCTACACTTCCTTTTGATCAGACCCGTCCCCTCATCACGCTTGGAGGTTCCTGAAAAATTTCACAAAATGATTAAATCAGCTTCTCCCCGGGCCCAAATTTAGAAAATGCCCTTTGGTCAAGCTAACAACCAACGAAAGGTTGATAACTATAATTAAAGATTATTTTAAAAAAATATATATTTTCATAACTTACTACTTGTACCAAAAAAACGCCTACTTTCAAATACAGATAAAAGAGTTGAAACCAGATTAAAAAGTGATATACATTACTTTTGAAAAAAATTGACACTTTTAGACGCTTGTAACGGATGCAAAAATAAAGCAATAAAGTCACTGAAAATTTTTTAAAGAAAACTGTCATATTTTTCGAAGTCAAACTCCAAATGCTCAAATCCTTAAAGCTCATTTTAGGTCAGTTTTGTCTCGTTTCTCTTCCAAAAGTGTGGGCGTGAGTGAACTTTTCCTTGGGTATCTCTGCAAACTCCCGAGAGCTTTGCTGGCAAGTTCGTTCAAACGATAGTTGCTCTATATATTTTGTCATCGAAGGGAAGGAAATGGCAATATTTAAACTCTGAAACCATGAGTTGACACAATGCTCGTCAAGTGTTAGAGAAAACTGCTTGAAATCTTGTCCAATTTTCACCAGTACCAATTCAAAACCCGTCAAGACATAAAAAAACATTCTGAGTATGAAACATTCATGTTTTTTTCTCATGTTTCATTTGAAAAAAACATTCATATGACTCTGATATCATACAAATTGAAGAATTGCAGCGTCTCTGATATATAAGAAGTATCTCTCAGAATCTCAATCATTAATAATATAGACTTCAAGTTCAACCAGGGTCATGTAATTTCTTATTTGAAATTTTCATACTTAGAATGTCAGTTTTTATCCAAAAAATGTATGTAGCTACGAATGAATTTTTGTATTTGCCCAAAAACGTGATATTTTAAGGCAGAATGAACAATTAAATAAGGAGAGACCATTTTTTAAGAATTTTTTTAGAGTCCAGTGTAATTCTTTTCGCTCGACGAAGCTTAGAGAAATTGTGTCTAAGATGGATGGCATTCGGCGGTACTCGGCCATCGCGTACGTAATTTGTTATGTAACGCAATATGTAATAATTATGTAACAAAAACTTTGAATTTGTGTACACGCGTTACATAATCATTGTCTGTCGCCTCTTGACTCTCGAATGCTCACTTATGCATGCATTCTCTAAAATAATCTTCGTGGAAATTAGACGGTAATTTAACACTATCTTTTATGTTGTTTTCCTGTGAGAACTCGGTTCTAACTTGTATAGCTTACCCGACCCTCGGATCCAGGACCTACGGTGTTCAGTCACCATGGTGTCTTTGCGACGCCTGATCAACTTTTTTGGAAAGGGTTTGCGCGTATGATTTAGTGGAGAAATTATCCTACCTGCTGCTTCCAATGGTAAATCTCGCACCATCGTAATCGGAGAAACCAAATTTCTGGCTTCAACGAACAGCATAGTCACGCCGCAGAATATCAGGAAAAGCAGGAACATAGAAGTTTTCATAGTTCTTTTTGAACAAATTATGTTAAAATAATATTATTTATTATTACTTTTATACTACTTTATATAAGTTTATATAAAACTTTAATGTATATTACTTTATATTACTTTTAGGGTTCAAAACTAGTGATGAAAATCTATCAAAAATAAAGTTATGGATTTTATCCTTTGTTTCTGCTTTATATAGTGAGACACGTAATCTAATTGCGTGTACCAGACCATAGTGTACCAAACCAAACAGATGTGATCAAAGCAAACCCATTTTTCAGCTGAATCTAATTAAATAAAGGATCTAAGGTTTCTTTTGTCTGGGTTTCAAAAATAATACCAAAAGAGCACAAAGCCGAATTAAGATCTTCCATCTGTATTTCGGCGCAATAAAAAATGCGAGGCCAAAACAAACCAGACAAATATCTGATGCTAAAGCAGGCTCAAATATTGTGAAAATTATCCAATATAGAGTTCAAACGCGAATCTCAAAACATACTTTGACTATACGATCATTACAACATCAACTGTTTTTTCGAGTCATGATATTGCCGTTTCTGGTGGCGAAGTTCTCAAAAAAGGGGAAAGTTATCCTAGTTCAAGGGGGGGGGGGGGGGTGGGGTGTTAGATATACATTGAATAACGAGATAAGGCAGCAGCTTATTTCACGTACCTAACTCCAAGTGCGTTTCAGTACTGGGCCAGTATAAATGCGATTCCTCATCATAACTGAAGCATAGAGTGATTCATGTCACCTTTTTGTCTTATCAGACTTGCATTCAGTCTAATTTTACAATTGTGAGACTTGAGCCAAGTCAGATTTTACGCTTGTCAGTTCGCCAATTATGATTTTACAATTATTAGACTTGCTTCGATAGCAATTAAAACTAACTGTTTTTTAATTGCCACGATAGTGACATTGGCAGACTCGAAATAACCCAAAAAAGCGGTTTCGGAAAAACCCAAGAAAAAAAACTCCAAGGAAAAAAACCCACGAAAAAAAAACCCACACACAGTTACACAATCATTACAGTTACACAATTACAAAGATAAAAAGCAAAAAATTGAAACATTTTCTCAAAATGACATGTTTGAAGCAATTGATCCCAAATATTATATTGGTTGATATTCGTGTGCGGTAGAAACAATTCTTTTATTCTGCCGTGATTCTCTTTTTCTTTAACTATGTGCTTCCCCCTCGTTGTTGTGCCATGGTAGATTCCTGAAGCGCTTGTTGTCTATATATCACCACCAAAATTTCAAAACATTTTTCCAGGGGGGGGGGGTTTATTTCTTATTATAAACAGGCGGCATTTTTGGGTTTATTGCCAGACCCCAAAAAAGCTATGCGAAAGTTTTTAGAATGGGTTAGCACTTAAACCTTTAAATAAACTCAGCCATAATTTATACAGGCAAGCAAACGCGCAGCATCTTTTAAAAGGGCCCCGGAAAAGCTGTGCTTGTGAGCGAGAAAATAGAATGTGAACAAGACTTGTGTATGAGCTTTTATGGTTAGCAAGAAAAATGAAAACTCTGTCAATCTATTTAGCGTCAAATTTATTTGGCCTCAATCTGTTGAGCTATGTTCGAAATGATATACCTGTTTTAAATGATTCTGACGCACTTTCGAGAAAATATGTTTTCATTACAAGATACTTAAATTATTACCAAGAAATGTTATAATCATATATTACCTTGTACGAAAATTTTCAAAAATGAGATATGTTACGGATAGATACACTATAAACCCATATTATTTCAGATCTAATTACTGTCACGTTGTTTAACTATCTGTAAAAATCTGTTTGATTACCGATATTTGTATGAATGGCAACCAGGGAAGCCTTAAAGAAAGCATAGACCATCCTTTCAAATTTAACCAATTGTGCGCTTTTTATTACCCTATTTAAGAGAAAATTGCTTTATTATTTCCTTAAAAGTTTAGAGTCATGTAATCCTCAAAGATGGGAGACTCGCATAATCTCGCCTCTTAATTGAATTTTTATATTACCATATCATTTCAGAGGACTTTTGCTGAAATTTTGAGGCCTTCGCTCTAACTTGAGCCTAGAAAACGGTCGAACTATTCACATATGCCATTTTTTATCAGCTCGGTTCTGCTTCTGCACTTTCTAGATACCTTTACCATGATATCAGAAAGTGGCTTCCGCAAAAGATGGGGACAAAAATTTGTATTGATTTTGCCTGACATCTAAATTTTTTTCCAAAAAATGATCAAAGTAATGATCAAAAAATGATCTTGGCAGAGGTCTTACCAGTCATTCTATATGATAACCGTGCAATTTATCCTTTCTTCAGTGCAACGGATTGATTACCTGTTGAGGAGCTATTAAAATAAACTACAGTTATGCACTGGACATTAGATGTGCCTTTCCTATCAGAAAATGATGCATTTGGTGTAGATTTGATGTTCTCTTATAGTCCTAAATTAGATTCAGCATTTCTCGCGTCTGAATTAAATTTTAATTTTACCATTTCTGTTCAAAGAATTTTTGCTGAAATTTTGAAGCTTTTGTTCTAACCTGAGCCCGCAGAAGCAGAACCGAGCTGATAAAAATGAGGGCATATGTGAATAGTTCGACCATTTTCCAGGCTCAAGTTAGAATCAAAGCCTCAAAATTTCAGCATAAACCTCTGAAAAAAATGGTAGAATTTAAATTCATTTCAGACGTGAGAAAAGCTGAATCTAAGTTTAGACTATAATAGAAAACCAAATCTATTACAAATATGCATCCTTTTCTGTAAGGAAAGGTAAAACTAAAGTCCAGTACATAACAGTAGCTTAAATTAATAGCTCCTTAACAGGTAATGAATAATCCATTGCAGTGAAGGATGGATAAATTGGAAGATCTGGTAAGAATGGCGACTGGTAGGATCTCTGCCAAGATCTTTTTTGATCATTACTTTGATCATTCTCTTAAGTTCAGATGTCAGGCAAAACTAATAAATTTTGTCCACATTTTTCAAAGAAGCAACAATTTCTTTAAAGAACAATCGTACACAGCATGGGCGAACATTCAAAAGCAGGGTTGACAGCATGTGATATGGTCAAAAATTACACTAAGCGAAAAGATATACATCTTATTAAGATTGGGAAATACGACATATGTGTTAGAAGGTTAAGAGAGAACAACCTAATGTAAAATGTGCATAGGATAAACTTGACAAGAAGCTCTACTTGTTCGACGTATACTTGGCTAGAGAAATGAAGCCTTGTAGAACAAGAAAGAATGTGAGAACGGGTTATGGGGGATGCCCAATTTCGAGAGCGTAAGACCAGTTAGTGTAAATGGGTAGCACACTAGGCTTGCAAGTAAGAAATGCTGGTTGAAATCCAGTACTGGTCCATTGTCACAGTAGTTGCACCTGCATAGACCTCTATCAATATGGAAACGCATGCTAATTTTAAGAGGACTCTTTTGATGTGAACCATTTTTTACACTGAATGAAACAAATACCTGACACGAAACAAAAAAATCCCAGTGTTCCTCCGTTTAAGATTTTATTGAAGATGAACAAAATCATGGATGGAGTTCTCTTGAAACCTTTTCAACGCATCAGTTGGCTCAACATCACTGATAGCGCTATTGATGAAGAGGGATCTTCTGGGAATTTTAAAAGCTAGTTAACGGAGAAACCCAGAACAATGAATATGGGATCTCAAACTTTATAACTATTCTTAAAATTTTTAGGGCCTCGTATTTCGGCTGTTTTTTACTCCTCTGGTGCCTGCTATTTGATTGGCAAAAATGCTGGATCAATTATCCATCCTAAATGGAAAAGTTTTCAGAAGCGCTTTCATGTTAACTTTCTCAAACGTGGAACACAAGTGCTGACAAAAACAAATAAGGCACACAATCCAAACCAAGCCACAACAATATTGATGAGATGGTAGGCCTGGCATTTTTTTAAAAAACCACTTTATTTTTTTAAAAAAAATGCGTTATTGAATTAACGCGTTACTTAAATAACGCCTTAACAACGCGTTGTTTAAAAAAACATTGGATCAGTTATCAATCCTTAATAAAAAGCATAGCCGGAACAATACCGGAAACGACTTGAAGAGCCGTCTTTGTAAAATTATAACCTTTTAAATCAACGGTTTTCTAATAAAGTGACCACAAAAAAATAGTAAAAAATGAAAATAGCGCATAAAGACAACTGAAAAAAAAATTTACATTACTCTTATATATATAACAAAAGTTTTGTACGCCTTTGAAAGCATCAAAATACCTAGGCAGCAACAGCCAAGCCATGTTAGGCTTCCAAAACTTTATTTTGGAAGAAAAAATGAATTACTGCAAGAAATGGCCGAAATTATTACAAAATTTATCATTATCCGTAAGTTCTCTCAATCGAAACAATATAAGAACCATGATCGATTGGTTTTTAAATAATTTTTCTCGGTTTACGCATAAACTCAACTTGTCGCTTGAAATCACAATCAACACAAAAAATTTAAACAACGACCAAAAAATTTTAAATCGAAACTAGTCATTAAAAAGACTGAAGAGGCAGAACAAATTTCAAGCGCATTTACATTCGTATGTTACCAAAACCAAGCCCTAGGAGTATTCACAGAAAAAGGGTTTTGCTCAAAATTTGTGAAAATGAAGCTAGCAAAACTCAAGTGCCATATTAAAATGAAAATAATTGACTTCAAACCAAAGATTTTAAAAAAAATTAAAGGAAGAAAGATTAAAATTATTAGTTCAAATCAATGATTTTCAATTTGAAACAGGCAGGAAGAGTTAAACTTTAAGTCTTAAGAGAATGCTAAAAAAAGCATGCTAGAATGTGGAGAATATATACATTGTGACAAAAATTTGCAAAAACTAATTGGCAATTTCTGAAAAATCAAAAAACTAAATTAGAAACTCCAATTAAAAATCAAAATGAAAAAAATGAAGCGAAAAAGCATAGATTTTTTGTAGTTAGATAATCGAGGTTTAGGAATATTACATAGGCATCCTCTTGTCTCAGTAAAAAGTGAAATCAGCTCATATGTAAAACAATAAATCAGTAAAACAGCTGAATCAGTAAAACAATTTGAAAAAAAATGTTCAAAACAAGCTAAACATTTTCACTGAATTTTAAAACTTTATGACCAAAAACAAATCAATTACCAACAAAACAAAACCGATAAAAGCGCTAGTGCACCAAAAGATTTTCTAGGGTAAATAAAACCAAAATACAAACAGAACATCTAGAAAAATTTGAAAAAAACCACAAAAATTGGATTGCTATGTCTACAATTCTTCAAAACAAAATCAACCCACGTCAGAGTTGACATATATACTAATATGTTGACATATATACTAATTTGTTTAAAAAAGTCCGCTCAAACGGCCAAAAATAAAGAAATAAAAAAATGCCAAAAGTTGAAATATGGGCCAATTTTGCACTTGAAACGCATTCAAGCGTTTCAAGCATTAAGCTGTCTGAAATTTTGTGGTATCATTTTTAGATTGGTTCATATTCATTCGGCATTGATCAAAACTTACTTCTACAAAAAACCAAACTGCAATAGAAAAAATTTGGGCCAAATGGACGAAAACATCACGAAAAACTCTCGTCTACATGCGCCAATCTTTCAAAAGCTATTTTCAAAGTCAAAAAGTCATTCACTTAACGCAGCTCATGAACAACAAAATTCTCTTGCTCAGAAAAAGTTAGTTCACACGGCAACTTTACCTACTTTCACAATAAGTTCAAAGCGCCGCCTGAACAAATAGTACTTCCGGTAAGAAAAACTTTAAAAAATCAATACTTCTCGTCGAGACGTAAAAACACTCAGAACCAAATTTATTTCAATTTCTCTAAAATTGGAACATAAGTTTATGATAACTGCTTTCAAAACACTATGCCGTACTTGCCTTTGTTTTTTTATTTCCAATTGAAACTCTTAGTTTGAGCTACAGACTGAATTGAGAGGTTGCAAAACAATAGTAAACAATCGGAACAGTTAAAAGAACTATTTACACATTGAAAAGGCAGCTCATTCTTCTTGTTGAAAATTTCCACCCTCAGATGTTTCAAAAGAGCATTTCAGACTTCAAAAAACGGAAGCTAAGTGAAGATCATCTGCCACTACCGTTTTTAGGATGGTGGAATTTGTAAGCTTTTGTTAGCTAGAAAAAAAGTGGGCTGAAGAGTGGGAAAATTTATACTAAACTTATCCATAACTTTGGGAAACATAAAAAATGACTGGACATTGCTTAATAAAGGTGTTGTTTCCCTTAGAACTTTTATTTGTTGTTTTTTTTTACAAAAACTTGAAAATTTTGTTGCTACATTGCTGATGCAATAAAAACAATTTTTCAGGTAACTACACCTGAACTCGTTCGGGTGAAAATTTACCAGAACTACAGTTCAGGTGTGTTTCAGGTGCTTTTACGCATGAAATTCACCTGAACTTCCAATTACCCGAACTGGGTTCAGGTAAATTTACCTGAACTTGATTTAGAGTGCATAAAATTCATTCATTTCTTGTTCTTGAAGTGAACTACTGGCACAAGTCAATTTTTCAGACAAGATATTTAGTTCCGGATGTTCACATGTCCGAGAAATGCAACAATTGCACTTCCTGCAATGTTGATTATATGGAAAAGTTTGAACTGTTCCTTCACATTTCACAATTATTTTTGGTCCCAATTCCAATCCGTTGCACATAATTCAAATAAAAACAATTTTTTAACGAGGGTTTAGCCCAGTGGTTTTTCGGATCTTTTCTGTTTAAACCCCACCCCCCCCCCCCCCCCCAGCTTAGTGGGCTTATATTTTTACGCCGCCCAAGCGCAAGTGCTATTTTCTTACATAGTAACGTGCTATATAACAACATATAATTTGTAACGGGGGGGGGGGGGGGGGCGTTAAACACTCGAGGGGGGGGGGGTGGCGAAACAGAATAGATCCGGTTTTTCGACAGGGCCAAGGAAAAAAAACGAATTCATTGACAATCTAATACACCAAAAGTTACTCAAAAATGGAGGGAAGATGCAAATGCAAATGCAAATGCAAATGCAAAAGGGATCACCAGAGGATTTCAAAATCTTTTGAAACGTCTATTTTCAACATAGGAAAAAAATTGCAGGCTCAAACGATGACGAGTGATGATGAGTGTAATTCATTTGGTAATGAAATTGAACATTTCTCATTAATCATCAATACCATCTAAGCTGTCCCCGGGTTCTAATTGGTTGAGCTTAAATTCAGTAATTTATTGGTATTTTTTGTGGAAAAATTACAAAGTTGCGTAACGACGGTCTATGTGTGCTAGCAACCTCCTCCCCGCTCCCTCACCCCCCCCCCCCCCCCGTTAGAGAGGGATTGGGGCCACGGAAAGGCTGAGTGGAGCGCAACCCGACTGCACGCCGTAGATAATCAATGGGTGACAACTGATATATTTCGCCATATTTTACATTTGTTGCACTCAATATAAACCAATCAGATTATTTTCCGCGTTCCACTCTGAATTTCTTCTTTTCTCATTTGGTTCTGTGCCCGTTCCGCTCTAAATCCTAGCTCCACTGAAATTTTCTGTAGATTCTACAGCTCTCATTTTCACGAATAACTTAAAATGATACTATCATTATGAAGCCTCTAAATGACAACGTGTTTTCCACTAGGTTTTGATTTCTGTTGTCTGTTGTTCCAATTGTTGGCGGGCTACCTCTCCTATTCTACACAAAATTTGTGCAAAAGTTTTCACTTTTTCTAAACTGTGGTACTTTTCGGGTTAGCCATAGAGTTTAAATTTCACTAAAAAATTACAGCTGGAACTTTTGAAACGGTTTTTTTAAAATAAATATAGTAGAAATCGATGTGGAAAAAAACTTTGCGTCAAAAAAAACCTCCCAAGCTCCAAGTTTGGTAAGCTTTCACCTTTTAAAACAAAAGCAATGCTTGAGAATTTTTTTATTCATTAGTATTCAACAGATTAGATGAATTAAATGGAAATCAGAAGAAATGTAAAAACTAAACCTCTTAAATTTGAGTACGGCGTCCTTCTGCATGTCTAACAATATTAACCTTCAAATGCATTAGTTTTTTTTGCTGCGTCTGTTGTAAACTATAATTTTACGGGAGAAACTAAAAATGCATTGACTCAAAGTTGGGGGGTGAACTATCCATCATCAGCGTGCGAAACATACGAAACATTTTACTTCTCGGCTAATGCTAACACTGTTTTAAGAAGCGTCTTAATGTCTTTATCCGGAAAGTATTTATAATTTTTTGAGAGGTTGGGGGGGGGGGTAAAAATAAGGGAAGAGAACAATAGCTACTCTAGCTTTTAATTTAGTTGTTAAAAGGTGCTGATAATTTTTTAGTGTTTCAAAGAAAATTCTGTTAGAAAATATTATTATGAACAAGTACAGCTTCTATATCAAACGTCTGAAAGCTCATATTTTTGTCAGTTTATAATTCTCTTTTTCCTAGCAGGTTGAACAAAATTTTAGTGTGAATATATGAAAAATCGGTCACGATATTTTGGTTAATCAAATATGTATACAAAAAATAAACAAAACAGCGGATATTATAGTAGTAAATATAACTTTTCCTTGCATTGCTAAAACCGGGTTGCCTATTTTAATGGTGCTGTGCTGTGACTTTTAGTTATATTTTAAGCATTTTCGGAGTCAAGTTATGGACAATTTTCTTGGTGAGCTACACTTTTGATGCTTATAAGCCAGTGAACTTGCTATGACAATAAGCATTTTATAAGGGACTATTGTTTATGTGTCCCGAAATATTAATAAACTGGCCT